>NC_064857.1:11231181-11831181 GCF_024139225.1 Suncus etruscus | reverse complement strand
TGACTCCCGGCTCCCAGGAAGGAGAGATCCTTCAAGAAGCTGGGAGAACAGAAGTTCAGAGCCCCCACCCAGACCCTCCCTAAGGAGCCGCATGGATAGTGGGGGAAGGCCTAGGGTCCTTCAAGCTCCACCAAGGGACCCAACTCACCGGCTTGCCCAGGGGTGTGGCCCGGGGAAGCCCTGGAGATCTGGAGCAAGGCGGCAGAGGGGTGCTGGGGTTACCCAAATCCCGCACCCCCCCTAGGCCTGGCCAAGCAGGCCTCCGGCATGGCGTGGGCCTGCCAAACCTCCTCCTGCCTGACTCCCAGCTCCCAGGAAGGAGAGATCCTTCAAGAAGCTGGGAGAACAGAAGTTCAGAGCCCCACCCAGACCCTCCCTAAGGAGCCGCATGGATAGTGGGGGAAGGCCTAGGGTCCTTCAAGCTCCACCAAGGGACCCAACTCACCGGCTTGCCCAGGGGTGTGGCCCGGGGAAGCCCTGGAGATCTGGAGCAAGGCGGCAGAGGGGTGCTGGGGTTACCCAAATCCCGCACCCCCCCTAGGCCTGGCCAAGCAGGCCTCCGGCATGGCGTGGGCCTGCCAAACCTCCTCCTGCCTGACTCCCGGCTCCCAGGAAGGAGAGATCCTTCAAGAAGCTGGGGGAGAACAGAAGTTCAGAGCCCCACCCAGACCCTCCCTAAGGAGCCGCATGGATAGTGGGGGAAGGCCTAGGGTCCTTCAAGCTCCACCAAGGGACCCAACTCACCGGCTTGCCCAGGGGTGTGGCCCGGGGAAGCCCTGGGATCTGGAGCAAGGCGGCAGAGGGGTGCTGGGGTTACCCAAATCCCGCACCCCCCCTAGGCCTGGCCAAGCAGGCCTCCGGCATGGCGTGGGCCTGCCAAACCTCCTCCTGCCTGACTCCCGGCTCCCAGGAAGGAGAGATCCTTCAAGAAGCTGGGAGAACAGAAGTTCAGAGCCCCACCCAGACCCTCCCTAAGGAGCCGCATGGATAGTGGGGGAAGGCCTAGGGTCCTTCAAGCTCCACCAAGGGACCCAACTCAACGGCTTGCCCAGGGGTGTGGCCCGGGGAAGCCCTGGAGATCTGGAGCAAGGCGGCAGAGGGGTGCTGGGGTTACCCAAATCCCGCACCCCCCCTAGGCCTGGCCAAGCAGGCCTCCGGCATGGCGTGGGCCTGCCAAACCTCCTCCTGCCTGACCTTAATTGATTTTTTATTGTCTTTTTGGTATTCAGTTTATTAATATCTGTTCTTAGTATTGTTATTTCCTCTCTGCTCCCACTTTTGGCTCATTTTTTTTTAACCCTTTCTAATTTCTTTTTTTAATCTTTATTTAAACACCTTGATGACAAATATGATTGTAGTTGGGTTTCAGTCATGTAAAGAACACCCCCCCTTCAGCAGTGCAACATTCCCATCACCAGTTTCTTAACTGTGCCATTAAGTTATACATGCAGGCCATTTCTTCCTTCCTGATGAAAGTTTGCAAAGCTATAAATTTTCCTCTTACTTGTAACACTTTCACTGTGTCTCACAAATTTTGATAGTTTCTGTCTTTATTCTCTTTTTATTTCTAGTATCTTTTGATTTCCTCTTTGATTTAGTATCTGACAAACTGTTGTTCATTAGTGAGCTGTTTAATTTCCAGGTATTAGTTATTTCTTTGTTTTTGTTTATGACCTCCATTTTCAATGCAGCATAGTCTGAGAAGATAGTAGATACAATTTCTATCCTCTTGATTTTATGGAGGTATATTTTGTGGTTCAGCAAGAAATCTGTCTTGGAGAATATCTCATGTGCATTGGAGAAGAATTTGTATTATCTTCTAAGCCACTCTTCCATTTCTTCCTTCAAAGCCAGTATATCCTTGTTGACTTTTAACCTGGTTGATCAAGAGGTGACAGAGTGGTGTTGAAGTCTTCAACTACTGCTTTGCTTCTATTAATGCCTTCAAGTCTATTAGCATTTCTTTTGAGTATTTTGTTGGCCCTTCATTGGATGCATATAATTTGGTAGGTGTACATACTTGATGTACATATCTTTTTTTTTTTTTTTTTGGTTTTTTTTTGGTTTTTTAGGCCACACCCGTTTGATGCTCAGGGGTTACTACTCTTGGCTAAGCACTCAGAAATTGCCCCTGGCTTGGGGGAACCATATGGGACGCCGGGGGATCGAACCATGGTCTTTCTTGGCTAGCGCTTGCAAGGCAGACACCTCTAGCGCCACCTCGCCGGCCCCAGATGTACATATCTTTTAATGTTAAAAAAAAATGACCCTCTTTGTCTCTTATCTTTTTAGAGCCTCAAGTGTATGCCATTTGATATTAGTATTGCCACCCCAGTCTTTGAATCTGTCTTTGCTCTGACTATTCAAATGTATTTTCCTGTCACAAACACAATGTTTGATTTCATTTTATGATCCATTTTTCCACTCTCTCTTAATTGAAGCAACTATTTCATTGGTTTTGAGAGAAATTATTGTGGGATTTGTGCCATCTTTTTGTAGAAGTTTGGTGTATTTGTAGGGTTTGTCTTGCCTTAATGTACCCAATCTGTTCTTTCAAATTGACTTGGAGTCTAATTTCCTGAGCTCTGTTTATCTGTAAAGGTATGTATTCTTCCTTCAAACCTGAATGAGAGTCTTGCTGAGTGAAGTATTCTTGATTAGACATTCACTTTGTTGTTGTTGTTGTTTTTTCTTCATTATCTCCCTACTACCTTTGGGGCTGAAGGGTTGTTTGTGATAAATCTACCATACATCTTAAGGATGCTCCTTTGTATGTAGTCTCCTTTGTTAGCATTGCTACTTTCAGTATTCTATCTCAGTCTGTGCTTTTCATCATTGTGACTGGATGTGCTCTTAAGGTGCCCATAAGGGTGTATATATTTAGAGTGTTTGTACTCTTCAGTTCTGGGGACTTCTCAGCAATGATGTTTTTGATTGTAGCTTCTTCATAGGATTTTTTTTTACCTGATTCGCTGGGACCCCAATGATTTTTATGTTGTTTCTGTTGAATTTCTGTCATAATTTTGTTTAAGGATTTTTTTTCCGTCTTCTGTTTTTTGTGTTTTGGTTTTCTTTAAGAATCTTTTCCATCTTTTGCTGCTTCTGAAAGTGTTATGCAGCTCATCTTTGAGCTCACTGATTCTGTCCTCAACAACTTTAACTTTGCTTGTGAGGTCTTACTGTGAGTTTTCCATTTAACCTTTAGAGTTAAGTTATGTCATTTCTATTTGAAATTTTCTCATTTTTACTCTCACATCTTCTTGAGTCGTACTGACTGTTCATTCCATGGTTTCTTTGGGTTTCTTGAATATTCTGAACATTTCTGAAAAGTTATTTTCAGATAGTCTGTATAAATGGCTAATACTAATTGTGTCTTCAAAACCACCATCTTCATGCATGAAGCATGATGGGGTTCTGCTTTGCTTTCCCATTGTGGCCTTTGGAGCATGCTAGTGTTTATCCTGTGTTGCAGTGGGGCTCCTGGACTAAAAGAAAAGCCTGGCCTCACAGTCGTGCTCTTCTCAGAGCTCAAAGACCTGGGTTGAAAATGTTTCATTTGAGTCCAAAAGGATCTGGCTGCCTCTTTTTCTTGGGACTGTGTGGCTGGAAGACCCTTATCATCGTCCTGATGCTTCTCTTTACTTCAGGGTTCACTGACCTAGGGTAGAAATGGCTCCACTGCTAGTCTGTCAGGCTGCCTTCATTTTCTTCTTCTTCTCTCTCTCTCTCTCTCTCTCTCTCTCTCTCTCTCTCTCTCTCTCTCTCTCTCTCTCTCTCTCTCTCTCTCTCTCTGTCTTTCTCTCTCTCTTTCTCTCTCTCTTTCTCTTTCTCTCTCTCTCTCTTCCCCTGCCAAAGAATCACAGTGATAAATCAAAATTCATTGTGTGTATATGTATACAGGGACTTTTAAACATACTTTGTACAGACCAAATGGAATAAGGCTTTATCAAAACGAAATTTGTTAATTTTACTAGTTTAAGATTAGGCTATATGTATAACAATATAGAATATAGTAAGCAAAAATAAAATCACTTTTGTCTTAAAAAAATTTCTTGCTTAAGTAAAAAAATGTTATGTAGATCAGCTTGTATTAATTCTGTTAGAGCTTTTAGTAAGTATACATCAAAATTTATTGTGAAACCTGCCTTGGCGTTAGAAACCTGTAATCTATCATGACCACTCCTTAAATGGGAAAAATCAAGGGAGCTTCACTGTGGCCTAGGTTTGCTAATCATTGCATTTGGTTCTAATATATATATGTGGCACAACTATAGTTTATTTTCTAGAAGCCTGATACCTTTTAAGGATTATGAAAATTGATGTATTTCATTTAATATGACCTTAAATTTATGGCAGATTGTATATTTTTGTCATTTTTTTTATGGTTTTTGGGCCACACCCGGTGACGCTCAGGGGTTACTCCTGGCTATGCGCTCAGAAATCGTCCCTGGCTTGGGGGGACCATATTGGACACCGGGGGATCAAATCCATCCTACGCTAGCGCTTGCAAGGCAGACACCTTAACTCTAGCGCCACCTTCCTGGCCCCATATTTTTGTCATCTTATATGAATTACTTGTTTTGATAGTTCTTCAGAATATGTACTGTAAATGACCTCATAGAACATTTTTTAACCTCTTGTTTAGTGTTATGTATAACAAAAATTTACAGGCTTCCACTTGTAATAGTATGCTATGATTTGATTGGGTGGGGTGGGAGAAATACATATCTTAAAAGCTTTTTATTGTTTTTTAAAGGGTGTTAGCAATGGTGTTTAGGGTGTTAACATGGCGTTAGCCATAATCAAGCAATGCTCTTGGATTACTTCTGATAGTGTCTGGATTGAACCTAGGCCTCCTGCATGCGAGTATTTGCTCTAGGATCTTGAATTCTCTGGCTTGAAAGCTTTTTGTTTCAAACAATTTCTCTCTTGCAAAAGTCTGAAATGGAATTACTATTTAATGCTAGTAGAGGAGAAAGAGATACAAACTAAGTGAAACCAGAAAAAGCTTCATAGAGTATGGGATGGAATGATAGCACAGCAGGTAGGGCATTTATCTTGCATGTGGTCAACCTGCATTTGATCCCCAGCATCCCATATGGTCCTTTAATCACTGTCAGGAATAACCTGAGTGCAGAAATGGGCATGGCCCAAAAACTTTCTATAGAGTATAACACATCTCTATTGCACAATAAATCAATCCCTTTATGAGTTAAAAACATATTTATATGAAGGGCTAGGGAGATAATACAGTCGGTAGGGTGTTTTCCTTGTATGCAGCCAACCCAGTTTCAATCCCCTATATTCCATATGGTCCCCCGAGCACAATCAGGAGAGATCTCTGAGCACTGAGGACAAGAGTAAGCCCTGAGCACTGCTCAGTATGGTCCCCCTCCCAAGATATATTTGTGAAGTAAGCAATGTATAATTTTGAAAGTAACTAATAAATTAAATAGTTTCAGAATAAACTTATGCTATTTATGAGTGCTTACATATCCATGTTTTATTTTTAGATTATGGCATTAAAACCTTATGACTTGAGGAGGCGACTATATGTAATATTTAGAGGAGAAGAAGGACTTGATTATGGTGGTCTAGCAAGGTAGAGTATTGTATATCTGCTCTAAAATAATTGTTCCCTCACTGTATGCAATGGATATATTGTTAAAAAGCTGTATTTTAAAAATAAAATTTAGAATTACTATTTAAAACATTTTTTAATACTTACACAATTTTTGAGGTAAATTATTCCATTTTGATCATCCTGTACATTTCTTTGTAGATTTATATTTAGTGCATATATGCTAATTATATTAAAATGGTCCTATAATGCATAATTATAGCATTTTAATTTTGTTTATTTACCCTGGATATCTTTTACATCAAAGTATATAAAACCTAATACGTTATTTATATGCCATTGTACAATTTATCATTGTATGTGGATACAGTAATTAATGGATCAGCGTGCATAGGCTTGTTTGCTATTTTAACAGTGATGCTCTTTTTGTGCTTGTGTTTTTAATCCAATCTGAGACCTTCTGAGAAAGACATTTTTCACCTTAAATATGATCGATGATACATACACTTGTGAAGCATTATCAATGGAAAATTATTTTACACTTAAAATTTCTTCTCAGTTTCTTATCTTACACCAAATGTGACTGATTTATGTTTTAAAAATGCTTTCTTTTGGGGCGGGGACAAAAATGCTTTTATTGACTCTTTCCAAGAATTAATCTTGCAGTTTCATAGAATCAACTCTCCTTTGAACTTAGATTTCATAAGTGTACAGAATTACAAGATCACAATTCTAGTACAATTGGCATAAAGAGATGAAGGACCAGGCACAGCTACTCAGAACAGACAGCTATATATATGTGGATTATCAAAGTTTTTTTTTATATTAGCATATTTTCTGACCCAGAGTATTATTAAGCTTTTGCAGAAAAGAATGCCACTTCCAATCGCAATGAAAGTTCATATCACATCTGTGATTTATTTTAATATTAGAAATGCTCAGGGCCTGAATGATAGTTTAGCAGGTAGGGCATTTGCCTTGCACATGGCCAATTGGGTTTGGTCCCCAGCATTCCGTAAGGCCTCCTGAGCTTACCAGAAATCATTTCTGAGCAGAGCCTGGAGAAACAAACTGGGTGCAGCCCCAAAACCAAAAAATATACAGATAGTCAGACATTAAGAATATTAGTATTGTTTTTATAATATCTAAATAATATTAACATTCTTATATGGATCCTTATTTACTTCAACTGTTTGAATTTAGGTTTCTGTTTTAGTGTTTTTGATACATCTGGTCATTTCTTCCATGTCATGGCCTTTTTTATTCTCAAATATTTTATGATGATTCATGTATTAGTTTGATTTACTTAATTGTTCACTAGGTTGATTTATTCCTTAGTTTTTGCATGTTTGAGAATTTTTTTTGTTACTTTTGTATCATCCAGTCATAACTATCTTGGATATAAGTTTCCTCCATAATTTTTTCTAGTACTCTGTGTTCTTTTTACTATCTCAATCATTGACTATTATCACTGCAGAGTGGGAGGCCAGCTGTTATAGGAAGCATTTTTTACCCTGGGGATCTACATTTGTTTTGTTTTGGGGTCTGGTTTTTTTTTTTAAGTTTGTTGATTTCATCGTTGACTATCTCTTATCTTTATAATGAACATATTAAGATCGTCCTTAAGCTAAAGGAACTTTTCTTCTATTACGTTTTGAATATTTTTTCTGTTCCATTTGTTCTGTTTTTCTTCAGGAACATCAGTCATGGGTATGTGGAATCTCCTTTGTCAGTCTTACACATCTGTCATCTTTTTCTGATCATTTTTGTCTTTATGCTTTTCCATTTTGTTTTGAAGTTTGCCAAACTGTCACTGTTATAGTACTCCCCTACTTTTTTGCTGCTTCTGATATATTTTTTTCTTAATTAGTGTATTTATTGTTTCTTCATTTTCTTCTCTAGGTTCTGCTAGCTCATCTATTGTTTCATTTTTTATATTTTTCATTTGAAAATATAGAAAAGGGTTGAAATGTTGAAAATGTTGAAAGTGAACTCTTCTGCCTCTTACTAGCTAGATAGAATTTTTCCTATTTTAGTATAAGTGCTGTCTAAGCAAGCACTTTGGTAGAATTGGCCTTTCTGAGAGTATATCAGTTAAATGCTGTATTTTTATAAAAGTATTGTGTTTTTTCTTTGGATGTTGTTCACTAAAACTTAATGCAGTAGCTGATGATTTTATTTCTGCTTTTTATGTGTGTGTCTAAACTCATTTTCACTAGTTGTGTTGTTAAGTTGTCATCACTGGAAATATGTCTAATTCAGCTTCAACACAGCTGGAAGTCCACTTGGGTCAACTACTATACTATTAGGCACTGAATTTTATTTTGTGAATTTTGTTTAGGGTCTCCCTTCTAAAGTCCGTGTTTTCTTTTTATGATTACTTTTAGAAGCTATAGAGCAAGCATTTGTGAACAGGTCAGAGAGCTATCCAAAGAGTGGTGGCTCCCATAGTGATTTTATTTTTGCATCAATTAACATATTAGAAGAACCACTGGATTATATTGAGGAATCAAAACCCCTGATTCTCTCAACACTAACCTGTATTTGTACCTTCTCCTATGGCATCGGTTGACTGGATTGAGAGGTAGCCGCTTTCTCTTTAAAGTTATCAACATTTTCAATACTGCGCCCACCACTGCCCAGTCTTCTAAAGATTATAATACTGTAGCTAATAATTCTTTTCATATTTTTCTTTTCCTTTTGCTTTTTGGGGCCATACTTGGCAAAGCTCAGGGGTTACTCTTGGTTCTGTGCTCAACAGGCAGTTACTCTGGGATTCCGAAGATTGAACCTGGGTTGGCTGAGTGCAAGGCAAGCATCTTAACTGCTGTACTTTGTCTCTAGCTTAATCAGTAATCTTAATTTTTCTCTTAACATTAACAATTTTTTTTTGGTCAGAGTTAAATGAGGAAAGAGAGGATTGCTGCCAAGAGAATGCAACGCTCGTGTAAATACTTGAACATACTTAACACTGATTCCTCAGCACATTTATATTTGGATCCCTGCCTTAAGAATAAATGGTGTTGAGGGTCAGAGAGATAGTACAATGGTCAGGGCATTTGCCTTCATGCAGGCAAGCTGGGTTTGATTTCTGGCATTCCATATGGTTCCCTGAGTACCTCCACGAGTGATTCCTGAGTGCACAACCAGGAATAAATTCTGAGCGCCTCCAGATGTGGCCCAAAAAACAAAAAAAAAAATTTTTTTTTTAAAAAGGAGAATATAAATGGTATTGGAGAGTTTTTGCTAATTGAGTATATCATAATAGAACTTGTGAATTTTATTATCTAGCTGGATTATATTTTGAATTTACTTTTAATGAGAAAGAAGTGGCATACTTAGTTATAGATATAATTTAGAAACTTGAAAGATATATTCAAAAACTTCTTTCCAATTTTTAGTTCCGTTTTTAATGTGGTAATAAAATTAAGTGTTGCACAACAAGAGGGCAGTGTATCAGTTATCACCTGCAATTATTTATTAAAACATGTGGTATGCAGCTGTCTTCTTTAGAGTTAAGGATAAAAAATTTAGAGAGATGTGGTTTTTGACTTGATGTACTTAGGATCTTGTAGGTGGGCAGATCATATACAGAAAATTAATAAAATTGTGAGGTTATTACAAAATATCCCATAAATGATAGAGCTAATGCTAGAACTTATTGAAACAGCATCTATGCTGGACTTGAAAGGAAAAGTGGGATTCGTATGGGCTGAGTTGAAGTTGAAACATTTCCAGCAAAAGATATAGTATAGAAATAAGCATGCTATATGTCAGGAATATGGAATTTTTGCTTGTGAAAATTTCAGCAGTACAGAAACTGGCAGGAAACATTGAGTGGGGGCCCATCTATACCATGAAAATACTTTTTGGGAGGCCAAGAAATTATACAATGGAGTTTTTAAAAAATGGCTCCAGAGCAGAGGTATGATATATGTTTGGCTGTACTTTTTAAATATATGTCTATATAAATACTAAAAGCTGCTCATTATTTTCTTTTAGAGAGTGGTTTTTCTTGCTTTCACATGAAGTTTTGAATCCAATGTATTGCTTATTTGAGTATGCTGGCAAGAACAACTACTGTCTACAGATAAATCCAGCATCAACCATTAATCCAGACCATCTTTCATACTTCTGTTTTATTGGTCGTTTTATTGCTATGGTGAGTCTACTTTTCATTCTTTTCTTTCTTTGTTTATTTAAGCTTCATTTATTTCAAAAGCATTTTACAGTTCTTAATGTATGGAGCTTGTTTAGATGTATTCACAAATTTTTTACCAAGGAAATTTGCCTTATATCAAACTATAGCATATATTTTTGAATGCCTATGTTGTGAATTTGAGGATTTTTGAGTAAGTTGCTTAGCTTTTATTTTTACTTGTTTTTTTTTTCTGGGGGTGGGGCACACCCAGTGAGGCTCAGAGATTATTCCTGGTCTTGACTTGGAATTACTTATGACCTTGCTAAGGGGACCATATGGGATGTCGGGAATTAACCCGGGTGCAAGGCAAATGAATGGAGTGGTGCAAGGCAAAAGCCCTTCTGCTGTACTATCACTCCAATCCTAATTAGGCTGCTTAGTTTTTAAAGGCCCTTTAATTTATAAATTAAATCCTAATTTTAGCTTACTTTTTTATAAATGCAAAATCTGAGTTGTTATTCAATGAAATTGTACTTCGTTAATGTTTTAGGAATTTTCAGGAGTTTTATTTTTCAATGAAAATTGTTATTCATTAATTTTTTCTTCTTTGACAGGCACTTTTTCATGGGAAGTTTATTGACACTGGTTTCTCTTTACCATTCTATAAGCGGATGCTAAGTAAAAAACTCACCATTAAGGATTTGGAATCTATTGATACTGAATTTTATAATTCTCTTATCTGGATAAGGTATGAAGCTTTCTCCGTCAGTATGGCATTTTCTGGAAAACAATTTATATATCTCACTAAGCAGTGGTTATATATCTTTTTATCTTTTTTTCTTTTTTTTTTTTTTTTTTTTTTTTTTTGGTTTTTGGTTTTTGGGCCACACCCGTTTGACGCTCAGGCTATGTGCTCAGAAATCGCCCCTAGCTTGGGGGGACCATATGGGACGCCGGGGGATCGAACCGCGGTCCTTCCTTGGCTAGCGCTTGCAAGGCAGACACCTTACCTCCAGCGCCACCTACCCGGCCCCTTTATCTTTTTTTCTATATATATATATTAATATGTATTTGTTTATGTCCCTCAGAGACAACAACATTGAAGAATGTGGCTTAGAAATGTACTTTTCTGTTGACATGGAGATTTTGGGGAAAGTTACTTCACATGATCTAAAGTTAGGAGGTTCCAATATCCTGGTCACTGAAGAGAACAAGGATGAATATATTGGGTAATTAAATATTGACTTTAATTCTAGATCTTCAACAAAAACATGTTTAAAGTTTGCCATTATTTTATCTGTGTTCCATATTTGTTCCTTCCTTCACTTGCCTTTTTTCATTTATTTCTCTTAACTTGATCTTATTTTTATTCGTAATTTATAAAGTTATATTTAAAATTCAAAATACCCTTTAAAGAAAAAAGCTTCCCTTATTTCCATTATACTTTTTTTTGGTTTTTGAGTCACACCTGGCAGTGCTCAGGAGTTACTCTTGGCTCTATGCTCAGAAATCGCTCCTGGCAGGCTCAGGGAATGATATGGGATGCCAGGATTCAAACCACCGTCCTTCTGCATGCAAGGCAAATGCCCTACCTCCATTCTATCCCTCCAGCCCCTACTTTTATATTCTTCTCAACAGTATGCTTCTTGTGTATTTTCTCAAATTTTATGATCTCTTGTTGTTCTTCACTTTTTATATTAATGATGTTTTGCAATTTCTTCATTTCCAAAAAGTATATCATTTTGAAGACTTTTATTCCATCTGCTTTTCTAAGTAATTTGCCTTTTTGACTTTGGGTTTTCTGGGTTTCATTTGTTGTTTGTTCTTTTAATTAAAGCTATCCGAAAATTGGAAAGAATTTTTATTAAGTAGCCAAGTAAATCCAAACTTTCAAAGAAGAAAACAGATAGTAAATATTTTATACTTGTACTCTATATATATAATCTCTTTTACAACTACATTGCTCTGCTTCTGTCGACACTGAATTTGATTTCATGTAATGTCCAAATCATAAAATATCATGTAAAAACTCTTCACAAATTGTATTTTTAAAAAAGATTGCAGGTTAAGATTTTACCAGTAGGTCATAATTTACCTGCTTCTAGTGACCTATGTTAACACCAGAATCGAATCCCTTCTTTTTTTCTGATTGTTTGTTTGTTTGTTTTTGGGTCACACCCGGCAGGGCTCAGGGGTTACTCCTGGCTCCATGTTCAGAAATCGCTCCTGGCAGGCTCGGGGGACCATATGGGGTGCCGGGATTCGAACCACTGACCTTCTGCAAGAAAGGCAAATGCCTTACCTCCATGCTATCTCTTCGGCCCCTATGTTTTACCCTTCTTGATATTTCTATCACGGATGCTACTTTCATGCTTTTAGTATTCTTTTTCATTTGTAGATTTTTTTTCCCTCTTTTTCTACTGCCCATCTTAGTATCATCTCTCTCTTCTTTCACAATTTTTGTATCAAAATTGAGTTATCAAACACATTGCTCTAGTGTTTTCCACCCTCCAGCTCAATTGGGATGTTCCTAACTCGTTTTCTTTCTTTTTTTTTTTGGTGAGGGAGTATACTCAGTGACGCTCAGGGGTTACTCCTGGCTATGCGCTCAGAAATCTTCCTGTCTTTGGGGACTATATGGGACACCGGGGATTGAACCAAGGTCCGTTCTAGGTCAGCTGTGTGCAAGGCAAATGCCCTACCGCTGTATTATCATTAGCTCTGGCCCCATATTTAACTCATTTTCTAATAGCAAGATACAGTTTGGTATGTGCATTCTATGTTACTTGGCTATTTTTCTTTCTACATGCCATTCGAGTAGAGTCTAATTTGGGCCATTCAACACAACAGAAAACACCCTTAACACATCAATCTGTGTGGGCTGCTACTTTTGTTTTTGTAAAATAGATTTTTAAAAATATGAAGTGATTAGGTCAGAAAATCTGATGTTGCTGTGCTGTTCTCTTAGAAATTTATAGCATTTCTTTCTTCCCCTTTTGCAGTGAGTTTCCATTATGTATCCTTGGTTTATATGTGTATACTAATTTAATATGGCCTTTTTAGTCTCATCTTCTCTTTCTCCCTATTTTTTTCTGTATAGAAAAATTACCAGACATAACTCATGTTTTTTTTTGTTTTGTTTTCAGCTATGTTGCTTAACTCTCTCAGAGTGAGCATATTTATAAGAAAATAGGAGGGATAGCATAATGGGTATAGCATAGTAGGGCACTCATAAGTGCCCACAAACACAAAACAAATACAACAAACAAACCAAGATTGGGAAATCAAAATAATTTTGGGGAAGACTAGTTTTGAGATCTATGTGAAGATGAAATTTTTGTTGTACTTGTTTGGGGGTCACACATAGCTGTGCTTAGACAAGACAGATTTTTACTTTCTATTATGAACACAGTCTCTCTTCCCTTCCTTCTCTAGAAGCCTTTGAATTAGCTTAAGTCATGAGTTCTCAAGCCATCTTTCAGAATTGCTTCAGTGGAGGGATGGTTTTATATTTTATTTTATTTTATTTTTACTATTGACTATAGCTATTCATTGCTGTATCAGCATGCAGTGTTTGGAGTTATTTAGAAATTAGCAAGAATTAATAACTGCTAGACTTTGTCTTATAAGTTAGAGCCCTATTTATTTTGAAACATAATATTTTCTGTAGTAATGAATATGGTAGACTTTTCCAGATGGAAGCATGTACTAGCTCTTAAAATGTATACACTCGTGGTTGTGATACAAATATCTATAATGGTATATTTAGGAGAAGAGAAGGAATTTAAGAAGTGCTTGGTGTTTGAGCCTTTTACCTCCACATAAATCACCTATTTTTAAATACCGTCTTGATTTTCAGCTTAATGACAGAATGGCGTTTTTCTCGAGGGGTACAAGAACAAACCAAAGCATTCCTTGATGGTTTTAATGAAGTTGTTCCCCTTCAGTGGCTACAGTACTTCGATGAAAAAGAATTGGAGGTCAGCCTCTTTTATTACTCTAGGGAATGGTAGTGGGAGGAAGGGCTTATGGTGATGCTACAGAAAGCTAGCCACACATTTTTAAACCATGTGGCATAATCTGGAATCTCCTCATACATTCTGCCATTTCTGCATGTGTTAAGGATATTAAATCCTGCATGCGTATGGATCTTCATTAGGCTTTCTGATCCATGGTGATGGCAAGGTTATAATGCTATTAAATAATGATGTCAAAGTTATAATCCATTCTGTCAGCAGTAAGTAATTCTTGAGCATATCTGTAATCATATGAATCATTTTGGGACCTTTCTGAGATTCTGGTTTAGTAGGGACTTGCCTCCAAAATCAAAAGTTTTTCCTCTTCAGTGTTTTTGAAACTATAATTAAACTGACTAAATATATATCAGGAAATGTGGATATATTAAAATATATAGCATGAAAATTACCATCTTAACCATGAAATATTACTGTTTGGTAATATGTTCACATTTTTGTACAACCTCTCCAGGACTCTGTCATCATATAAAATTGAAATCCACTAACTATAAATTGGACTAATCTTGGCATCTTATATAAGTAAAGTTATAGAGTAAGTTGTCTTTTTGCAACTGGTGTTTTTTACTTAACATAATGTCTCTGTGTTTACTGATATTGTAGCATGTACCAGAATTTATATTTAAGGCTACTTAGTTTTTCTCTGAATATGTACATTTTACATTTTGTTTATCCAATTACCCAGCAATAGATGAGACTTCCTTCCTCCTTTAGGCCATTTGAAATAATGTGAACATGAAAATATAAATATCTCCTTGAGAAACTTCTTCAGTTCTTTGAGACTTATAAATAGATAAGATAATGTTGAATTATATATTAAGTTTATATTTAATTTTTTGAGGAACAGCTTTATAGTGTATTATTTAAAATCCCACCAACAGTGTACAGAAGTTCTAATTTTTCCACATCTTTGCCAATATTTGTTACTTTCCATTTTCTGGGTTTTTATAATAAAAATTCTAGGACAATAGAACATAGCATCGCATTGTGGTTTTGATTTATATTTCCCTAATGATTATTGTTTATTAATCCCTAAAGTCTACTTTTATTTGTATGAAATAGAACATAATCGGACATTAAGGTTTCCTGAGCAGGTCCTCTTAGTCTGGTCACGTTTTTTGTCATTGGCTCCCTGTGACCTTTGACCAAACTACCGTAGTACAGTGTGGGGTAGATTGGGGCAAGGTGGAGGAGTGTCAGGGTGACATATGTAGAATGTGGGCTCCAACCCAGAGTCTAAATTTGTTGGGCATGTACTCCACTCCTTTTGAGCCTCATATCCTTTGTCCCTAGACCTATACTAACATTAGCTATCTTGGTCTATACGAAGTTCAAGTCTTGAAATTAGGGGAGGAAAAAAAAAAGTTACATAAATCAAGACACTGAGCCTGACCACCCTTTTTTTTTTTAAACAATTTCCTTATAAAATTGCAAATACATCAGAATTTAAAATTTTTAAGAGTTCTTATCTCGAATCCAATCTTCATAAGATTCAAAAGAAAAGCAAACAATTATATTTCCAGAATTCATACAACTAAAATATCTACCATTTGGAATAACATTATCCTCCTGGTCAAAGAGAGATGTTTTAACACAGATAGTATGGTAGCATACTTCTTTAGTGAGACAAACCAGAGAAATGTGATATGATTTCACTCATACGGTACCAGATGAGCTACATAAAACAAAAATGAACTTTTGAGCTATAAGTCCAGTTAGGCCAGCTACTGAAGGGAAAGCAGAAAGGAGTGCGTAAACTGGGACAAAGGTATGTGAAGACTAGAATTGGACACTCAGTGACAATTATAGTATAGTACAGTACAGCACAGCATAGCACAGCACATATTTCCATGTTAATTTTCTGTTGTAGTCTCCTGAGGCCATCATTTTCTAATGCTTAGTACTTTAGTTTTAAAATTTCATGATAGAAATTCAACTTTAGAGGTTAATCTTAACACAAATAAATTAAAAAGGCAATAATTAAATGTATACTTTTATATAACACTTGCTAACATGTATAGTATTTTCACAGAAAACCCTGTTATATAGTTTGGATATGTGATCATTTAATAGACTATAGACAATTTGGCTTCTGATTTGTCTTTAACTCACAATGCTAAGGTATTTAGTATAGAAAATACAGATGGGGCGGTCAGTGTTGCTTTTGATTATTTTTTTATTCCTCTTGTTCTTTTACTTGCATTTGTTATTTCTCTTAACAATTAATGAAATAAAATGAGATGATGAAAGTCATTCTTTATAGAACAGAAAACAACTTTGATAGTTTGATAAAGGACATCAATATAAAAGGTTGAAAATAACATCATTCTAGGTAATGTTGATACTTAAAATAATTTTCATTGAGATGCTCAAAGATAGCTATTCCCACAACTTATATTCTGTATTCTACCAT
The DNA here is from genome assembly GCF_024139225.1 of Suncus etruscus. Lineage (NCBI taxonomy): Eukaryota > Metazoa > Chordata > Mammalia > Eulipotyphla > Soricidae > Suncus > Suncus etruscus. The sequence goes on along the minus strand of NC_064857.1, from coordinate 11,815,012 downwards.
ATGTCCTCCACCCCAATAAAAAAGATTGGAAAGAAGTAAAAATGTGTTCAGGTTGTTTTGGGACCCAATTGTACTCAGTGCTTATTCTTGGCTGTATGTTCAAGGAATCACTCTTGTTGGGGTTTAGTGGGATGGGGTGGGGTAGAGTGGGATACCATATGTGGTAATAGAGTGAACACAGGTCTGCTGCATGCAAGACAAGTGCCTTATCCACTGCTATCTCTCTTGCCCCCAAAAATATGTTTTTTACTAATGATAACATGATTGGCAATTCAGAAAATACTAAGGAACTTTCTAGGGAGAAGAGAAAGTTCCATAAATGATCGAATTTAATGACTATAGGTTACAAGGTTAGTAACATAAAGTTAATAATATGCCCTTTGTGTATTAGCAAAATTTAGGAGAAAATTAAATCATAAAATTTCATTTATGAATGCATTAAAATAAACCCACACTTAACCAAAGGTAACCCAAAAACACTGCTTAGGAAAATCAAAAAATTTTAAATGAATCTATGCCATGAGAAGACGTGCTATTCTAAGCTCATCAGTTCTTATCTAGTTGTTCCACATAATACCAGTCAGCATACTAGCAGAAGTTTTGGTAGCTTGATAGACTGATTATAAAATTACGGGGCATTCAAAGGCTGTTGTTGAACCAGAACAACTTTGAGAAAGGACAAACTCAAGGATCTTTTTTATCTAATTTCAGACATTTTTTACAGGATACTGTGTGGTATCTGTGAAAGTATGAACAAATAGTAGTTCATAATAAAGTTTTTGCAATAGTCCCAACATACATTGCTGATTTTATACAGGAGTGGGTAAGATATTTTGTGGAAAATGAAATATTTTCAAGAAATTGTGCTGGATCAACATGGGTGAAAATTAACCTTAGCTTCTATTTCATCTTTTATTTATAAGTAATAGTACTTAGGGGTATAAGCAGTAGTGTTCAGGAGGTCAGAGGCCCCCTTAGCGATTCTTGCAATTCTTGGCGAGTCTGGCTGGTCTGAAAATGCAGTGCTCTTGGGTCCTGCAGTGTCAGAATTGACCTGGCCATACCAGTGATATTCAGACACCTCTCTGGCTACTCCCTTGGTGCTCTGGTTCCTCTAGGACTGTACCTGGCAATGCTCAAGGAACCATGTGGTTCTGGAGTTTGAGGTGGGGTCAGCTACAGCAAGCACCTCAATCCATGCACCATCTCTCTGTCCTACAAGGATTTAAAATAAATAACAAATGTAAATATGAAAGTTAGAAATCATAGAAGATACATACTGGTTTCTTAGGGAGAAAACAAAGTATCTACGTGTACAAATCAAAACTCAAGCTTATTCTCTGCAAAGGACACTTGGTGCATGAAAGAAATGGCAAACAGTGCTGTGTTGAGGCCATATTTTTTTGTTCTATTAAGGACTGTCATTTATAAAAATTCATAGTTGAGCTTTAGACATACAGTATTCTATCACCAATCCCATCTAGTGTCAACTTTCCTCAGATTCTCTTAGATTCAGTATCCCCAGATTCTCTCTCATTACCTGCCAACCATTCCCATCCACTCTCAGCTTGCCATCTTGACAGACACCTTTTAAAATTCATTTGTTAGAGTCTGGGTGTTGAGATTTTTTTAAAAATGTACATGCAGGGGCCGGAGAAATAGCATTGAAGTAGGGCATTTGCCTTGCATGCAGAAGGACGGTGGTTCGAATTCCTGCATTCTAGATGGTCCCGCGAGCCTGCCAGGAGCAATTTCTGAGCATAGAGCTAGGAGAAACCCCTGAGCGCTGCTGGGTGTGGCCCAAAAACAAAACAAAACAAAAAAAATGTACATGCCCTGCATACAGGCTCCATGCCCTTTCCCCTCCCTATCCTAAGATGAACTTCTCACTGTAGGGCTCCCCTTCAAAACCTCTCCAGAATCTAAACCAGACTGTTTATAACTCAATGAAAAGACAAAAATTGATTAGAATTAGGTCACAACTGTTGGGGAAATACGAACTAAAAATGAATTAAAGGCTAGTATTATGTAAAGGCTAGTAGGTAAGGTAACCAACCTGGGTTCAGTCCCTAGCACCTCTTACAGTCCCCTGTAATGCCTGCACACTGGCTGGTACCAGTCCAAATCTCCCATTCTCCCAAGGCAAACAAAATTAAAACATGTACTGTTAGTTGATAAATTTAATTATTAAATGGTAATCCAAGTGAAATGAAATACAATTACAGAGTCAGTTGTATGTAAATGTTCATCATAATTTTATTCAAAAATTTTGAAGTGACCTTAATGCATCAAGTGAATGAATGGATAAGTAAATTGTATTTTCATATAAAATACTAGTACATACTACAGTTTGATCTCAAAAAAAATGTGACAAATGGAAAAGAAAGAAAATAAAACAGAATGTGTTTTTCTGTAAATTATATGCATAATAAATAATCCGGTAAATTATCACATAAGTCAGAAATGATGATAGCCTTTACTACGAAAGGGACAGAAAGGGGGTGAAGATATGACTCTGGGTTAGAGCTCATGCCTAACGAGTGAGGACATGGTTCAAGCTCTAGCATTGTGAGAAAAGGGACACAATAGAAATATTGTACAAGATATGCTCTGGTAACATAGCTTCATACATCTATCAGAACTCAAGTAGTTCTGTACTTAGTTTCTTTTATTACTGGTAATTTATAACATTGATTTGTGGAATAAACCTATTATACTGTATTTAATTATGCCTTTTATCCCATGTATATTAATCTGTATTACATTATTTTATATGTACACTACTTTATTCCCAAATAGCCTGAATAAATGACTAGCAAGTCTGTATTTTTTCATGTTTAAATACTAATATAACACAGTTTTCAAATTACATATTTAAAATTCTTATGTCTAGTTTGAAATAGCTATTGAAAAGGAGATCTAATATCTAATCATTTAATGTTTTTATTGATTGACAGTTACATTGTTTTTTTTTTGATATCTGTAAATGTGGATAAAGTACCAAAACTTTGCGTACAAGTTTGTTGGATTTATCATGATGATTTCTAGAGTTCAAAGTGTTCATATAAATATGCATGTACATAAGTGGATATTAGTTGCACCATGTTTTTCTCATCACTAAATCTATACTATGACATACTTGATACTCTGCTTCTTACCCAGGTTATGTTGTGTGGAATGCAAGAGGTGGACTTGACAGACTGGCAGAGAAATACTGCCTATCGACATTATACAAGAAATAGCAAGCAGATCATTTGGTTTTGGCAGGTATTTTTCTTTTGTCTTTTTCAAAGCATATTCAGAGAAAGTATTTTCTAGTAAAATAAGTCAAACCTAATCTTTAAACTTTGAACATAGTTTTATTCATTTGGTTCTGATTCATAAATAACAGCATGACAATATGTTAAGTATTTTTATTGCTTATTTTCTTTTCCTTTCCTGAAATAAAACAGAACTAAGGACAAAAATTTTCTTTAATAGTTTCACGGTAATAATTGTAGATAAAATATCTTTTAGCAAGTCTCAAAGAGTCTATAAATTTTACATAAGTCTAGAAGTGAATGAGGACATTTACATCTACTTCATTCGATTTTTCTATTGTAACTGATTTATCAAGTGGTTCATCATAAAGTTTCCGGCATGAATGTTCAAACACCAACACCATCAACAGTGTGACCTTCTTTCCACCAGTATTCCCAGTTTCCCACCCATCTTTCTACCCCACCCCCATGTAGGCACACACAAATGTACTTTATATTGTTTGCTACAACACAAAGGCAAATGATATTACTAAAATTTAAATCAGGAAGGGTCATTTTGGAATAACTTTCACATCTCTCCCTGGTGTTAAAGTCACTGTAGTGGGCCATGTAGTCCATGCTAATTGTGCCTTCTGTGTGGCTATGTAGGCTTACCTGCTGAGCCTGGTGTGCTTCTATACAACTCCCCATCACATTTTCTGTGACCTATTGGGCTAACAATATGAAATGTTGAGGTACTCCGCAATATCCTGTGGCCATGTGGTCAGGATCTATAGATCTATAGAACACATTTGCTTGCCTGGCTGTTTGAGAAGATAACTTCTGGAATTTGGCTATTCCTGTGGGTTGTAGGCTGCTGTGTCTTGAAGCAGAAAAAGGAATGGAATCTGCTTGCCCCTATTCTGAAAAGACCCGAGAGTTGTCAGCCTGGGCCAGTCTGTCTGGAAAGTTGGTGCCCAACATGTTCCTTTGGAGCTTAGCAGTGGAGTTGGTCCATTTTCTACCAGAAAGATGAAGCACGTATGCTTCTAATGAGAAATGTAATGAAAATAATTTCTTCGAAGATGAATATTGAACTTTTTTTTTTGAATTTTGAAATACTCAAAAATATTACTCACATAAATTACGACTTGGGGTACATTTGAGCAACTTGGTCATGAAGTTAGGCTCTTGTGTGTTTTGCTTTCAAGTAAAAAATAAGCCGGAGTTTTGTAGTACTGTAGAAGGATTTTCCAAAGTTGTGAGTTTTTGTTTTTAATTTTGCTCAGGGATTACTCCTGACTGAGCTCAGGAATTAACTCTTGTGGGTTCCCAGGGGACCTTCTGGGATGCGAGGGATCGAATGCAAGTCAGCCATGTGCAAGCCATGCATTACCACTGTACTCTCTCCAGCCTTAGAAGTTGTGTCTTCATCTTCCCCACCACTCAGCCCTCTCTTCCAGCCACTTCCATCCCAGCCCCAGCCTTTTCTGCATCTTAGAGCCCTAGCCAGGTATAAAAGAAAGGTTGGCCTATTGACCCACCTCAGGGTACTTCCCATTTGGACACTCCAGGATTCTGGATTTTAAAGTTCTGCTGAATCTCAATGCAAATGTTCAAAGTTTCACGGAGTCTTTGGTTCCTCAGGATCTATCTAAATCCCAAAGTCTCTTATTCTGAAGTGCAGAAATCCTAAGAGTGTAAGGCTCTGAGATGCTCTGGCTCAAGATTTTCAGGTTTTAAGTTTTTTGGATTATACAAACATCACCCCCAAGATTATATTCATAAAGTTCTAAAGTTATAGTTATAGATTTTAGGTTTTATTTTTCCCCTTGGGTCCTTAGTATATTAAGATGGTACAATTCTAAAAAAAAAAAAAAAAAAAGAAGTGGTGTCTTTACATGGGATGTATATCATGACAATATGTTTTATCTTATACTTAAGTTATGTAAATTAGTACATAATACATTTATTGTAACATATTTGTAGACAGTAATATTTGAGTGTCTAATTATCCACCAGGAGGGAACTGAAGTGAACTATATTCTAGGTGTACTATTATATTCTAAGTGTATTCTAGTCAAGTCTTTTAATAAACCAACTGTTGAATAATGGTGTTTCATCACCATTGATTGAGGTGTTTATTTAGATATAGACTTGCTATTTTGTCACAAGGAAAACCTATATGTGTTAAAATCAATTTTATTTTGTTACACAGTTTGTGAAAGAGACAGACAATGAAGTAAGAATGCGGCTTCTACAGTTTGTCACTGGAACTTGCCGTTTACCTCTAGGGGGATTTGCTGAGCTCATGGGTAAGTACAGTGTTACCATGATTTCTCTGGACGTGATTTTGTGGAAATGAACTTTAGACAGCCAGTAAGTTATTCTTTTCATGTAGACGTGTTTTTTGGGTACCACAACAGGCTGTGCACAGGGATACTCTACATGACTGTTCAGCAGTGACTTGGCCAAGTCTTAGGGGACCCTACACAGAGAGTTAGCAGCATGCAAAGTGAGTGCCTTCCTGTACTAACTCTTTACACCCAATAAGGACTATTCTTAAGTATTGTATAAAAGGAATCTTATCATAAGAAAAATATTAATGGTTAACATTAAATATACTTTCTAGAAGATAAATTGGAAGTCTCACATAGCCTGGTTGGCCATTGCATTGCTTCACAGGGTTATTGTGAAAGGGGCAGAATTCTGCAGGTGTGTATCTCTTCACAAATTTTTTTTTGATTTCCAACAGTAAGCTTCTTCATCATAAGCATTATTTGAATGCATTCTGTGTCATGGATATGACTACATGGTATAACCTTCCTTTTTAACACTTAAGTTTAAGGACTAGAAACATTTTGTCTTCTTTTCCTGGTATAGGAAGTAATGGGCCTCAAAAGTTTTGCATTGAAAAAGTTGGCAAAGATACCTGGTTACCAAGAAGCCATACATGGTAAGTTCAAGAATCCCAAATATTAAGTCAGCATCTGTAGTTTTTGAAAATGTATGTAAGACTAGTATAACTTCTATTCATTATAGTGGTTGAAACAAACCAATCGTAACAATCGACAGCTGAGCATATTTTGGGAAAATGGAGGGTGCACCACACCCAGAAATGCTCAGGGGTTTACTACTGGCTCTGTGCTCAGGTATTACTCCTTTGATTTGGGGGCTGTATGAAATACTGGAGATCAAACCCAGGTTAGCATGCAACCCAGGTTGTTGTATTTTCTCTTCAGCTGCAATATAGCTAAACACTTAAAAACGATTTCTTACTGGTTAAGTACTTGAGAAAGAGATCCAATGATTGAACAAATAGTTTGATTTCATCTTATGCATAAAATAAAAGTGAAGTGCTTCTTGCCTTGTACTTGTCATTGAGGGAAAGACACGCGAATAATGAATAGGCAGACAAATAAGTACTTGCAAGTTCTAGAAAATCCTTGAGGAAATAAACCAGGCAATATAATGGAGAATAGTGATCTGAAATTGGTGTTCAGGAAGACTTCTTGGAAAGAGAATGTGTAAGTACACTTCGACAAATAGCATGCTCTTGGAAAGAGGGAAAACACATTTTAGTAGCGTCCTTAGTAAAGATATTAAAGTCATAAACGAGTTTTCAAGGAAATGAAAGATGTCGTGGTTTGAACAGAACTCTGTGAATCAGTGGAGAGAAGGATAGAAAGAAGTTGAAAATGTAAATAGAAACTAAATGATGTAGATTTTAGAGTTTGTGAAGGAATAGTTATCAACTGCTATTTCTACTTTCTAAATTAAAGGTAGGTCTTAAAAGAGTGGGGTGGCTGAACTAAAGAAAGAAAAAATTCCAGAGATAATATGAGTTATCAGAAAATAAAAGAGGTGTGGCTACGAATTTGGCTCTGCTAGACTGCCTGCTTGAACTTAGTTCATTTAAAGTGATAACAAAAGACTCATACTGATCTCACCCCAGGTTCCAGCTGTCGGGGTATTGTGAATGAGAGGGTTGAATTCATTTAATAGTTGAGTTTGGGTTTGTCGGTTCTAAAGAGAAAGGAGAGTAAAGCAGTGTTCATAGTGACGGATAATGATCTCCATAATGACGGGCTCATTATATCTGATTATATAAAAACTGCACTGGAGAATTCTGAAGAAAGATGACAATGGTGAGGAAGCAGTGACTTATTGGGTTAGAAGTGAAGCTTTGAAGACAGATGGCCAGAGAATGCAGAGTTTGTTCTAAGTTGTAGTGTATGATAGTAGGTAATTTTCCAGAATACTCAAGTGACCGTTGCTTTCTTTCTTTCTTTCTTTCTTTTTTTTTTGTCCCCCAATTCACAATACAGACCAGGCAAAGGGCCTGGGTTGAGGTGTATATGGGGTGCATTTACTGTACCTCCTCTTTCTATATAGCCAGTATAAAGAACACAGCCTGTGGTAAGAATTGGGAAACCTTCTTTTTTCTTTTTTTCTTTTTGATTTTTTATAAAATATATACATATACATATATATATATATATATATAATCCTTCAGCAGTGTAACATTCCCATGACCAAGTGTCCTTCCTCCCCACCCAACACCGGCCTGTACTCTAGACAGGCTTTCTACTTCCCTCATTCAGTCACATTTTGTTATGATAGTTCTCAGTGTAATCATTTCTGTGACTGCACTAAACGCTTCATGTCAGGAGCTGGACCCTCCAGTCCTCCTCTATTTTGTCTCTGAGAATCATTACACAAATGTTTTTCATTTTTCTCAAAACCCATAGATGAGTGAGACCATTCTGTGTTTATCTCTCTCCCTCTGACTTATTTCATTCAGCATAATAGATTCCATATACATCCATGTATAGGAAAATTTCATGACTTCATCTCTTTTGATGGCTGCATAATATTCCATTGTGTATATGTACCACAGTTTCTTTAACCATTCATCTATTGAGGGGCATCTAGGCTATCTCCAGAGTCTGGCTATTGTAAACAACGCTGCAATGAATATAGGTGTGAGAAAGGGATTTTTGTATTGTATTTTTGTGTTCCTAGGATATATCCCTAGGAGTGGTATAGCTGGATCGTACGGGAGCTCAACTTCCAGCTTTTGGAGAAATCTCCATATCGCTTCCCACAAAGGTTGGACCAGACAGCATTCCCACCAGCAGTGAATAAGAGTTCCTTTCTCTCCACATCCCCGCCAGCACTGCTTGTTCTCATTCTTTCTGATGTGTGCCAATCTCTTTGGTGTGAGATGGTACCTCATAGTTGTTTTGATTTGCATCTCCCTGATGATTAGTGATGTCGAGTATTTTTTCATGTGCCTTTTAGCCATTTGTATTTCTTTTTTGTCAAAGTGTCTGTTCATTTCTTCTCCCCATTTTTTGATGGGGTTAGATGTTTTTTTTTTCTTGTAAATTTCTGTCAGTGCCTTGTATATTTTGGATATTAACCCCTTATCTGTTGGGTATTGGGTGAATAGTTTCTCCCAATGGCCGTTTTATACACAAATAATGATAAGGAAGAGGTGGATATTAAGAAAACAACCCCATTCACGTTAGTCTCACATAAACTCAAGTACCTTGGAGTCTACTTGACTAAAGATGTGAAGGACCTATACAAAGAAAACTATAAAACCCTGCTACAAGAAATAAGAGAAGACACACGGAAATGGAAATCCATACCCTGCTCTTGGATTGGCAGGATTAATATCATTAAAATGACAGTATTCTCCAAAGTTTTGTACAGATTTAATTTGATCCCTCTAAAGATACCCATGCCATTTTTCAAAGAAGTGGATCATACACTTCTGAAATTCATTTGGAACAATAAACACCCACGAATATCTAAAGTAATACTTGGGAAAAGGAATATGGGAGGTATTACTTACCCCAACTTTAAACTCTATTACAAAGCAATAGTTATCAAAACAGCATGGTGTTGGAATAAAGACAGACCCTCAGATCAGTGGAACAGGCTTGAGTACTCAGAGAATGTTCCCCAGATATACTGTCACCTAATTTTTTATAAAGGTGCAAGAAATCCTAAATGGAACAGGGAAGGCCTTTTCAAGAATTGGTGTTGGCACAACTGGCTAGCCACTTGTAAAAGAGCAAACTCAGACCTCCATCTGAAATTCATTTGGAACAATAAACACCCATGAATATCTAAAGTAATACTTGGGAAAAGGAATATGGGAGGTATTACTTACCCCAACTTTAAACTGTATTACAAAGCAATAGTTATCAAAACAGCATGGTGTTGGAATAAAGACAGACCCTCAGATCAGTGGAACAGGCTTGAGTACTCAGAGAATGTTCCCCAGATATACTGTCACCTAATTTTTTATAAAGGTGCAAGAAATCCTAAATGGAACAGGGAAGGCCTTTTCAAGAATTGGTGTTGGCACAACTGGCTAGCCACTTGTAAAAGAGCAAACTCAGACCTCCATTTAACATCATGTACAAAGGTAAAATCCAAATGGAATAAAGATCTAGATATCAGACCTGAAACCATAAAGTATATAGAACAACATGTAGGTCAAACACTCCATGACATTGAGACTAAAGGTATCTTTAAAGAGGAAACCGTACTCTCCAAACAAGTGAAAGCAGAGATAAATAGATGGGACTATATGAAGCTGAGAAGCTTCTGCACCTCAAAGGAAATAGTGCCCAGAATACAAGAGCCACCCACTGAGTGTTGCTTTCTTTATACAACATTTCTGCACCTGGTTAGATGGTTGGAGCCTTGTACCAATGCAGGGTATAGGCTGAGGCAATGTGCAACACAGGTTAGTATTGAAGGCAGCTAGTGGAAGCCTCCCAAGAGGCTTGTGAGGCCTAAAGCAGGGGCTTGGATCTCCAACTACCTTCACTGAACTGGTTCTGCAAACTGGCTCTTTAGCTCCTTCAGGTCATTAGTTATTGTTCAACTTAGTATTGTCCTAATCTATAGGTTCTCTGAAAGGGGTCAGGCAGTGCCTTTTCACGAAAAGGCATAGGCAGTTGTGGCGAATGTGCTGCTTATCCATCGGTGCTGATAATTTTAAAATTATCAGCCTTTGGTGGGAGGGGCAGAGGAGTGATAGTGGCATGGGTAGGGCACTTGCTTTGCTGTGGCAGACCAGTACATGGCAGACCAGGCACTCATGGTCCCCCAAACCCTGCCAATAGCAGTACCTGAGCACAACCCAACCGGGTGTGGCCTCCGAATCGAACCAAAACCAAAAAAAGTCTTACGTCCAGGGAATTGGCTTGGTGTAAAAAATTGTCTATCAAATGTGCTTTTAATTACTTACTAGAAATCTCTTTAGTTTGTTTTATTGAAACACATCTATTTTTGTTTTTGTTCAGCTTTAATCGCTTGGATCTACCACCATATAAGAGTTATGAACAACTAAAGGAAAAACTTCTTTTTGCGATAGAAGAGACTGAGGGATTTGGACAAGAATGAATGTGGCTTGACTCGAAGGAGCTCTTGCATTTAAATACCCAGCCAAGGAAAATTGCACAGATAGTGTATATAAACTGTCCATTCTGTACAGTGACTTTTCTGAACCTCTCAAAGTATAAATGTTTTCCGTTCTTCCACAGAAATATGCAAAAACATTCATCCTTTTCTACTTTATTTATTGTTCCCTACAAGTGACTGATAAGGAAAAAGATCATCAAAATTATCAAAAGATAATTGAAAAAGATCAATTTGCAAGCAAGAGACTTGAAGTATATTATCTCTATAAACATATGATAGTGGCTCTAGTTTTATAGAGCTCTGAGTATATTAAACATGACCACCATTCATTCAAAAATATCTGGATTTGCTTTAACTTCTTTCTTCTTATCCAGGGGAAAAAGTAAAAATTGCTCCATACTCTTCTTTCTCCCTTTTGTATCATCTTCTAAGGGTATTTAGTTGCATGGCCATTCAGGAAGGTATTAAGGGCTTAGGCCAAATCTTACTCTTGAGTATGTTAAAAAATGCTGCTGGCTTTTCTGGACAGGTGATCGAACCTGTCATTTTGTTTTATAAACAAAATAGCTGAAATTTTTCCCGTTTTGCTATTACTAACACTAATATGAATGAAATATAAGTTAACAAGAAAGTCACATATTAGATCAAGTAACATTTACTTCATTCTAGAAATTGGAAATTGAGCAGCACAGAGGTTGTTTACATGTTACTTTGGGGTGCTGGTTAGGAATTTGTGAAATTAAAAATAAGGCACGTCTGTACTTTTATTTTCAAAAATGATGGTCAGTTCATAATAAATGGATGTAATCTGATTCTTAGGAATATAAAGTCCAGTGTCCCACTTTTGCATTCAAAGTTTTATAAAATCATCTGGAGTTACATAAGCATTAGAACATTCAGATGAATCTAATGATTTTCTATTTGTTTTGAGAATGATTACTCTTAAATTCACGAAAATTCTGTGTATCTCAAATGACTGGTTCATCTCCCCCCATAGCCCTTTCTGTCCTAAGTAAACAATACTTTAATTGCTACCATCAAACCTGATATGAATGATATTAATGCTATTTTAGCAAACTGGGCTTCCTTAATACAAAACTTACATTTCATTTTTGATCATTATTTTAATATGCAATATAATTTTATTAACTTAAAAATTATAATCATGGAGTTAACATCTCGGAATGTTATCTGTAACATATTCACTGGTTAGTACATAAAATCCTGGTAAGAAGTTTCCTTTCTTTGACTAGTTTATTGTCCATTTTTCCCTAAAATATTTAGTTTACTATAAATAAAATTTATAGTAATGAAGATACAAAGGTGCAATAATGACAGTAGTCCACGTGGTTGAATAGATTCCTTCCCAAATCCGAATCACTGTTTATTTTTAAACTTACCTGTAGTTTTTTTAAATATGACATATATGCAATAAATAGGCTATTAATAAGGATGTTGTATGATGCAGTCATTGTATTAATAATTAGGGCATAATACAGATTATACAGAAGGTGACTAATCTCTAAAATTAATTACGCTATGAAAGAGTGAAGCATAAAATAGTGAAGGAAGCTCTGCCACATTGAATTCTATGGCAAATAATTGAGTATCACACAGTGGAAATGAGAATTTCATTTAGAAGGTTGGAATGAAGATAAGTATTTCAGAATAGGATGCCTCTGCCCCTTTGTCTCTGCAGATGAGATACAGCACAGGAGGCTCTGGAGAGTCTGCAAGGAGATCAAACCGACTTCTGGAGAGCAGTTTATAACAACTACACTCATTTCCAGGGAGTGGGGGGATACTCCACACACCCTAGAAATCTGTTTTCTTCAAGCAAACAACCAGTTTTCTCCCATTATACCCAAGGCCAGTATCGTTTGGGCTGGGGTCAGATGACCCATTTTGAGAAACAGCGCATTAAAGAACTCATCGTGGTGTTCTACCTTTCATAGTCAACCCAAAGGAAGATTCAAGGCAGTGAGAAAGAGTGAAAAAACATGTGGCTTTTCTTTCTTTTCCTTCTAGCCATAGAAAGGCTAGAAGTGAAAGGTTCACTGTGACTGCAGACAGGCAACTCAGGTGGGAATGGGACCAGAGAGGGGAGTCTTTGTGAGAATTCATATCATAGTGTCATTTCTGCAATCCTCCCATTACATCAGTATCAGTAAGCTAGCCTAGGAAACAGATGACAGGCATAAAACAAATCTCATGAACTTTAATTATCAGGAAAAACAACTACAAATGTTCTTTGTGTTTTGTATCTCCTAGACAGTTAAAAAGGCTGAAAAGTTACTAAGACCTTTTAATAACTCTGCAGCCTTCAGTTAATAACCAAGAAAGTTCTTAATGCTGGAATTAAAATTGGGTAGTCTGTGTCAACATTATCAGACTTTGCTTCTGTAAAATATGACTGCAAGTTGCATCTGCACTGGGGTATCTCTGGGTTTTTGATGGTAAATTATAGCTTTAAGGTTTCCAGAAGACAGAAACTCATCACTGCTGGGAAGATGTTACTTCTTGGACTTTATGTTTTGCTACAAAGACTGGTAAAGTCAAATGAATGTAAAAAGGTCTGACTTGACCTGCTTATAATATGATTCCTTTCTTGTAGCCTTATGAGTAAATTGGTACCAACTTAGCCTATTGTTGACTTTGTGAGTCTGGATGTTTTAATTAACCTAAAAGGGTTTCACAGGGAACGCTGCAGAAGTTAAACCAGTATCTGACTAAAATAATGTGGGTAAGAGAATAATGGTTATCTATCTTACGAATAATTATCCCTTATAACACTTGAATCAACTGAATTCATAAACAGGCTTGAAATCAATAGGTAAACCCCAGTCCTTATTAGGTTACCTCTATGAGGCTTCTAGTGCCAAATGTCTACTTTTGGTCCCACTATACATTGTCATTGCCCAAAATAGTAATCCCCTCCTATTGTCACCACAAGCCCATATCTGAATTACAATCAGAAAACGTACACAGGAATGGAGGAAAAGAAGTGGAGTCGCAAGATTCATTTCTAGAGTAGCAGATTACATGTTGAGTGAGAATAATGTGCCAAGAATCGTGTGTAACCAGGTGAGTCCAGCCCTTGGGAAATTAAAAGTGATGAAAGCTCAGAATCAGGCTATTGGGAAGGTACTATGTCTTCTGAGGAGGGAGGGAGGGAAATGTTTTATATTGATATAAAGCCTATTCATGACAGCCCCAAATCAGGAAAGCCTAAATGCCCTCTTATGGGTGGTTAAGTGAATTGGCCCAGAGACACAAACTATCGTCACAAACTATCATCACCACCAACAACAAAAATGGAATGTTGATTGAAAGTAAATATAGATGAAGGTGTTTGGACCCATGGTGGTACTCAGGCACCATGCATGGTTCCAGGGATAGAAACTAGGTCAGCTGCATGTAAGGCAAGGATCTTAGCCCCCGTACTAGCCAGCCTCAAGGGTACTTATTAAAGGAATTATACTAAATAAAGGATTATTTCAAAAGGTCACATGCTATAGAATTCCATTTTTAAGAGGTTCTTGAAATAAATTCTAGATATTTGGGTAACTGCCAGATTTGGGGGACACGGGGGTAAATGTAAAGGTAAATAGTAATGAAGTACTTGGGGATATGAGGATGCCTTGTCTTGTAATGCTCAGGGATCATTCTTGGCTATCTACTCAGGAATTTGCCTCTTGCAGTACATGGGATCCATAAGTGATGTCAGATTAAGTCAAGTACCCTAATCCCTGTACTGCCTCTGGACCCCGTAAGGACTTTGGTGGAGAAAGGAATTAAGCCAGAGTGCTCAATTGGCTTGACTGGACATTGCGCTTAGAAGACAAGATTCAATCCTTGGCACCACATGGCTCTGAGTTGTACCTTACACCCAAGAAGTGGGAGGGCAGGAGACAGTACAACAGGTGGGGCACATGCCTAGCATTTATAGACATTTATAAAGGGTGCAATGATTAGGAACCGCCTCCCTACTTCCAGGGTGGTTCCATGTACTGAAGGTATTCAATGCAGGGCCCAAACAGTATCATATCCTTGAACCCTTAACACTGAATTGACAGTGCAGTTGGTCAAGAATTCCCTTGACCCTCAAAAACTTGATTTTTAAAAAATAAAGTATTATCATACTGTGCGATTGACAAAGCCAATTTGGGACCTGAGAGCACAGTAGAGCAAATGTGTTACCTGCTGAGCTCAGGGCTCCATTGCCATCACAAAGTCGACTGAGCACCTATTCCCCAAACACTGCATAGTGGCCCAGAAATTAAAAAAAAAAAAAAAAAAGGAAGTAAGGTCAATTTGGGGCACAAGAGCTAACTCAAGCTACCTCACATGTATGAGGCCCCAACTTTAATTCCCAATCTGTACCTACACCCCTGCCCCAAGCAGTGACAGACCATGTTGGTCTGCAAGCACTCCCCGGTAAGTAGTCCCTGGGTACTTTATTTGGCCCTGGAGGCCTAAGCACCACTGGGCCTGAGTCCTCCAGTCTAGCTGGGGACATGGTCCCCGGTCTCCAGCACACCTTGTAGCCCTGCCACAAAAAAAAAAAAAAAAAAAAAACCTGGAGTGAGGGACAGTATTAAGTTGGACTGGCTTCATCAAAATGTCATTGTGATATGCAGCTTCAAGGAATAATGAAATCATGTGATTTGCTACAACCTGGTTGGACCTGCAAGGTATGTTGAGTGAAGTAAATGAGAGACAAACACAGGATAATCTCACTAATCTGTGATATATAGAATAACTAGATGAGGAAATTAATGCACTAAAGGGAAATGCTTAGCTTATTCTTGATCCCAGAGTTTCAGAAAGGACAGAGAAGGAAAGAAATCAACGCAGGAAGGAAGATGAGAGGAAAGTAATGAGGGAACTACAGTTGGGCTTTGTTTATATTGGGAATATGGGAGAGCAGAGCATTGTAGCTATAACTCCAAAGCAGAGTCAAGAAACTGAAAACATCTGATCTAAGCTGCAACCACCAACTTTGTAATGTGTCAAGATGATAGGCCCAGGTGGTGGAGATTGGGGGTGACAAAGTGTGGGATGATGGAATATGGGGACACTGGTGATGGGATTGGTGTTGAAATAGTATATGCCTAAAATTCAACTCTCGGTAATTTAAATCAACATAATTTTATTTAAGTAAAAATTTTTTTTAATTAAAAAAAGTTAGGATACATGTTGAGCATCTCCTGGCCCATTTGATCCGCAGTACCAGAACATTGCCAATTGCATCTCCGCTGGCTCCAGAGAGCTGCTGGGTGTGGTTCTGGGGGCCCCTAGATGGCCTGGATATCCACCGAATTGGCAGAACCCAAGCAGCCTCATCCCCAGGCTTTCCAGTGATCTGAAGGCTGAAAATCACGAAGGATTTCAATACTCGGGAGTTTTTTTCCCTAAACACCTCCCCCCAAGTGATATGGGATTTCTAAGTTTAAAAAATAAAGTAGTAAAAACATCTAATTTCTGACTGAATCTTGGTGGGGTTTTTTTGGGTTTCAGGGTTACACCTAGCAGCGTTCAGGGGTTACTGCTAGCTCTGCACTCAGAAATCACTTCTAGCAGGCTCAGTGGACCATATGGGATGCCAGAATTCAAACCACCATAGTCCTTGATTGGCTACATGCAAGGCAAATGCCCTACTGCTGTGCTATTTCTCCAGCCCCCACAAAGCTACCTTTCTTCCCTACTTCTCATTCATTTGAACCCAATCCTTAGAAATGTTTCACTTCTTGTTGTCCTCTTTAGGTACACAACAATCTCTGAGCAATGGCAATTCCTTTATCATTTGTATGGGGTTATTACTTCGCCTTACTCCTAAAGAAACCTAGAATTTTATGTACTGTCTGGTCACATTTAAAGTACTAACAAGACAGTCTTGAAAACATTATCTTTAATGTGTTATCTTTATAATTTATACAAAGGCAATGTTAATGAAATCTTTTGTGTGCTTTTCTTCTTTGTGAAGTTCTCAATTCCTTTCACCAAAACCTGTAAGCAACTGAGAAGCTTCCGTCTGTATCTAAAATAAAAGAAATACATGTTATGAATAAAGAGGAAAGCAGAGGTCGGCTACAAAATTTAAGCTCATAAAGTTTCTAAGAGTCTCCAAAAACCATGACAGCATACTCTAAGAATTATATTCCATGGGCCGGAGCAGTGGCACAAGCCATGGGGCGTCTGTCTTGGGCACACTAGCCTAGGACGGACAGTGGTTTGATTCCCCTGGCATTCCATATGGCCATATGGTCCCCCAAGCCTGGAACGATTTCTAAGCACTTAGCCAGGAGTAACCCCTGGGCATCACTGGTTGTGGTCCAAAAAGCAAAAAAATAAAATTTCAGGGGACTGCAACAGAAGTATAGCAGGTAGGGTTCTATGCATTCAATCACATGTGGTCCCTCTAGCCAGCCAGGAGTAATTACTGGCTTCACAGAGCCAAGAGTAAGTCTAGCACTGTATGATATGGCCTAAAATAAAGGAATATAATTTCTTAACAATGATCAGAAAAGACATTACTCACTCAAATTTCTTGCCTTCTGTTTTAGAAAACGTAAGCCCTGAGCATAGCTAGGTGTGGTTCCCTGAATTACAAAATTTTTTTTTTATCTACTACACATGTCAAATGAGTTTGTCCTTTATTATTGCAAATAACAACATTCACCTGTTGCTAGTAATTAGATACTTTTTATACAGAAGTCAATGAGTTCACATTTGAAATGAAAACTTCCACTCTAATATTTATTTAGAAAAATTATGTTTTTGGAGGTCGGAGCAGTGGTGCAGTGGTAGGGCATTTGCCTTGCACGCAGCTGACCCAGGAATGACCTGGGTTCAATCCCCAGCATCCCATATGGTGCCAAGCTAGGAGCAATTTCTGAGTGCATAGCCATGAGTAAGCCCTGAGTGTCACCCTGTGGCCCAAAAACCAAAAAAAAAAAGAAAAATTATGTTTTAAAAGAAGCCCTTAATGAACATTTACTTGTGCCTCAATGGAACCCTAACTGCCTTATGTGACTGGCCATGTTTTACCTTTTTATCCTCCTCAGTGTGGGCTGGATAGTCCTTGGCTTTCATTAGCCAGAAAGCAGCGAGCTTTTTGTTGTTTAGCTTCAAATATGTTTTCCCTAAAAGAAGCAAGTTTTTGCTGTAGAAGTTTGGATCCACTGTAAGAAAGAAACACATTTATTACAGATGAAATAGTTTTGCTCTTATTTTTAAGGGCCTTTTTGGAGATCTAATTTAAAAATAACTTGTGTGACCAATGAACAGGCTAACCTGAACATCTTTTACTCAACTATTCACACCCCCAAAAAAAGGCTGTACATAAGAAGATAACTGACATTTATTGTCTACCATATGCTAATCACTGTTACATATTTCTCACAACAATTTTATAAACTGGCATATCCATTAAATAGGTGGGTCGTTGAGGCTTACGGAAGGATGTAAGTCCCCTAACAGTAATCCTTTGGGCATTTGTCTTTCAGCTCTCTCATGTCCAGTGTAAAATATAGTGTCTAGAACACACAAGTACCTAGTAGGCTCACTGTACTTTTGCTGAGTAAATGAAGTCAGCACGACATATGTGTATCGTGTATATATATGTGTGTGTGTGTGTGTGTGTATTATATGTCTGTCTATAGATATACGTGATCAACATTTACTGACTATGATAAAGTACTAATAAAATAACTTTTCTGATATTTGAATATAACATAATAAGACAAACGTAAGCTCTACTACCTGTAATAAAAAAGTGAACAAAACATTTTGCCAAGTGTACAAATTGGCAGTCAAAACCAAAGAAAAAACTAAGAGGACCCATCTGAAGGGGCAGAGCAGTGGGTAGGAGTTTTGCCTTGCACGTAGCTAACCCGGATTCAATCCCGGGCTGAGGGCAGAGCCAGTAGTTACTCCCAGGCACAATCAGGTTTGCACACACACACACACACACACATACCCCCCCCCCGACAAAACAAATAAAACAAGAATCTACACCTGATCTGATGTAGTAACACAGCGAATAGGATTTTAACAGATGGGAAAAGCATTCTTAACGGAATAAAAAATATGAAAGCCTATGAATGAAAGCATGGATTCTCACATTAATTCTTCACTTTCCTCCACATAAATTGTGACCTCTATATTCAAAGCATAACTTTTCTTATGTCTATAAATTTTAAGAGTACCGTATTTTCCGGTGTATAAGACGACCCCCTAATTTTGCAGTTAAAACATAGGTTTAGGCCTGTATTCGCTGTATCAGACAGAACGTTCCTGTGCTGCAACTGTCTGTACCACAGTGAGCCAATCACAACAAGCAAAGGTTCAGAGGTTCTACTGTCATAGACTTCCAATCTGAGCAGGCTTTTGATAGAGTAGATTCGGGTCCAGAACATTGTCTCATTTGCGGGTCCAGAACACTGTCCAATTTGCATGCATCAAAAGCCTGCTTGGATTGGCTGAGTCAGAGAGGCAGTCCAAGCAGCCTGGCAGTGATTGGTGCAGGATCGATTTGGAAAATTCGTTTTGTGGCAGTATTCAGACAATTGTCGTTTAGCGGCATATTGAAACATTTTTCGGGATATGCTCGGTGTATAAGATGATCCCCAACCCCCGGCAGGCACAGTGGGGGGGGAACCAAAAAAAAAAAAGATGACCCCTGATTTTTGGTTGACATTTTTTTTGTTTCAAAAGTCATCTTATACACCGGAATATTCGGTATGTACTCATTAATCATTGATTCTTTGTACATTAGCTCCACTGTTTGTTTCTTTAGTTAAAATATTAGGGAGATACCATGTTGCTGTGTTTAAGGTTCTTTGGGGATATCTTGCCCCTCCCTTCTTCTATGCCATCCACCCCTTCAAATGCTGTGTGCTACGATATGAGGGTGAAACTGAGCAAATCAACACAAATGCAAATCAATACAACAATGAAGTATCATCTCATGCCACAGAAACGAGCACACATTACAAAGAAGAACAACAATCAGTGCTGGCAGGGATGTGGAGAGAAAGGAACTCTCATTCACTGCTGGTGGGAATGCTGTCTCGTCCAGCCCTTATGGAAAATAATATGGGGATTTCTCAAAAAAAAAAAAAAAAAAAAAACTGGAAATTAAGCTCCCACATGATCCAGCTATTCCACTCCTAGGGATGTACCCTAGGAACACAAAAAATAAGTCCCTTCCTCACACAGATATTCATTGCAGCACTATTTACAGTAGCCAGAATCTGAAAACAAGCCAGATTCCTGACAACAGATGAGCGGCTAAAGATACTGTGGTACATATACACAATGGAATATTACATAGCTGTTAGGAAATGAAGTCATGAAATTTGCCTATCCATGGATGGAGACTATTACGCTTACTGAAATGAGTTAGAGGGAAAGAGATAAGAGACAGAATAATCTCACTCATCTGTGGGATTTAAGAAAAATAAAAGCAGGTATAGTAATAATATCCAAAGACAACAGAGATATGGGCCAAGAAGACTTGAGCATGATATAAAGGCTACCACAAAAAGCAGTATGTGCAGTTAGAGAAATAACAGCACTACAATTATCATAAAAATGATAGTGAGAGAGAGAAATACAATGCCTGTCTCAGGAGGGATAGTGGAGAAGGGAAATGGGGAACATTGGTAGCAGGAAAGTTACACTGGTGAAGGGTGGTATGCATTCAATGACTGAACCCCAACTATGAACATTATTGGAACCACAGTGCTTAAATATAGAAATCATAAAAATAAATATGTCAATAAAATACAATCTACTCGGTATATAAATTAGAAAGTTACCTTGTTCTGCCTTTTGAAAGTAGCTTAAGGCCTGTTAAGAAAAAAGGAAAACGCCCAAATATAATAAAATATTAAAAACAGTGAATATAAAAAAAATTTCTCAACTCAAACAGTAAATTAAAACATCTTAAAATAATGTTGAGTTCTTCAGAGAAAGTCTTTACAATTAAGTTAAACATATTTATATAATTTTGTAGCTAAACTGAACATATACACTATCAAAACAGCAGAAAGCTGGGTTTCAGTATATGCACCACTTTTGGTAAAAAGTGAATAAAAGCTGTTAGGATTTGTATTAAACTATAAATTGTATTACACTATAAAAGTGCAATTCAGTCATTTGATCGTTTATTTCTTAATTTTTTTTATTTTTGGTTTATGGGCCACACCCAGTGGTTACTCCTGGCTATGACCTCAGAAATCGCTCCTGGCTTGGGATCTGTCCTAAGTCAGCTGCATGCAAGGCAAATGCCCTATTGCTGTGCCACCGCTCCGGCCCCTTATTTCTTAAATCTTAACAGTGATTACTAGTAAAAACTAGATATAGTAAGCAAGGTTAGGCATAACCTAACTAACACAGCATAAAATAGCAACAGAGTACTTTCTTGTCATCATGTATGAAGGCCTTGGTTTCTGGCACTAATTACAAAACCCAAAAACAAAAAACTAGATACAATCAGAACTTGTGCCATTTAATTTCCAAGTCTTCGATTATTTAAATTTCCACACAGAATGTTACTGTAAGCCTGCACTTCTTTCGTCTCATCTAAGAGATTTAAAAACTGCATTAACTCACAACTGATTTCTTAGAGATACCATTTGCTGGAATAGAGCTGATTATTTTTCTTATTATGATTACTTTTAGTAATAGTTAAGAATTTTCCCAATTATGTACTACAAAGGTAACTAGTCTTTACATCAAATACTATTCCATGGTTTTCCGGAAAAAAAAAATATCGCTCCTTTTTATAATACAGATCTTGAGAAACTTTTTTAATCACCTATTTACTTACTCTTTTTTTTTTTTTTTTTTTTTTTTTTTTTTGGTTTTGGGGCCACACCTGGCAATGCTCAGGGGTTACTCCTCACTGTCTGCTCAGAAATAGCTCCTGGCAGGCACGGGGGACCATATGGGACACCGGGATTTGAACCAACCACCTTTGGTCCTGGATCGGCTGCTTGCAAGGCAAACGCCGCTGTGCTATCTCTCTGGGCCCTTTACTTACTCTTCTACTTCTGTGACAAAGCAAAACATTTTACCAAAAGGAGATCCCCTTTGAATTTTATTTTCAACAGGAAAAGCAAAAGACTTTGAACATATAAAAGAATTTGAGTTTTTTATACCCACTTTTTTTTGTTGTGTGTGCCAGGGATCAAACCTGGGTCAACAACATATAAGGCCAAGTGCCCTACCCACTCTACCATCTCTCTAGCCCCTGTATACACACTTTTAGAAGTTATAATTAGGGGCATGAGCGATAGAGCAGCAAGTAAGGAGCTTGCCTTGCGTACAGCCAATCCAGGTTTGATCCTCAACATCCCATATGATCCCCCAACCACTGCCAGGAGTTACTTTCTGAGTACAGAGCCAGCGGTAACTATTGAGTACTTCCAGGCCAGATGTGACCCCAAAACAAAAACAAAGTTATAATTACTATTTTTTAATATAAACATATGCCATTTTTACCTTTTTTGTTTGTTTGCTTGCTGTTTTGGTGCCACACCTGATGGAGGTCCAGGATTACTCCTTGCTCTGCATTCAGAGTTTATGTGTTTGAGGGACCATATGAGATGCTGAGGATTGAATTCAAGTTGGCTACATGCAAGATAAGCACCTTACCCACAGTTCTATCACTCTGACCCACATATGCCTGACTTTCCAGGCAAATAATTACTGTGAAAAAAAAAATGTGTATTTCAGGGCTGGAGCAATAGCACAGTGAGGGTAGGGTGTTTGTCTTGCATTCGACCCTGGTTTGTTCCCAGTATCCCATATGGTCCCCCAAGCCTGCCAGGAGAGATTTCTGAGCACAAAGCCAGGAGCAACAAGAGCACCACCAAGTGTGAACCAAAAACCAAAAGGAAAAAAAAATGTATTTCAAGAATATTGAGTAACAATTATTTCTTGTTTCATATTATAAAGGCTTTTATACGGTAGAAGATTTCAAATAGAAACAGAAGGTAGATCATAGTCTTTGGGTTATTGCAAGCTGACTATATGCCAGAATTATCATCTGTTTACCTAAAACCTCAGTGATCATAATTTTTAAGTCTGTGTGATAACAGAGTTGCATGAAATCGTTAGAAACAAGAGAGTGCTCAAGTTTCTCAATGATGCATGCTCCAGATGTGTGGACACTGCACAATGGCACTGCAGTTAAAAAATCAGCAATAACTTAAGAAAGGACATCAGGGGCAGAAGTGATAGCAAGGCGTTTGTTTGCCTTGCACGCAACCAACATAGGAGTTTCTGAGCCAGGAGTAACCCCTAAATGCTACTGGGTTGACCCCCTCCCCCAAAAAAACCCAAACCCCCCCCAAAATAAGAAAAGGACTTCAGACACTACCTCCTCATAAGTGGAAGTAGGAGGAGTTCCAAACAGCATTTTAGCAATTCTTCTTTGATACCAAGGCATTTCAGCAAATGTGTAACACCTATCGGGAAATAAAATAAAATGTGTACATTCAATTGTACCTTTTATTTCAAACTATGCATCTTAATAGCTCTAAAAGGAATCTAATGTACTTCTTTTAATTTATTTTTTAACATCCAATAAGGAGTCACACTAGATTCATTACGATTTAGAGACTGACTTACACTGATGAATCAATTTGGATAAAATTTTTGATTAAATAAAAGTAGCAAGGATGAGTACTAGTAAAGATAATGTAGCATTAAAACATGCATATATACCCTTACCAGTAAATAAGTGTATGCTGGATAAAGATTACATAAAAGTAAAAAGAATTAAGGTCAGCTTACTGTTCCTTCGATGATTATGATTGTATGTGACATACTTTGAAGCTATAAAGAGCTTCTGAGAGCATTTTATTATTATAATACTGTAGGTAGATTTGCCCAATTTCATTTAGCCTGAGAGTGAAATATGTGTTCTTAACAGGAACCAACAAATCTAACAAGAGTTTTAATCTTGATATGTTTCTAAATGATATGAATTGACAATGTTCACCAAGATTAAATTCAAATGTACTGTTTTCTAATAAAAATGCATACATTCTAGTTGATTTAATACATTATTCTTTGCCAAAGAGTATTTTTAAATTATTTTATATATTGCTTCTGTATGTACTACAAGATACTTATATATTTTATAAAATAAGATCCTACTAAATACCAATAAAATATTTAAGAAATCTTACCAAATACCCAAAAGGTGAATTGAAGTAGCATCTTTGGGGTTCAGTTCAATTGCTTTCTAACAAGAAATAAAAACATTTATCACAATTGTTTTCTAACATAAATAACATTATATTTTGCTAAAGAAGCCACGATCTAACACAATCGAAACCATCATTTTAATATATCTATTTCAATCAACACTAATTTTTCCTGACTGCCTATTTTTGGGGGAATAAACAGATCTGGGGCCACAGCCAAAGGATATATTTTGATAATACTTGAGACCCTGTGGAGGATGGATATGTGGTCTACTGCACACAAGATAAAAGTCTTTCTTCCTGTATTCTCTCTGGCCCCTTCTCCTGAGTTTTCATTGGTGATTTTATCACATAATTATTAACTTCTATTAGCTTTCATTAGTTTATTAATTTCTATTAGTTTTATTAGCTTTAGATAGTAGAGCATATCAAAATCAGAAAAAAACATAAAATTTTTGAATGAATCAAATTTTGAAAGTTATCTATAGATCTGAATACTTCTAGAAAGAAGAAAAAGGTAATATAAAATTATCTGACAAATTATAAATAAATATTAAATGAGTATAATTTACTAGAGAATCCTAATTTTAGAAATCTACCCATATCCAGACTGTTCAACTTTCCATTTGTATTTAACAAAGAACAGTATTACTTTACAGCATGTATTATATTAATAGAATGATGGTGTGCACTTCCAGTTGTTCATGAATTCTTCCTAATTCCTGCTTATCAAGTGAAAGTCCTATGCGACTACAGAAAAATTACAACTCAATTCCTTTCATTCTATTGTTAACCACTAAGGAAATTTCAGGTTAATGGTAATTCTGTTATTTAAAAAAAATCAGCTTAAAAATCAGTTGCTGCTACTTTATGCTGAATTCCATATTTTTACTTTGGGTTTAATGTGAGATTCTCAAGTTTATACATTTATAAGTTATTAGCATGTACACCCATACAAGTCCGATACAGGTCACTTGGCTTCGCATCGCACAGTTCGATGATAACTTCTTTCTATTCTCACCAAGTTCTCTAGTCTTATCCTGTCTGCTCTTTTATATACAGAATGAAAAAAATAACAGACCTACCATAAAAGGGATGTGGTGAAATTAAGTAACTGGAGGTTACATCGCTATTTTTACTTCTCATAAGTTCAATGTTTCAATTATTGGTGTTAGTCAGCTGTGAGCGAAAGACTAAACAGAGGTAGCAATGACTTAGCAGAAATCTTTCTTTAATAAGACAGGTCAAAATCAGTAGTACGCAATTTTTACTTTGCCATGAAGGTATATAATGAGACATATACACACACAATGAAACACACACACACAGACACACACACACCCTATATATAGGTAACCCATGGCTCTGCACTCAGAAATCAACTCCTTGAAGTGTTCAGGGGACCATATGGATGCTGGAGTCAACTGAACCCATGTTGGCTATTGTATATAAATTGATAATATAAATCTTATATCATCATACATAGTACATGAATTTGTCTCCATTCTATCAAGAGATAAAGCAAATGCATGTATGGAAGAAAGAAGTTATAATTCAGGGGCCAGATAGTAGAGCAGGTAGGGCATAGGCCTTGTACAAAGCAAATCCAAATCTGATCCCTGACATCAATATGGTCCCTGGAGTCCACCAGAAGTGATTTCTTAGTGTAGAGTCAGGAGCACTCTGGGGTGTGCTCAAAAATAAAAACAAAACATTAAAAGTTATTTCATCACATACAATGAATGCCTTGGTGCGTAAGAATTTATTTTTATAGAATACAATGAGATGGGCTAGTCTCAAACTCTCCTTTAAAAATAAAAATCCTTCCTGCCATTAATTTTAAATGGGTTCAAAAGGCAATTCAATGCTCCTTTGACTTTATAGGTAGTAACAAAACTTATTATAGTAGTATGAACCTTTCTAATATATATAAATATTTGAATATAATAACATTCAAAAACATACTAAACACTGGGTTTTTAAAAATCTGCCTCTTGCTGATCCAAGTACAGATTAGTATACCACAATATTTTAGACTTTTTCTTTATGCACAGAGTAAATATATGATTACTTGTTGCTACTGAATGCTTTACTTTATTTTCACTATATATAAGATATATTGTCATGATATAACATTATTTTATGTATTACTGAGGAAAAAATGCTGCTAACTATAAAATAACACTGATTCCATAATGCAATTTGATTTTAAAGATCTTATTATGTAAAAAGAATCTGTACTATTAACTAAAGAAGGTACATATGCATTCATATTAGTACCACTAATGCCTGATAAAGGAGGTGTCCTGACCCCTATTCCAATGGGTTGTTTTTTAATTACCATATTTGCTGGTGTATAAGACGACTGGGCGTATAAGATGACCCCCAATTTTGCAGTTAAAACATAGGTTTAGGCCTATATTTGCTGTATCAGACAGAAGGTTCCTGTGCTGCAACTGTATGTACCACAGTGAGCCAATCACAACAAGCAAAGGTTCCGAGGTTCTACTGTCATAGACTTCCTCTCTGACTCTGGCCAATCTGACAGTGTAGATTCGGATCCAGAACACTGTCTCATTTGCATGCATCAAAAGCCTGCTTGGATTGGCTGAGTCAGAGAGGCGGTCCGATCAGCCTGGCGGTGAGTGAGTGGTGCAGGATTGAGTGCAGGAAAATTCGTTTTGTGGCAATATTCAAACAATTTTCGTTTAGCGGCATATTGAGACATTTTTCGAGATATACTCAGTGTATAAGATGACCCCAATTTTTGGTTGACTTTTTTTCGTTTCAAAAGTCGTCTTATACACCAAAAAATACGGTAGTTATTATATAAACTAGGTAAACACAGACAACTAAATAACCTTAGTTATACTAAAAAAAGAAAAAATAGAAAAATACAACTGTTACTATACCTAACTCCACCACAGTTTGCATTTTAATGAGGTAGTCTCTGGTTTATGAACTATATCTCAATAAAGATCACATTTAAAAATAAAAAATGACCACTGCAGTCAATTAACACACAAAATTGTGAGAAACAAGTTGTCTTTACTTTTGGCCACTGTTCTAAGTCATTTATTACAGAGCTATAGAGAAATGAAAAATAAACATTCAGAAAAATGACTTTTAAAATTCACGAGTACCTCAAAATGCTCCTTGATGACGTAGGCATTTGCAATTTTAACCTTGATCCCTTCATAATCTCCAACATCATTAATACAGATTGCATACCACTAGGGGAGAAAATGTAAAGACAATTACTCTTAACATCCCATTCCATACAACATAAAATACTAAATACATTGCTAAATCATTCTCAACACAACAGGAAGACACTAATATTTTTCTTTGTGCTCAAATATACAAAGATAAGATGGCACAGTCTTCCTAGAAGTCAAGGACATGAAATATTTAGAGAAACTGTGATATAAGATCAAGTAGTAACTCTAAGGAAGTTAACAATGTAGTGGAGAGTTAGTGATTCATGTTAATGGTTCGAATCTAAATGTTTAAAAACTGTAAAAACGATGAAGCCCATCTGCTTCACTGAGAATGGCCTCTGCTCCCACATCTGGAGGGTTAGACCAGAAGCAGACACATCTGTCAAAGAGAATTTTATCCTCACAGTCACTGTTGAATAATGCAAGACCCAGACTAAGTCCATCTAGGTTTCTTCCCTAAGAACTGAATCTAGAATTAGCTAAGCTACATAAACTCGTCTTTTTTTTTTTTTTTGAAGGGCGGTCACATCCGGCAGCGCTCAGGGATTACTCCTGTCTCTACACTCTGAAATCGCTCCTGGCAGGTTCAGGGGACCATATGGGATGCTGGGATTCGAACCACCGACCTTCTGCATGCAGGCAAACGCCTTACCTCCATGCTATCTCTCTGGCCCCATAAACTCATCTTTTAAGCAAGTGAACAAATTACTGCTTTTTCCACTTTTTTTTTTTATCATTTTTATTTTGACCATATTGGTTTACATATCTTTCACAATAGTATTTTAGGTACATATTAACATTGAATCAGGGGAATTCCCATCAGCAAATTTGCCCTCCCTCCACCCCCATTCCCATCCTGCATCCCATATCCCCCACCCTCACCCCCACCCCAGGCTGCTAGAATAAGTGGTCCCCTCTGTGTCTAGCTTACTACTTAATGATCATATATCTGGTTGGTCCTGGTACCGTCCCTTATTTCCCCCTCTGTTTAAGAGGCGGAACTAGATAGTTCAAGTTATGTGGTTTTGTTTGAAGAAAGAAAAAGCAATAAAGTGGGGTAAAATCAAATAAGCCGAAAATGGGTGTAGCCCTTCTAGAGGCTCTCAACCTCAGTTTGAGAGGACAGGAAAAAAGGAATTGAAATAGCACAACAGTACAAAAAGAACAACAAAAAAAAATCAAATAAAATATCCAGAGAGCACTACAGCACTAAAGGCAAGCACCACTTTATTTTTTTAAATCTAGAAATCCTTCCATAATTTTGGGGGCGGGGAAATACTTCTTAAGCTTGCTCAGAAGATGTCTCTGGTGATACAGGCATAAGCACTGCTGGGTGAGATATTCCCCCACCCCACCTCACACACAAAAAAGAAAATAGTGAACTCAGGAACAGCTCAGTGGCTTTTGTACAGTCTGATGTACAGCTCAGTCTGAGCAATCCTAAGAGGCACTGTGATGTTTGGGATCCCTGGCACCAAAGCACTCCTAAACCAAGCATCTGGGACAATCAAGTTCAAACACGTGATCCGTGGAGAGTACTTAAACACGCATGCAACTCCCAAAGAGCACGTATGCAAGCACATAGGCACTTCATACTACACTGGCAATTTATGTGATTCTGACAAGCAACAAGACAAAATGTAACCCGACAATCATAATAACAACAACAACAAAAAAGAGGAAATTAAAGGGAGAAAAAATATGTGGGTTTTTTGGGGGCGGGGGGAGGAGGTTGGGGCCACATTTGGCAGTGCTCAGGGGTTACTACTAGCTCTGTGCTCATCCCTGGAGGGTTCGAGAGACCATAGGGGTTACTAGGGACTGAACTTGGGTCAGCTGCCTGCAAGGCAAACACCCTATCTGCTGGTCTATTGCTCCAGCCCCAGATAATGTATTTTTTAAAATACAAAAATTTAAGTTGAAACAAAATGAAAAACTATACTTACTTAGATAAAAGCCCTCCCCCCCAGTTCTATCATTAATAAATTTGCAATACACGAAATGTTAAAGTTTACGTATGTTTGGAGCCATGGAGACTGTTCAAATGACTAAACCATGAGGAACACCGACTTCAAATTCCATGTCTGGTTCTCCCAAGCACTTCACTGCCAGGAGTGACTCCAGGTAAGACCAATGAAAAAAACCACCAACATTCTGCAGCTGCAAGGCAAACGCTGTACCTCCATGCTATCTCTCGGGCCCCATCCCAGGAGTGATTTCTGAGCACAGAGCCAGGAGTAACCCCTGAGTGTCACCGGGTGTGGCCCAAAAAAACAAAACAAAACAAATATATGATAACAAGTAATAATCCTGAGTGATGAGTATCAAAAATTATAACTATAGGAGCCAGATAACACAGTGGGCAGGGTGTTTGCCTTGCAGCTGCTGACCTTAATTTGATTCCCAGCATCTCGTATAGTCCCCCAAATCTGTCAGGAGGGATTTCCGAGTGCAAAGCCAGGAGTAACCCCTGAGCTTTCCAAGGTGTGACCCAAAACCAAAAGAAGAAACAAAAAAAGGAAAGAGAAGAAATGATAACTACAAGGACAAATATAAAGACTCTTCCTTATTCTGGAATTTTATTCTTTTTTTGGGCCACACCCGGTAATGCTCAAGGAGTTACTCTTGGCTCTGCGCTCAAAAATCGCTCCTGGCTTGGGGGACCATGTGGGACGTCAGGGGATCTAACCCTGTCCATTCAAGGCTAGTGCACACTGTAACACTTGCGCCACTACTCCGGCCCCTCTTGAATACTTCTTATTTCTTTTATTGAAACGAAGGTAGACACAAGAGTGGGAAACAGCATCTGGCATCCTCTTGGAAACTTCTGACCATCTAGTCAGAACTCTATTCCTGAGGTGAGCTCACCCCATCTAAGCTAATGGTAGAGTAAACTGCTCACTAAGTGATGCTTAATTTAACCAAACCAACTCAGCCCCCTGGCAAGTAATCTTGCAGCAAGCACAGCTAATTAGCAAGGGACCCAGTGTTGTAGAAACATTCTGCTCTCAAGTGTCTGCTCTGTGACTGACTCTCCAAAAACCCCACATAAGGTAACCCAGCATGGTGGGGGACAGCTGAGCAACTTTAACTTGGGTGACTTGGGTGAGGAACTTTCTCATTTCTTTGGAATAATTGTGTGCTCAGAGATTCTTTAGGGTGCCTGAAGCCAAAAGTCCAAGTCTTCCCAGGCTGACCAATTCTGACCCACAGCTATCCTTGAGAACAGAGATTCACCAAGTCCCTGGTCACCATTGCTGAAGCCCTTAGAACTTTAAGCAAAGGGACTCTCCTAACTGGCAGCTCTGAGTCCTCCAACTTCAACTTTCACACACAGCAACTGTGACTGCATAACACTGGGCCAAAAGTACATTGGGGTGCCAGCGATTTCAAACATGTGGCAAGCAGCAAAGATTCACGCAGACTTGCCCAACACTAGGCACATTGGCCATGGGTTGCCAGCCAGATCTGCTAGGTCTGGTGCCCAACTGCTGCTAGGTGCTGGCAAAACCAAATGCCCTGGGAGCCATATGGGTCAGCTTGCTGCTAAAATTGTTACCGTTACCAGTCCCCAAGAACCCAATCACAGCCATGATCCTGGCCTGAACATTTTGACACTACAGGCACTGCCAGGCTCTAGCAATTAAGAAGTCTGGGCGACAATTAAGAGCTAGTTGGGCGACAATTTAACCCTGCTACAATCCTGTACTGTAGCTTCTACAGGACAATCATGACTGCAAAGTCCTAGCAAGTCCTGAGCCCTTGAGTGTGGATCAAAAACAACAAAAACCTAAGGAGAGTCCAAAAGACAGTACAGCCTTGCCACATGGTTGACCCTAGTTTTGATCCCCTGCGCCTGGTCCCTCAATCACCATAGGGAACAAGCCCCGGAGAACCATTAATAGTCCCCAGAATCACCAGTTGTGGCCCCAAACTCTAAGACAAACAAACCAGTTCAAAAATTCAAAAACTGGTAACTTTATTTATTTATTTATTTTATTTTTTGGAAGGGGTCACACCCAGCGGCACTCAGGGGTTACTCCTGGCTCTGAGCTCAGAAATTGTTCCTGTTAGGCTCAGGAGACCATATGGGATGCCGGGAATCAAACCCAGGTCCATTCTGGATCTGTTGCGTGCAAGGCAAACGTCCTACCACTGTGTTATCACTCAGGCCCAGAAAAACTGGTAACTTTAAATTTTACTAGGTTTCAGTTGTCTGGGTACTTATATTCCTAAAACTACTCAAAATAGGAGTAGTAAGTGAGGAAAAGGAGAAAACATCTTTAAGTGTTTTCACAAGTAGGAATAAAAACACAGGTAATAAAAGCAGTAGCACTTTTGTTTCAAAACTAAAGGTCTAGTCTGGAGAAACAGTAGAGCAGACAGTTTATCTTTACACAGGGCTAACCTAGGTTCCGTTCCCAGCACCTCATATGATCTCCTGAATCTCCTAGGAGTGATCCCTGAGCACAGAGCCAGGAATAAACCCTGAAAATAGCTGGGTGTAAGCCAAAATACCATAAAAAAAAAAAAAAAGAAAAAATACAAAGAAAAACTCGAAAGGTCACAATATCAATTAGAAAGAAATGTTAAAAAATTATAATGGCACAAACGACCACTATCTGAAACAATGTCATCAAAGGAAATCTCTTCCCTGCATAACTCTTCAGTAACAGTATTGCAAAACAGTGTCTAAAACAAAAAAAGGGGAGACAGAGACACGAAGAGAAAGAAACAGAGAGGAGAGAGAACAAAAACTATTTGCCACAAAGGAGAGGCAGGAGAAGGGGAAGGGCAGAAGGGAAACTGGGGACAATGTTGGTTGGTAAAGTGCACTGGTAAAAGGGATTGTACACTGTATGCCAGAAACTCTATCATGAACAACTTTGTAACTACCTATCTCATGGTGATCCAATTAAAAAAAAAAAAGGAAATCTCTCTCTCTCTCTCCTTTAAAAATAGCAATTTAGGGACCGGCGGTGAGGTGGCGCTAGAGGTAAGGTGTCTGCCTTGCAAGCACTAGCCAAGGAAAGACCGCGGTTCGATCCCCTGGAGTCCCATATGGTCCTCCCAAGCCAGGGGCAAGTTCTGAGCGCTTAGCCAGGAGTAACCCCTGAGCATCAAACAGGTGTGGCCTGAAAAACCAAAAAAAAAAAAAAAACCCAGCAATTTAGGAGCCAGAGAGATAGCACAGTGGTATGGCATTTGCCTTGCATGCGGCCTACCCAGGAGGGACCCAGTTCGATTTCCGGCATCCCATATGGCTCCCAGCCTACCAGGGGCAATTTCTGAATGCAGAGCCAGGAATAACCCCTGAGTTCTGCTGCGTGTGGCCCAAAAAACAATCAATCAACCAATAAGTTAAAAAAAAATAAATAAATAAAAAAAAAAATAGCAACTTAGGGGCTGGTGAGATAGCACAGCACCTGGGGATATGGACCCTGATTCGATTCCCAGCATTCCATATGGTTCCACGAGCCTGCCAGGAGTGATTTCTGAGTGCAAAGCCAAGGGTAACCCCCTGAGCACAACCGGGTGTGGCCCAAAAACAAAAACAAAAACAAAAACAAAAAAGGCAATTTAGGCAAGTTACACTTGCTAATGTACCACTAGGACATGGGAAATACCAAGGCTAATTTAAAGAGCATCGCATACTCACCTTATGAGCTGCAAAACTTAACTCATTTTTTTCTAGCGCTCTTTTGGCATACTCGAGGGCTTCATATATGAGTAGCTTTTTCTCTTCTTCAGAGGTTTCAGAGAGCTGAGCCATATCACGTGATGCCCGTGCCAGGCGCCAGAGCAACTCTGCATCTTCGCTAATGTGAAATGAAACAATTTGTTATAAATCAGAACAACTTATAATTGTATATCAATGCAAATGTCAAAATAGTCGCATCACAGATAAACACATGGTTTTCAGCGCAATGTGAATAATACTGCAAACAAATCTCCAAAGCCATGATTAACAAATTAATTTTTCAATACTTAATTTTTCATATAAGATACTTCTGTAAATTTCCAACAAAATATTCAATATCAATGGGATATTATGCACCCATCAGGATGAATGAAGTCATGAAATTTTCCTATACATGGATGGACATGGACTCTATTATGCTGAGTGAAATAAGCCAGAGGGAGAGATAGGTGCAAAATAGTCTCACTCATCTATGGGTTTTAAGAAAAATAAAATACATTTTTGCAATAATTCTCAGAGACGAAGAGAGGAGGGCTGGAAGGTCCAGCTCAAAACATGAAGCTCACCACAAAGAGTGGTGGGTGCAGTTGGAGAAATAACTACACTGACAACTATCATAACAATGTGAATGAATGAGGGAAGTAGAAAGCCTGTCTCGAATATAGGCAAGGATGGAGGAGGGTTATGGGGGTGCTGGTGATGGGAATGTTGCACCATTCCCACTCATCGGAATGAAGGGGTGTGTGTTCTATTTATGACTGAAACCCAACTACAATCATGTTTGTAATCAAGAAACTTAAAAAAAGATAATATTAAAAAAAAAAGAATTCTTTAAATATCTAAATAATAACAAAGTATTCAATATAATTTATATATATTAACTGCCCTGTGATATTTAAAATATTTAATTCCACAAAAAAAAATTAATATACTGGAGTGCCCGTAGGGATAGTACATTTGCCTTGTACACGACTGACCCAGGTTCAATTCCTGGTCTTCTATAGGGTCCTCAGAGCCCACCAGGAGTGATTCCTGAGTGAAGAGCCAGGAGCAACTCCTGAACACTTCCGGTATGAAACAAAATAATAACAAAAAAAAAAAATTAATTTACTTGAAAAAGAAATGAGAAATGTATAGTACGGATTAGATGTACATAAAAAGTTTAAGAAACTAAGTACCTTGTCATATATATAAAACAATTTATATATATGAAATTCTAAGAAATGTTGAAGTAAAAACTAAGAAACAGAGTATAAAATATTTCCAGCATCAATAATTGTCTGAATTGTTAAATGACACAAACACTAAAGAAACCACAGCCTGGACAGCCAAGTGCGCCCCACCTTTTTGTGTACTGGGTTAGCAGCTGATAAAGTTTCTTTGTTTCCCCACTTTCATATAGGTAGTCTGCTTGTTCAAGAATTTCTTCAATTCCAACAACTAAAAAAAAAAAAAGATAAAATATTGAGGTTTTCCCAAGCCAGACGACAGTTATAAAAAAAAATCTCTGTACACATAAGCAAAGAAATTATACAAAGAAATCACCTCCATGGGTCACAGATCGGGATAGCACACAGGACTGAGAGCATAATTTGAGCATAGGAAGTGCATGCTCATTCCCCACCCTTACACAATTCCCAAACAGAGCCAGGAGTAGCCCCAAAAGATTGAGAGGGTGTGCCTCAAAACAAGCAAACAAAAGCCAAAGGAACAGTCAAAAAGAAACTTCCTCTACAGAAAGTCGAGGAAAAAATTCGGAAGAAACTAATACAAGCATAGTAAAAAAATTACAAACTATTACAGTAAATACCGTATTTTCCGGCGTATAAGACGACTTTTGAAACGAAAAAAAGTCAACCAAAAATCGGCGATTGTCTTATATGCCGAGTATATCCCGAAAAATGTTTCAATATGCGCTAAACAAAAATTGTCTGAATATTGCCACAAAACGAATTTTCCAACTCGATCCTGCACCAATCACTGCCAGCTGCTTGGAGGCCTCTCTAACTCGGCCAATCCAAGCAGGCTTTCGATGCATGCAAATTAGACAATGTTCTGGACCCGAATCTACAGTGTCAAAAGCCTGCTCAGATCGGCCAGAGTCAGAGAGGAAGTCTATGACAGTAGAACCTTTGGACCTTTGCTTGTTGTGATTGGTTCATTGTGGTACAGACAGTTGCAGCACAGGAACATTCTGTCTGATACAGCGAATATAGGCCTAAACCTATGTTTTAACTGCAAAATTAGGGAGTCGTCTTATATGCCCGGTCGTCTTATACGCCGGAAAATATGGTAGGTTAGTAAAGCCATGGTTAACTAAAAAGCTAAAAACTTACTATTTCTTGGCAGCACATTTTACAAAATCAAAATAAAACAATTCTAAGGACCCGAGCGATTGCACAGTGATTGCACAGTGTTTGTCTTGCACGCAGCTGATCCAGGACAGACCTGGGTTCGATCCCCAGCATCCAATATGTTCCCCCAGCCAGGAGCAATTTCTGAACACATAGCCAGGAGTAATCCCTGACCATCACCGGATGTGGCTCAAAAACCAAAAAAAAGAAAGAAACAAAAACCATTCTTAAGGAACATATGGTATATATAGCTTCCACAGAGGCTTCCCTGTTACTGTTAAATATTGTAGAAAATAACATTATAGCATCAAAAATGACTAATTTGTAATACTGAATCACGCTGTTTTACTAGGTTCTCTTGATAAAGAACCTCTGTTAAACAAAAGGATCAAATCTGTTATCAAGAGCTTAAGATGTTAACTATACAGAGAATTTAAAACTTAACATTCTGGTGCTATGTTCTAGTATGTTAACTAATTTAGGCATTATTTTAAGAACATAAAGCTCAAAAAAAGTGATTAAGGAAAAAAGCTTCCTATTATTTTGCTTATTTAATTTTGACCAAGCCCGGCAGTTCTCAGGGTTATTCCTTACTCTGCACTAAGGAATCACTCCTGGAAGGCTTAGGGTACCTTATAGGGTGCCGGGGGTCAAAACTGGGCAGGCTGCATCGACAGCAAACGCACTTCCCGCTGCTGTCCTTCTGTCCTAAAAGTTTCCTATTAATTATAAAGGACACGACACAGACATGTAATTGGGTCTAAAATAAACATCAATACTTGTTAGGTTTTATTTTGTTTCTTTGTTTTGCTTTGCTTTCTTTTGGGGCCAATCCAGTGCACTCAGGGGTTACTCCTGGCTCTGTGCTCAGAAATCACTCCAGGCTTGGGAAACTATATGGATGCCAGGGATCGAAACCAGGTCGTTTCTGGGTCAGTCGCATGCAAAGCAAATGCCCTATTGCCTCTAGATATTCAAGTTTTATCAAGATCCTGAAGAGTCCTATATTAAAGCAACATGATAAAAAAAACATCCCATGTGGTTCCCCAGCTCTCCAGAGCTGACCATCCCAAAGGGTCCGTCCAGGTTGAGCAAAGAGCCTGTAGTAACAAGCCCTGAACACTGCCAAGTATGACCCAACCCTCCCCAAAGGAAAAAGTACAGATGGCCAAAATACACTTGAAAAAAATGCTCCACATTAGTAAACATCACGGAGATGCAAATCAAAACAACAATGAGATATCATCTTATACCACAGAGACTGGCACACATCACAAAGAACAAGAACAACTAGTGTTGAAGTAGAGGCAGGGAGAAAGGGACTCTCATTCACTACTAGTGGTAATGGTAACTAGCCCTACCTTTTTGGGAAAGGAATCATGGATATTTCTAAAAGAAAATCTAGAATTTGGGGCCAGAGCAATAGCACCGTAGTAAATTCACACTTAAAAGTCCCTAATCCTCAGAATCAGAATGCAGGTCTTTTAAGTATAAAGCCAGGGTTAGAGTCCCAATACTAAGAGGGAATAAAGGATGCCAGCTGGCCTAGGGGAATGAGAGCCAGCAGGAAGTAACTCTGCCTTTCCCAGTGAGGGAAACTTGTTTCCACACTGCCTTCATGTTAGGTGGCCCTAATGCACAAGTACAAAAGAGGAAGTAAATTAAATTCACAGGAAGGAAATTCTTTGAATTCTCCTCACCACAGCTACATGTTCATTTCCTACAGGCCTCGTAAGACCTAGCACTTTAAGATGTTTATTTAAAAGAGTGATGGGCCCGGAGAGATAGCACAGCAGCGTTTGCCTTGCAAGCAGCCAATCCAGGACCAAAGGTGGTTGGTTCAAATCCCGGTGTCCCATATGGTCCCCTGTGCCTGCTAGGAGCTATTTCTGAGCAAAGAGCCAGGAGTAACCCCTGAGCAACGCCGGGTGTAGCAAAAAAACGAAAAAAAATAAATAAATAAAAGAGTGATGAGTGCAGTTAGAGAAATAACTACATTGAGAACTATCCTAACAATGTGAATGAATGAGGGAAGTAGAAAGCCTGTCAAGAGTACAGGTGTGGGTGGGGTGGGGAGGAGGGAGATTTAGGACATTGGTGATGGGAATGTTGCACTGGTGAAGGGGGTGTTCTTTACATGACTGAAACCCAACCACAATCATGTTTGTAATCAAGGTGTTTAAATAAAGAAATTAATTTAAAAACAAAGATGTTTATTTAAATTTTTTTAGTTTCTGAACAAAACCCAACAATACTCAGAGTTTACACCTGGCTCTGTACCCAGGAATCACTCCTGGCAGAGATCAAATCCAGGCCAGCCACATGCAAGGAAAGTGCCCTACCCGCTGTACTATTTTTCAAGTCCCTAAATTATCTTTTGACTTATGGACTGAGTGTTATTAAGACACTGTTGGAAAAATCACTATGATCACTGAGCTTAAAAGTAGCTCTGGCAGGACAAAGCTAACGTACAGAAGTTAGGGCATTTGTATTGCATACGGCCAATCTGAGTTCAATCTCCCCCACCCTCCATGTTATATATGGTCCCCTGAGCCTACCAGGAGTACTTTCTGAAATTTCTCAGAACAGAGCCAGGGGTAACCTCTTAGAGTCATCAGGTGTGGCCCCAATACAATTCAGAACGTAAAGTGTAGTATTTTGTGGGAAATCTTTTAAATCCAAATAAATGCACACTAAATCTAACACTCTCAAAAAAAAAAAAAATAAGAATTCTATGTCCTGACATTGATTTAAAAAAAAATTAATTGCATGAGCTTTTTTCAAAAATAAAAAATTATTATAATGTAAGGCTTATAAGGCTTATATCAGATATCATATCATATTATATTATATTATATTATATTATATTATATTATATTAAGGCTTGTCCTAACCATTGATTCAACTGTTTTGAAATACTGAAGCTTGTGTTCACTTCGGCAGCACATATACTAAAATTGGAACGATACAGAGAAGATTAGCATGGCCCCTGCGCAAGGATGACACGCAAATTCGTGAAGCGTTCCATATTAAAAAAAAAAAAACAAAAAAACAGGGGTCCGGCGAGATAGCACAGCGGTGTTTGCCTTGCAAGCAGCCGATCCAGAACCAAAGGTGGTTGGTTCGAATCCTGGTGTCCCATATGGTCCCCCATGCCTGCCAGGAGCTATTTCTGAGCGCTTAGCCAGGAGTAACCCCTGAGCACTGCCGGGTGTGGCCCAAAAACCAAAAAAAAAAAAAAAAAAAAAAAGAAAGAAATACTGAAGCATTGGCAAAATCAGGTTTTAAAAGGTAAACTATAATTAACAATGGCCAAAATATGCCACTGAGTCAGGGCCAAAACCAAGTCCTTTATTAAAATGAAGAAAGTGGGCCAGGGAGATAATAAAGTGTATAAACTGTTTGCCTTGACATGGCAGCTCAGGTTCAATTCATGGCACCACAGATGATCCTAGACATATGTATATAGGCCTACCTCCCAAAAAATATCATCTAGAATCAACTATCTTTCTCTCTCCTTCTTTGCTTCTCGGAAATTATGAGGGGTATGGAAACAAAAAGGTCTAATCCATAATAAAAATTTTTCCTTTAAAAACAGAGATTTGGGGGCCAGAGTGATGGTGCACAGGTAGGGTATTTGCCTTGCACCCAGCTGATCCAGGATGGACTGCGGTTCGATCCCCCGGCATCCCATATGGACCCCCAAGCTAGGAGCAATTTCTGAGCACAGAAGCCAGGAGTAACCCCTGAACATCACTGGGTGTGACCCCCCCAAAATAAAATAAATAAAACAGAGATTTTGATTCTGCTACATATACAACTAATTAGTCAAATTTAATTTGTTGTTGTTGTTGTTGTTGTTGTTTTGGGGCCACACCTAGATGCACTGAGGGGTTACTCCTGGCTCTGCGCTCAGAAGTCACTCCTGGCAGGCTCGGGGACCAAATGGGATGCGGATAATCAAACCCAGGTCCATCCCGGGTTGGTTGTATGCAAGGCAAATGCCATACCCAACCTGTGCTATCTCTCCAGCCTCAAATTTAATTTTCAAAACACATCAAGTTTTGAATTGAAAAACAGCTCACCGGGCTGAATGCATGCTTTGCATGTAGGAGGTTCAATTCCCAGCATCACATGGTCTCCAAGTGCATAGTTAGTACCACAAAGGGTAATGCAAAAATAAATAAAATAACAGAACTAGAGCTGGAGATACAGGACCAGGTGGAAGGTGCTTGCTTCCATACACTCAGCCCACCAGGTACTGTATATGGTCCCCCAAGTACAGCCAGGAATGAAGCCTGAGCACAGTGCGAGGAAGTAAGCATCACCGAGTATGGCCCAAAAAAACAAACAATAGTAGTAGTGGTAGTAGTAGTAGCAGTAATAACAACAACATTATAATTAAATGTGAAAATTTTAATACATGTTTACTATGTATACTATGTTAAATAAGAAACCTATTATCTATTCAAAAATAATAACAAAACAAGAGTTCCAGGTGTTTAGCTTGGCTTACCTTTCGCTGCTGCGTGAACCACAGCAGCCTGAGAAACAAGTTGAGAAGCTTCCAAACCCAAATAAGACAAAGTTGAGAATAAAAGACTTCGTCCAAAAAAACCTGGTTTCCCCAGCACCTATAGAAAGAATTATGGTCATGTTGAAACTGAACATTTGAAAAAATGGTTACCCACAAGTCACAAGTAGAGTAATTCTTCTACCCTCAAAGCAACCACTTAAAAAACTAATTGAAAGTACATATTAATTTCATCATGCTTGTCAACAAAAATATTTCACAAAATGACCTTACAAGTAGAACATATCCTGTAAAGATTCATTTTCGATGAACTCCTCACTCCCTAACAATCCTCCTCTACGCAGGGCTGAGGGGCTCCCAGAAGCCACTCTACCATACACAGACACCCTGACTGATTGGTTAGCTGGCTCGATGCTATATTGGTACAATGCTACTTTGGTACAAAGTCATTTCAACCTAATGGTGTCACTTAACACATAGGAAGCTAAATTTCTAGTACCCGTGTGTTGAAAATTAAAAGTTCAGAGATGGTATTTCATAATATGAGTAATAAATAAAAATAATAAATACTGAATCCCCCACTCAGAAACAGCCCCTAAAGTACTGGAAACTTCTATTCTAAATATTTCTGATTCTACTTACTGATATCATGATTAAAAAACAACAAATTAAAAAAAAAAAAACAACATCTAAGAAAAAGAAAAACAGATGTCAATGCTCAGAAAAAAACTCATGAATAACTTGGACTGTCCTGTTTATACTCCCTGAAAATTGACTAGACCTAGAAGGAAATAAATAAGGCTACTATGTAAAGCTCAGAATAGATTTTCTCATTACTCCTGATACTGGCTTTTCCCTTTCTTTTTTTGTTTTTTGTTTGTTTTTGTTTTTGTTTTTGGGCCATGAGTGTGGCCCTCAGGGGTTACTCCTGGCTATGCACTCAGAAATCGCTCCTGGCTTGGGGGGACCATATGGGACACTGCGGTCAGTCCTACGCTAGCGCTTACAAGGCAGACATCTTACCTCTAGCACCTCCTCTCTGGCCCCGGCTTTTCCCTTTCTATACTTTCAACCAAACTCTTGGTTTTCATTGTTTAGCATAGTAGGTACATTCAGCTCAGGATTCTGATCATTTATTTGCTTGATAATACACTATCATTCAGGCTGTGGAAAATAATATACATTAATCTTTTGTAAAAAATAAAAATAAAAACTTTAATTGAATCTCTGTGAGATACAGTTACAAAGTTGTTCATGGTTGAGTTTCTATCATACAATATACACCCAGCATATTCTCTCTCTCTCTCTCCCTCTCTCCCTCTCTCTCTCTCCTCTCTCTCTCTCTCTCTCTCTCTCTCTCTCTCTCTCTCTCTCTCTCTCTCTCTCTCTCCTCTCTCATTCTTTCCCCTCTCTCCTCTCTCTCTCATTTTTAATTGTCATGGACATATTACTGGTATTTCAGTTTTCACTTCTACACACTGCTTACAATAATGACCACAGTGGACATAAAGACTAGATGCCCAGCTCTAAGTATGCTTTTAATAAATATAACCTAGGGGCCAGAGAGCGAGAGTACAGTGGGTAGGGCATTTGCTTTCCACATCGCTGACCTGGGTACAAGCCCTGCCATCCCATATGGTCCTGAGCCTGCCAGGAGTAATTTATGAGCCTGGAGTAAACCCTGAGCGTCGCTGGGTGTGACCCCAAACCAAACCAAAACAACAAAAATGTAACCTAGCTATTGGTTTATCTACATCAAATATCTCAATCTTTTTTAGACTATGGCTCCCCTATCTAGCAGGTTGGCCCCTACTCTTGTGTTGTGGCTCTCGTTCCAAGATTTTCAACCAGTGGACCCTTTGGTTCTGAAGTCTGATAGTGGAGGCCATTTGAATAAAGAAATGCAAAACTGAGATTCCGGCCTCAACAATATTTTAATTTGGAAAATGAAAGCATTTAAATAATTTTGCTCTCTCATACCTGAAAACAAATGTATTCTGGTCAACTGTCAACTATACTTTAAAGTAATGTAAATTAAAAAATACCCAACACTTGAATTCGGGTCACAGAACTAAGGTTACAGCGGTAGAGAGGGAAAGGAGGTGAAGGCGCACAAAGGAGTAAATAACCTCGAGGAGCCATATTGGCAGGATAATGACACTGTGGAGATAGGCTTGGTATAGAAACAGATATTTGAAAAGTTTAGGAGGATGTGCTGTGTTGTAAATCAATATTACCTACAATTGAACAACAACAAAAACAAAAATACCCTGCAGTAAGAAAAGCAATTCAGGGACAGGGCGGTGGCGCTAGAGGTAAGGTCCCTGCCTTGCCTGCGCTAGCCTAGGACAGACCGCGGTTCCATTCCCCGGCGTCCCATATGGTCCCCCCAAGCCAGGAGTGACTTCTGAGCGCATAGCCAGGAATAACCCCTGAGCGTCAAATGGGTGTGGCCCAAAAACCAAAAAAAAAGAAAAGAAAAGAAATTCAGAAATTTAATTTTAGGGCCAGAGGAATCACTCAAAATAAGCCTGGCAAATAAACAGCTGGATCTTAAGCCAGCCTCTCCCACCCTCTCTGGCACAGCCAAGGGACTCAGGGGCCTGAACAGCCTGGTATGGCTGTCTCAGTATCTCCAAGGGTGGTCCAGCGACCCCTGAGCATCGCAGGGTAGGAAGCCCCCCAAAACAACAATCACCACAACAACAAACCGTGAGGTAAATAGACGCCTTTAAAATAGTTCCTACCAGAGGAGGGAGTTTGGGGGCATTGATGGTTTTAAGGTTACACTAGTAAGTGGGGGTGTTCTGTTTTATGACTGAAACCCAACTACCAACATGTCTGTAATCATATTGCTTAAATAAATATATTTTCTGTTTTATGACTAAACCCAACTACCAACAGGTCTGTAATCATGTTGCTTAAATAAATACATTAGAAATAAAAAACTTATCTGTGTGGCAAAAAAAAAAAATAGTTCCTCCTTGTATC
The DNA here is from genome assembly GCF_024139225.1 of Suncus etruscus. Classification (NCBI taxonomy): domain Eukaryota; kingdom Metazoa; phylum Chordata; class Mammalia; order Eulipotyphla; family Soricidae; genus Suncus; species Suncus etruscus. Next base: position 11,772,303 of record NC_064857.1, on the reverse strand, counting down.
TTAATTGTTTTCCATTAGTCTTGTTTCCCCATTGCCTTTCATATGGCTTTTCCCCTCCTCTTGGGGAGGGGGCTTTGTTTTGATCTCAATAAATGGGAGTCAGGAGGTGCCATCTAGGCTTGTGGTTCCACATTGTGGAGCGACTGGTTTATGGGTGAATAGTTTGCAGTGTGAATTTCTTGCCTTCTAAATAAAAACTTCATATCTGTGTGGATATTTATTGCAGGGGGGGCGGATTGCTATTGGACCAGTGTCTTTTGTCCTACCTATACGGGGACATGGGATCCCCTCTTCCCCTCTGGAGATTGTGGAAAAAACGCTCAACCTGCAAAAAAAAAAAAAAACAAACCACAACCCCCTCCACTCTTGTTTGCATGAAGGAAATTTCCAGAATCCCAGCACAGACTTGCCAAGTCTAGTTGCAATGACACGTTGGATTGCCCTTACCAGATCTGGAAGCTCAAGAAGCAAACTTAAAGTGGCAGCGGTGAGAGTTTGCAAACTTGCTAAATCAGGCCAGGACACCGGGTGGGTGGGTGGGTGGGTGGGGAAAAGGGCTGGGATTCCCCAAGGATGTTGGGGTTTCATGCATTCAAACCTGGGACGCCGGTGTGCGCTGGCGGTAATTACGGTAATAATTGCGTGATTACGGTAATTACCGTAATTACGGTAGCTGCGGTAATTACGGTAATTGCTCCGGCCTCTTAACATTCTCTCTCGGGAAGGAGGCGCCGAACTTGCAGGGAGGAGAATTACCTGAGACACACCGAGTCTCCCAGAACCGGCGACAACCCCCCTCGCTGGGATCCGGGCTCCCCAAAAGGTGCCAAATCCGGAAGACAGAACGCAGCGGAGTCGCGCGCTCAGCGCCATGACCTCCAGGTGCTGGATGACCTTTCACCCCTGGATGTCGCCACGGACTGACCAATGGGAACGCAGCACGTGACTTTCGGTCCCGCCTCTGCTATCGCGACTTCCGCTCCAGGACTTACTTTCGCTCGCTGGGGTCAAGGGGTGGGGTTTTTTAAGCGGCTCTTCCGCGCACGCGCTGAGGGATACCCTGGGATCTTTTTCATCCACTGGGTGATCATTCTCATGCCCTGTTCTCACCTAAGCCTGGGAAACTGTTAGGGTTTCTTTAGGCCAAGAGTAGATCTCTAAAAGAGCTGAGAATTCAGATATGGATGGACCTGGGAATTTGTGTAGGTTAGAGAAAAAACTATCAGTAATTCTCTTTGTTGCCTTGGAAAAAGATAAGAGAGAATCCTGATAGCTCAAGTATTTTCTTAGAAATAATTGCTGGATCTGTTAAAAAAAAAAAAAAAAAAAAGAACCTCTTTTTGTTTGTGTTTTTTTTTTTTGTATTTTTCTTGTTATTGCTTTTTGATTTTTCTTTGTTATTGTTTTATTCTTTTTCTTCTTTTTTCCCTTCCCTCTTCTAATTTGAAGGACTAAAAGGACTCCTTCTAGTTTTTGTTTCTTTCTTTCTTTCTTTCTTTCTTTCTTTCTTTCTTTCTTCTTTTTCTTTTTATATATCTCCAACAGAACCACATTGCTTGAATCATCTTATTTAGCGTCATAAATTGAGGGGGAAAAAATGAATGGTACCAGGTCCAGGCACTCACATGAACTTTTAGTGGAAATAAAAAATGATCAGACCTGAACACCAAACCCAAAGTCAACGACAACAGAATCTATACCTAATCCACAGCAAGCTGTACAAGTGGGGACCAGTTACATTAGTATTTGGGGGTGGGTGGGTAAAGGAGGGAGCTATGGAATGCATGCTGGGAACAGGGGTGGAGGGAGAACATCACTGGTGATGGGAATGCCCCTGATTCATTATCACTATGTACCTTAAATATTACTGTGAAAGATTTGCAATTCACTTCAGCCACAATAAAAATAAAAAAACATAAAACATGAATTATCTCGTTTTGCATCATATTTCTATATCTTCCTACAAATTGAGAAAAAAAAGTTGATGCCAATAAAAATATGACCAGATCTAAATACACACCCCAAACTCAAGGATAATAGAATCAAGAGACCCAAACTACAAGCTATACACGCATAGGACCTGTTACACTAGCAGCCCACAGGGTTAAGGGTGGAGGTATGGAATGCATGCTGGGAACAGTGGTGGAGGGAAGACACCACTGGTGATGGGAATTGCCCTTATTCATTGGCACTGTGGACTGTAAATATAATTGTGAAAGATTTGTGATTTACATTGGTCTCAATAAAAATTATGTTTAATGAAAAGTCATTTTATGTGAAAATAATAATTTGCCATTAATCTTCTTTCAAGATTGAGAATCTTGTTCTATTGATGCAGAACCATTGTTGACCTCCCTCCACCACATTTAAGGAAATTAATGACGGAAAGGTCTGTTGAAAGCTTTATACAAAAAGGACCTACTACACAAGAAGTCCAGGGGTCTAAGGGGGGGGGGGGTATGGGATGCATGCTGGGAACTATGATGGAGGGAGGTCAACAATGATGGTGAGAATGAACTTAATTGACTCACTATATACCTTAAATACAACTGTGAAAGACTTCTAATTTACACTGGCCTCAATAAAGATTATAAAAAGAAAGGAAATAAATGCTGGAGAGGATTAAACTGTTCCAGATAATCAAGAAGAGACATGGATGTCTGCGGGGTGGGGAGCTGGGGAGTTCTTGGGAATGTAGAAAGAAACCATACATGGCCATAGTTGGAAACTTCTTAGAATAGGGAGAGAAGGCACTTTGACAAGATAATCTATTGTCCTTTTCTGCTGTGGATGTGTAGTGGAAAATCCCTGACTTTCTCTCACAAATTCTCAGTAAGATTTTTTTTACTCACTAGAATGGACTTCCTTTGGAGGAAATGAAGAGGTTTTGAACTCAGTTTCAGAACTGATGTTGGTGAAAACAAGATATAAACTGAATTCTTTCTGAGCATTAACGTGTGAATGGAAGCAACAGTACATAGAAAAAGAACACAGTAAATGAAAGCCGTGGCTTTTTTAAATGACCTTATGCCAGGCAGTGTAAAGGACTAAGTGCCTACTTTGTATATACAAGAGGTGAAGATTGTTGCCTGACAAAGCTAGGAATTACCCTGCTCCCCAATACACCTGTACAAGGACAGGAGTAGCAACACACACACACACACACACACACAATTATTTTTTTTAATTTTTACTTGAAATTCAGCTTTTATTCACATTAAAAACAATTTTTAAATAAAAATAGGGCTGCGTTTATTGCACAGGCCATTAACACTCATTTATTTAGAGTTTGATGTACACTCACCAATGCTTACTTCTGGCTCTGTGCTCAGGCACTACTTCTGGCAATGCTTGAGAGACCACATGTGCTGGGGATAAAACTGACACAGACAAGCACCTTCACAATGTAATGTCTCTCAGGCCCCAACATTTAACTTTATTATATATCCCCAATTAGCCTATAACGTAACTGATATCTCAAGTGTAAAGAATAAGGCACTTAAAAAGATTAATAATCTAAGGATTCTTCGCTAATGTTTATAGAATACTGGAATAGTCTTCTAATTCAAAGTCCAGTGTTCCTATATAATTGCTACCTCTTCCACTTTCCATTAAAACAGTTACAGTTCTTTATTATTTTTTACATTTCTTTACTATTGCTCGATAATGTTTATGGTTTTTGGGCCACACCCGGTGATGCTCAGGGGTTCTCCTGGCTATGCGCTCAAAAATTGCCTCTGGTTTGAGGGACCATATGGGATGCCTGGGGATCAAACTACAGTCTGTCCTAGGTTAGCCACATGCAAGGTAAACGCCCTACTGCTATGCTACCACACTGGCCCCAGAAAAGATCATTTGAACAAAAAAAAAAGACATTTGAATGAATACTCAAGGAAGTATGAGTAAGCATAAGGCTTTCTGTGGCCTGAGCATTTCATGTAAAGAGAAAAGAATATGACCAAGTTTCAATTAGGAAAGCAAATAACATTTTCCTGGAATTGTAAGTCTGCTTATTGTTCAACATAGAATGAACATGGGGGAGGCTCTTAAAAGATGAGTTTAGGGCCAGAGCTATAGCATAGCACGTAGGGCATTTGCATTGCATAAAGCCGACTCAGGTTTGATCCCTGGCACCCCATATAACCTCTCCAATCCAAGACTGCCAGGAGTGATCCCTGAATACAGAGGCAGGAATGAGTTCTGAGCATTGCCAGGTGTCCCCCCCCTCTAAGAATAAATAAAAGCTGGGTTCATAAAGAATATGGGAGCCAAGTAATGATTGGAAATCTGCATATAATTGTAAGAATTTTTCTTTGTATGAATGTCTGTAAAGGATGATGGTCTATAATATCAGAAATTAAAAGCAGTTAATCTCTCTGGTCATCCACATGCAAAAAAGTGAACTCGAACCTCCATCTAACACCATGAACAAAAAAAATAAAATAATAAACAGCTGTAAGACTTGCAAGTGGCCAACCCAGGTTCGATCCCTGGAATCCCATATGACACCCCTCCCCAAGACTGCTAGGAGCATCTTCTGAGTGAAGATTCAGGAGTAACACCTGAGTGTCATTGGGTATGGCCCCAAAATCAATCAATTAATTAATTAATTAATTAAAAACACCGTGCACAGAAGTCAAATCCAAATGGATTAAAGACCTTGGAGTCAGATGCAAAACCATAGGGTATATAGTAGAACACATAGGTAAAACACTTCATGACATTGGGACTAGTGGCATCCTCAAGGGGGAAACATCACTGTCTAAACAAGTGAAAGCAGACATAAACAAATGGGACTACATTAACCGAGAAACCTCTGCACCTCAAAGAAAACAGTGATTAGCATACAAAGGCCACCCACAGAATGGGAGAAAGTATTCACCCAATACCATTCAGGTAAGGGGCTAATATCTAAGATATACAAGTTACTGACGGAATTTAACAAGAAAAATAAATCTGGGGCCGGGCGGTGGCGCTGGAGGTAAGGTGCCTGCCTTGCCTGCGCTAGCCTAGGACGGACCGCGGTTCGATCCCCCGGCGTCCCATATGGTCCCCCAAGAAGCCAGGAGCAACTTCTGAGCGCATAGCCAGGAGTAACCCTGAGCGTCACAGGGTGTGGCCCAAAAACCAAAAAAAAAAAAAAAAAAATCTAACCCCACCAAGAAAAATGGAGAGAAGAAATGAATTGACACTTCCTCAAAGAAGAAATACATATACCCAAAAAGTACATGAAAAAAAATGCTTTACATTACTATCATCAGGGAGATGCAAATCAAAACAACAATTATGTACCATCTCAAACCACAGAGACTGGCACACATCACAAAGAACAAGAACAATCAGTGCTGGGGGGAATGTGGAAAGGAACTCTTATTTACTGGTGGTGGGAATGCCATCTAGTCCAGCCTTTATGGAAATCAATCTGGAGATTCCTCAAAAACTAGAAATTGAGCTCCCATATGAACCAGCTATACAATACAAAAATGCCTTTCCCACACTTATATTTATTGCAGCGCTATTTACAATAGCCAAAATCTGAAAACAACCCAGATATCTGACAACAGATGAGTGGCTAAAGACAGTACATATACACAATGGAATACTATGCAGCCATCAGGAGAGATGAAGTCATGAAATTTTCCTATACATAGATGGACATGGAAACTATTACGCTGAGTGAAATGAGTCAGAGGGAGAGAGATTGACACAGATTGTCTCACTCGTATGGGATTTAAATAAAATAAAAGATAATATGGTATTACAACCCAGAAACAATAGAGTTCATGAAGTTAGAAAGGACCAGCCCATGATATGAGGCTTATCACAAAGATTGGTGATTGTAGCTAGAGAAATAACTACACCAACACCTATCATAACAATGGTAGTGAGTGATAGAAATAGAATGCCTGTCTCGAAGACAGGCAAGGGTGGGGGAGGAAAGAGATGAGGGGAATTGGTGATGAGAAGGTTGCACTGGTGAGGGGGAGTGTACTTTTTTGTGACTGAAACCCAACAACAAATGTGTTTGTAACCATGGCACTTCAATAAAGATATTAATAGAAAGAAAAAAAAAAAAAAGCGGGCCGGGCGGTGGCGCTGGAGGTAAGGTGCCTGCCTTGCCTGCGCTAGCCTAGGATGGACCGCGGTTCGATCCCCCGGTGCCCCATATGGTCCCCCAAGAAGCCAGGAGCAACTTCTGAGCACATAGCCAGGAGTAACCCCTGAGCGTCACAGGGTGTGGCCCAAAAACCAAAAAAAAAAAAAGAAAGAAAGAAAAAAAGCAATTGATATCTTAGATTGTCCTGGCACAATGCCATTAAAACATTCATAAGCAATCTCACCCTGAAGAGACCATGCAGTGGAATTGATATCCGCTAAAAATAGTGGCACAATACAAATGAGTAAGTCACCTTGGAAGTGACTCCTTCAGCCCTGCATCACTGCCTACCTTAAGAGGAGCAGTTTGAGAGATGCTAACAAGAATAGCTTGAGAGATTATGATTCAAGACTTCACAACAAAGGTATTCCTAAACTCTTAAGCCCTCCACATCATGAGTAATAATAAAGAATAATTCCTGTTTGAATGTACTAACTTGGCTTGATCTATTACAGAGCAATAGATAACTTATATAGCATTCAAATATTGAGCATGAAGGGAAGTTGCAATCTATAGGGTTAGTGTTTGGAAATATAAATATTTCAGAATTTAGATAAATTTCAAAGGTATAAACTATATGAGGTAACTACAAGAGTGAATAGAAATAGAGAAAAATCTAAGAATTAAGCCCAGTGATTTTCTAGTGTTTAAAGACCGGAAATCTGAGAATGAAAATACATAAGAAATAAAATGAAAGCAGCCAGGTAGAATATCTGGTAAATATTTTTGCAAGTATCACTTTAATGTCAACAAATATTTAAGCCCCATCAAGTTTTGAGTTCAATGTTATTTATTTTTATTTTAAGATTTTTGATTAACGTCATGAATTTACCAAGTTGTTCATGATGATTAATGTCCAGTTTTTTCAGGCATTAAGTATTCAAACAATAATCCTACTACCAGTGTGACCTTCTCATCACCAGTGTTCCCAATTTCCTATCCTTTACTATAGCCTGCCTTTTTTGCAGACACAAAATTATTCAAAGTAAATGAGCTTTCTGTGTCTAGACTCAATGAGCTTGGTAGACTGCTATATAACTTTCCAACCAGATTTTCTGTGATACTACTGTGCTGACACTACCATAAAATGTTGAGGTGGTATGGAGTAACTGTGACCACATTATCCAAAATGTATAGTTCTTTCCCTGCGGGGAGGTGTCCATGCCTGGTGGTGCTCAAGGGCTATCCTGGCAGGCTCAGGAGACCGTATGGGATGCCAGGGATCAAACCTGGGTAGGCCACGTGCAAGTCAAATGCTCTACATGCTGTGCTATCACTCCAGATTCAGGATTAATAGTTCAGAAATAGGTTTGATGACTTAGCAATTTAATAAGATTAAATTGTGGGGCTGCCCATTTCTGTTGGAGGGTGAAGGGTGTGGCTCTGGGCTGCTGTGGTTCATGCAGAAAGGAAAAATCTGCTCCACCCATTCTGAGAATTCCACTGAGGTATCCTGGAAAGTATCAGCAAATATATATATTGGAGCTTGACAGAGAAGCAGGGCCATTTTTCTATAAGGAAGATGTGGGCATAGGCAGAATCTCCTGGGTTTTTCAATGGCTGGGTATGAGATGTGAGGTGGGGCTCAACCAATACATAATAATCCCAGAATTTTCAGAACAGTTCCAGGCCCCACCTGAGAAGATTCAGCTGTTCATCGTATTTAAGTTCAATTTCTGTAGAGGGTTCAGGGCCTGGCTGGGCTGCTGAGGTTCACTGATAAAGGAGTATCTGCCCCCACCCTTTCTGAGAATGCCACAGAGGGATCTGCCCGGACTAGATTGCCTGGAATGTATCGGTGGCCATTATTTTCTTTTTTAATATTATTATTATTTTGTTTTGTTTTGTTTTTGGGCCACAGGGGTTACTCATGGCTGTCTGCTCAGAAATAGCTCCTGGCAGGCACGGGGGACCATATGGGACACCGGGATTTGAACCAACCACCTTAGGTCCTGGATCTGCTGCTTGCAAGGCAAACACTGCTGTGCTATCTCTCCTGGCCCTAATATTATTTATTTTTAAAACCCTCCATTTTTTCTCTTTTGATTTGGACTGTTCATGGTGGAGCTCAGGGTTTATAGTCAGAAAACACATCTGGAAAGCTCAGAGGATCATATGGGTTACCAGGTATCAAATCCAGGTGGACTGTATGCAAGATAAGCACCAACCCACTTACAATTTCTAAGACCTCAGTTCAAATAAAGAGATATGCCGACTAAATGGCTGAATGAATAGGATCAAAAGCATAACTCCATTTAGACCCTCACTTGAACAGTATAAATATATTCAATATGTATGGCCTAATAACCAACAAGTCCTCAAATCATGTTTCCTTCAATAAAGTTTCCTTTTTAGAGATGATGAGAAGAAGAAAAAAAAAAAGATTATTGACTAGGGCTACAGTCTGCATGCCATTTGCAAATTCCACATCCATGTGTGTGTTAAGGTGTTTTGGTTTCCTTCCACATCCCAAAGTATGGATATTCAATTCATTGGCATGTGTTAATAGCCCAGCAGTGAGAGTATAAGTTCACCTTATGATGACAAGGGTGGCTTGCCAAGGATTGAGTCCCACCTTACTCTCTGAGCTTCTTGGGGTAGATTCCAACTACCCACCACTGGAGGCCAAAGAATGAAAATAAATTATTACTTATTGATTAATATTAGGAGTGTTTGAAATCTTCATATAGAAGATTGGTATGATTCTAAAAATTGTAGAAATTTTCCTAGAAATAATTCCTTAAGAACTTAACTGTTGTTTATATGGCAAAACATGTTTTCATTTACAGCATGGAGCTCGTGCCGTTAAAATATCACACGGTTGTGAGGATGAAATGAAATTAAGGATGTCATGACTCCCAGACTTTGAAAGCACTGTCATTAAGCATAGTCAGGCTCTATCTAGTATGTCACTGCTATAAAAGGTTGAGTCTTTCCTGGTTCAGGGAATGGTACAAATTTTCTACAATATATCAATAATTACTATTATTGATAATTAATATAATGTAGTATTTATATATAATATATCCATTATTCTGCCATCAAATCAAATCAAATCAATACATAAGTCAAATCAATTAAATAATTAGATCTATATTAGTGCATCAAATTCATTTCAATACCAAAGAAATCAGCTAGGGGGTAGCTTTCCATCCCCAGAACAGCTTAGCTTCCAAACCAAAGCCACCACCACCAACCAGGAGCAGAAGCAGCCAGGCCCAAAGCACCAGGCGTGCAGGGGTGCGTCGCGGGGGGCAGGGCCTCACATCGCCCCGCCCCGCCTCGCCCCGCCTCGCCTCGCCCCTGTGTCCGCTGTTCCCCGGGTTCCAGCAGGACAGACCAGCCAGGCCTTAGTGGCTCGCCCTGCGGGTCCCCCAGACCTGGAGGTGAGTGAGTGAGTGGGTGAGCTCTGCAGATTTTGGGGAGCGGTGGGTGCAAACACCCACAGATCTGGGGGAGGAGGGAGAATCCGGGCTGGCGCAGCTGGGCCCACTGGGCCTGGGGCTGGAGTTGCACCCGGGATGCTTCCAGGGGGCTGAGCATTTGCGAAATCAGAGCTGGGTGAGGCCCTGGGGGACCCCCATACCTCCTGCAGGAGCAGAAGGGGGTTCAGGACACCCCTCTGGGCCTTTCAAAACACCCTTCTGGGCCTGGCTGGCCCTTTGCACCTGGGCGGGTGGTGCCCTGATCTGCCAGCCCCACCCCAAGAGGGTGCAGGGTGGGGAGAATCCTGGAGAGAGGGACCCCTTTCCTAAAACTCCAGTTCGGAGAATCTCAGTCCAGGGTCTCCGGGGACACTGCAAGATCTGGGACGGAAATGTTTTTTTATTGCACTGGAAGCCGGCCTGCTTGCTGCAGGAGCTGCTGCAGAGTTCCAGAAGCAGTTTTGCAAGTGGGGGTTGGAATGGGAGCTCTTGGGGTCCAGCTAAGTAAGGCATGGTGACAGCTGTCTGTCTGCCAACCTTGAGATTTTGCTGCGTTTAAGTTCTGAGGGTTCCACACAGCCCCAGGTATGGATGGAGGAAGTGCAGTTACCTCCTTTTTTGCAGAGGGGGAGCTCCCTCTGGCAGGCCGAGCAAAAATGGGCCTTTCAGGAAGGCTCTCGGCTAAACTAATCCAAATTTTTCATTTTTTTCTAGGTGTTAAACCTTTTTGTGACTGGCTCTAAGGGATTACTAACGGATTATATATAGATATATGTAATATATCTATATATAACATACATTATATTATGATATATTTATGTATTGTATGTAGAATATATATAATCTCTATATAATACAGAGATCAGCGACTACCGTGTCCCACATGCACTGATTGACAATTTCTGTCCATGTGAAGGCATTTAAGGCGCATAACCACAAGGTTAAGTGAAAGTGTGATTCCCTTTCATGTTCGGGAAATTTAGTGACACGAGAGTCAAATGATAGCATCAGGGTTGGAATTAGAGATGTGTGATTTGCGGGTCACCTGCCTGACGCTGTGCAGAACTTTGTATTTGAGGATGAACCCTTGCAAAGCTGTACTTGGAAGATTTTGTTAGCTCTATGTGACCTTGGGCAAGTTGCTTCTTAGGGCTATTTCTGCATTTGGGAAATGGAGATAAGATACTTCCTATGTCATGAGCTTGTTATAGGATTTAAAAAAAAAAGATCATATTTGTAATACTCTTTAGCAAAGCGTCTGACACTTCAGTGCAAGCTATATATAGCTCTGTTATTTTTTGCTCTTAACAATTGAGATCAGTAAACCTCAGTTCCCAGAACTTAGCCAAAACCAAACAAAACTTGAGCTAACCCAGTGTGTAGGGGGAAATAGGCAAAAAAATGAAAACAGAGAATTGAAACAACTGTAGATGAAGGCAATTACAGAAACACTCAAAGATTAATATGTGGTGTTCAAGTTTTCCTTTTGTCAGACTCTTCCTCTTGCTTTATTTTATTCAAGCCTATTGAACAGATCCCTGAAATCCTGATTTAAATCCTGATTTGGTGAGCATTTTCACACTTGATCTTAGCCAAAAGGTGGAGAATCAATGGGGAGCATTTTTAACAAGGCAATTGCTTTTGGCTGTTGAGTTGGAAAATTCATTATTCTGGACTGAAAACACAACGATCTCTGGAACTGTATCATGCTGAGGCTATCAGAATGTGAGAGGGAACGAATGGAATGGAATCTTTGTATTCCACAGGCTAAATGGTGCATAGAATTCACTTTCAGGATTGCTTTCAAAGCTTTTAAAACTGGAAATTGAGAGATGAATAATGGGGAAACTAAAAGAATTATATACTACCTTTTGGGCCTGAGAGGTAGTATAGCCTAAGGTGCTTGCTGTGCATTTGGCCAACCTGAATTTGATTCCTACCACCACATGTGGTCCCCTGAGCCCTGCCAGGAGAGATCCCCAGGTGTTTCCCCAAAACAAACAAAAGGAATAACTCACTTTAAAAAATTCTTAATTAATATTTTTCAGAATTACAAGGTTGTTTATCATTGAGTTTCAATCATACAATGCTCAAGATCCTTCATCAATGCACATTTCCTGCCACCAATATCCCCATTTCTCTCTCCAACTTCTCCCTGCCTATCTCTCTCTCCCTCCCTCCCTCCTTCTCTCTCTCCCTCCCTCCTTCTCTCTCTCTCTCTCTCTCTCTCTCTCTCTCTCTCTCTCTCTCTCTCTCTCTCTCATCTTTAGACTTTGTGGTTTGCAATATTGTTACTGAAGGGATATCATGCATATCACTTTGCCTCCTTCAGCACCCGGTTCTTGTCTAGAGTGATTATTTCTTCCAACTCTCATTGTCATAGTGGTTTTTTTTTTCCCCTCTGGGAAATGCAATTAAGACAGAAAACAGACCTCTTACTTTAGTTTTTATTAAATACTGTGCTTTGCAAAGTTATTCATAATACATTTGCTTCAGGCATATGATGTTCTAACACCAATCCCAGTGTGGTCACACCAATCAGTGTGACCTTCCTGGCATCAATACCTCTAGTTTTCCTCCCCTGCCCTAGACTGCTCCTTTAACAGGCACAAAATCAACTTATTTCATCTTAGTTTTCCAAGAATTCCCCTTGACAAGGCACAAAACAAACTTATTTTATATATTTGCTTAAAGAAAACTTAGAGGAACGGCAAATGCAATGATCAGAAAAGAAATGAATAAAAAAAGAAATTAATAAAAGCCAATTTTTGATACTTGCTATATATTAATCTATGTAAAGAAAGTAAAATCATTGAATACAATAAAATTCCTGCTCTCATTTACACAGATAAGTTTTTAGCTCATATCTAAACTATATTGCATTGGCGTTTTATCCTGTAATCGTGTCTCATTATTGGATCCTGGTGTAGGGCTACTGGACTAAGCCAGAAAGGAGGGGAGAAATCACCCACTTTTTAAAGAATGCTTAATGACAGGTACTTCTCTTAATTTTATTCAGAACTGGGAACAATTTGTAGACTATGAGCATAGTTTTCACATAAATTAAAGGCACTCCTAGTATATACATGATTAGTAGTTTGTGTTTTTATCCTCTTTTCAGTGCTATCACTACTTAATATTTCCATTGCAACACCTATTTTATGAATTTTTTTTCATCGAAACTTGTGATTTACAAAGTTCTCCAGAGTTGGGTTTCAGACATACAATGTTTCAGGGCCAATCACACCACCTATGTCAACCTCCCTCCATCAGTGTCCTCAAAGTACATCCCATGTCGCTACCCCCTGTTCCTAACCTGCAAACATTACAGGCCCATTTTAAGTTTTAATTGTGAAAGATTTGGTGTCATGATTTCATTGTTGTTGATGCTGACTTCTATATTTAGTTCCGTCTTTTTTAACACCACCAATGCACCTGAGACCTCTCTTGGACCCTGTCCCCCATCCTTTAATATTTATGTTTCTCCTCCACTAAATTTCTTTCCTTGACTTTGCTGTACTTTGGGATCAAGAGTGTTCTTGATGAATCCCATTTAAATCATTGCATTTTTACATGCAGTTTTTCTGTTTTTGGGGGGGAGGGTTGGGCCGCACCCAGTGAAGCTCAGGGGTTACTCCTGGCTCTGCGCTCAGAAATCACTCCTGGCTTGGGGAACCATATGGGACACCCAGGATCAAACCACCATCTATCCTAGGTTAGCATGGGCAAGGCAGATGCCTTACCCTTGCACCACTGCTCCGGCCTTTGTTATTCTTTTTATTATTATTATTATTATTTATTTATTTATTTATTTTTGGTTTTGGGGCCATACCTAACAGTGCTCAGGGGATACTTCTGGCTCTGTGCTCAGAAATCACTTCTGACAGGCTTGGGGGACCATATGGGGATTCTGGGGATCGAGCCTTGGTCTGTCCCGGGTCATCTGCATAAAAGGCCAATGTCCTACTGCTGTGCTATCACTGACCCCTATTCTATTTTTTAAAAACAATATATTTATTTAAACACTGTGGCTACAGAAAAATTTATATTGGGTTTCATTCATAGAATGTATACCACCTTTCACTGAGTGCAACTTTCCCTCTACCAATGTCTCCCATTTCCCTCCCACCCTCACCTGTCTCTGGAAAAGGCATTTTGCTTCTCTCTCACTCTCACTCATTCTCTTTCCCTTTTAACATTGTGGTTTGCTCTATTGTCAATGAAGTGGTGCCATGCAAATCACTTTATCCCCTTTCAGCACCCCGTTCTTGTTCAGAGTGATCAGTTCCAACTATCATTGCAGTTAGTACTTTAACTACACTCACCGCTGTTTGTGGCAAGCTTCATATTATGGGTTGTTCCTCCCGACCTTCGTCTCTATTGTTTCTGAATATTATTACCATAGTGTTTTTTATTTTTATTATACCCATAGGTGAGTGAGACTATCTTATGTTTATTTCTCTCCTCTGACTCATTTCATGCAACATAATAAATCTCCAGGTCTATCCATGTATAGGTAAATTTCATGATTCATTTTTTCCTAATGACTCAGTTACTCTAAATACCACATATAAGTGCTATCATCTTGTATTTATTCTTCTTGTGACTTTATCATAATATCTTCCAGATCCATTAATTTTGCAGCAAATTACATGATTGCATCATTTCGTACAGCTGTGTAGTATTCCATTATATATGTACACACACATATACTATACCACATCTTCATGAACTACTTGTCTGTTGTTGGACATCTAGGTTGAATTCAACTCTTAGCTATTGTACTGAATGCTGCAATGAAGAGCGTCATACATATATCCTTTTGATCAGTGTTTTTTCTGTCTTGGCAATAGATACCTAAAAGTGGGATTTTCTAGGGCAGGGGTCTTCAAACTTTTTAAAGTGGGGGCCGGATTACGGTCCCTTAGAGAGCTGGAGGGCCAGACTAAATGAGCTACTAATTTCTACTCACACTGCACATATCTTATATAAATAAAATGAAAACCACTTATAAATAAACAGATCACGCACCAGTATTTCAATGGGAACTGTGGGCCTGCTTTTGGCTAAAAAGATGGTCAATGTCCGGTTCCATATTTGTCACTGCCAGCTGTAACTAATGATGCAAGTGGGCATCAGTTAATCTTGATCTGGTTGGAGATTTTATTCTTGAAAAAGTCTGTTCACAGGCATAAGTGCTACCAAAGATGGTTGCCATTTTGAGTGCATGGTTCCTGATATTTGGATATACACTGAGTGTATATGCTGGCAGGTATCTTGGCAACCAAACAGCGCTCACTGCTGGAGGGCCAGATCAGACTCCTCTGCGGGCCGCATGTGGCCCGCGGGCCGTAGTTTGAAGACCCCTGTTCTAGGGCATATGGCAGATCAATTCTGACTTTACTGAGAACCCTCCATACTGTTTTCCTTAGGTATCGGGCCAGGCAGCATTCCCACCAGCAGTGGATGAGATTTCCTTTCTCACCACATCACTGCCAACACAAATTTTTCCCAATCTATTTGATATGTGCCATCATCACTTGTTTAAGATGATCTCTTATTTTGTCTTGACTTGTCTTGACCCTAATGATAAGGAATGAACGTTTTTTCATGTGCCTGTTGGCCATCTTGCAACATCTATTTTTTATGTTCATTCTATAATCCCACTATGACTAATTTTTTTCTGCAGACTGTAGACTCAATTTTCCTTATACTCATGTTTTTGTTGTTGTTTAAATTTTGCTGAATTTTTTTTCTACTATTTTTGGAGAGGCCTGATAGTGGAGGTAAAGGGACTGCTAAGAAGTACTAAAGAAGCAATGTGATCACCAACTATCAGAGGATTCAGTGTGGCACTACTCAGATCCAGCAGTGCTGGGCTCATAGGGGCCTCCTGGTGATGCTTGTAGACTACCAGCTTTTCACTTAATGGCGCTGGAGGGCTATCCAGTACCAGGGCTCCTATTTGTGACCTATTTCCTCAGTCCCCAAACTTCCATGATTGTTAGGACTTTATTTTTCTTTTCCAAATTTTCTTTATTTGTTTTCTTTTATTAAAATGTTTTGTCAAGGGGACTGGAGCGATAGCACAGCAGTAGGCCATTTGCCTTACGTGTGGCCAACCCAGGTTCAATTCCCGGTATCCCATATGGTCCCCTGAGCTTGTCAGGAGTAATTTCTGAGTATAGAGTTAGGAGTAACCCTTGAGCACCACCAGGTCTGGACCCAAAACAAAACAAAAAAATCTTTTTTTAAAGGGAGTATTTCTAGGTCACATTAGTGGTACTTAGTGCTTACTCCTGACTCAGTGCTCAGTGTTCATGTCTGGCAGGGTTTAGGTGACTGATGCTTGAAATAAATAGAACCTGGTTTGGCCCAGGTGAAGGCAAAGTCCTTAACTCCTGTATTATCTTTGTAGCCCTATTTTAAAAACTTACTACTGAGGTAACTTGTTTTTTTTTTTTTTTTGGAGCTATACCCAATAGTGCTTGGGGGACTCTTTTTTTTGGGGGGGGGGAGTTTGGGCCACACTTGGTGACTCTTAGGGGTTATTCCTGGCTATATGCTCAGAAATTGCTCCTGGCTTGCTTGAGGAACCTTTTTTTTTGTTGCCAAGCAGACCCTGACCTCAAGCATGCAAAACACACACATTAGCTCTTTGAGCTTTCTGGCGATGAAATATTAATTGTTTTATGCTGACAACCGCTGCTACAACACACCCACTACTTGAGTGTCTATGGTTTCTCTCAAGTTCCTTCTCTTATTTTGCCTCCGCCCACCACCCTGCCCAAGCCTTTGAGCTCAGTTCTGTTGAATTGTGGAATTATCACAGGGTTTATTTACATTGGCATTACTGTATTTCTCTATATGTCACCTAAAATCACAAGTGATCATTTGATACATTTTTTTCTTTCTTCCTGACTACTGAGCATGGCCCTTGATTATTAAGTAGGAGGTATACCTGTCAGGAAAAGTTAACATTTTATAGAAAATATGCACAGCAGGTAGGGCATTTGCCTTGCGTGCAACTGATGTGGATTTGATCCCCGGCATCCTATAAGGTCCCCCGAGCCTACCAGGGTTGATTTCTGAGCTTAGAGTCAGGTGTAGTCCCTGAGCACAACAGGGCGTGACCCTCAAAACCAAAAAAAAAGAAAAAGAAGATATGGTTGAATAACATTTTAACCTTAAATGATTTATAATGAGCTACCTGTGATCTTCAAAAGCATGATGATATTTTAGGTAGAGCCTGGACTTAACAAATATTTTAATTCCAAAGTTGGACACTTCTTTAATGTGCTCATTATCACTTGCCCTCTGCTGGCTTCTTTCTTCTTGTCTATATTTTCCCATCAGGATCTGACTTTTCTTGCTAATCAGGTTCAAGTTCAAATAAATAGATAGGTATTTGGTAGACAATTTGCTGAAAGGTTGGGAGAGGAAAAAGACTTATCTTAGAACCCAAATATGAGATATCATATTTTATTTACCTACATTATTTAAATGATAATCAAAAGCAGAAATTATATATACATTTTGATAAGATTATGGGAACTTACATGTGAATGAATGATGCTGTATTAAATTTAAAAAAAATTGGGAGGCTCTACCAGACTGTGTTTGGGGCTTCTTTCTGGCATTGTGCTTTGGGGTCACTCCTTGCAGGGTGATATAAGGTGATATAAGATGATATAAGATGCCTGGGGTCGGAACTGAGACCTCTACATGTAAAGGAAGCCACTCCACCTTCTGTAATATCACTCTAAATCTGATTTAAATGTATTTCAAGAGGCTGAGGTGGATTATGTGATTCTTCGTAGAGGCAGTATAATCTTTTATTTATTTATTTATTTATTTATTTATTTATTTATTTATTTATTTATTTATTTATTTTTTGGGTCACACCTGGCAGTGCTCTGGGGTTACTCCTGGCTCTGTACTCAGAAATCGCTCCTGGCAGGCATGGGGGACCATATGGGATGTCAGGATTCGAACCACTGTCCTTCCTGGATCAGATGCATGCAAGGCAAACACCCTCCCATACTGCCTCCCAGCCCCGAGGCAGTATATTCTTTTAAGCTGTAGCAGCTTTGCAGAGCCAAGTACAATATTTCAAAAGGCATAAAATTAGCATACTGGTCAGTTCTACTAATACATTTAATTTTTTTTATAAAGGCACCATGATTTGCAATGTGGATTTTTAGACGTATAATGCAATTTTACCAATATAAATTAGTTGCATATTAATGTGCATTTTTTTTCATGAAAGAATAAAAGAAAATAAAAGTCATTTTAGCCAACTATTTTGAAATGTTCTCAGCCATTTGGATATAATCTGTCTGGTTGCTGTGAAGATTACAAAAGCAGCTTTGAGGTTAACATGTTCATTGTCATCAGGCTGCTTCAAGTTTCTGTGTTCTTAATTTTGCTCTAGACTCTACGATACATGTTAAAAAATATTTTTGGGTTTCTGAAGAAGGAAATACCTATTCATGTTTTCATCTATTTAGGACTCTGGATTAATTTAAAATAAGCAAATTCTCAAGACAAGTATTTCTGGCTCATGTTTCGAAGTGTTTAGAAGAGATCCAACCAACCTTGCATCTTTTCCTTCAATTCTTCTGGCTTCCCTTTCCTGTTTACTTTTTTCTTTTTAGCAATTTACCACCTGGCCCACAAAGCATCTGTCTCATCTCTTATTGTCTTTCTTCCTACAAAAGAGCAGGAATGCTTTCTCAAGGCTGTGTCCCACTTGACACATAGTAGGTAATCTGTAAGGACTTGTTGAGTAAGTGACTAGTCCTGTTAAACTGATCATGATGGGCAATAGAAAGGAGTTGTATGAGAAGTTGAAAGCCAGTGACATGAATATGGTAGGCAGCCATCAGACTGGTATTTGGGAAATCGGGAAATCAGAAGTATAAGCATGTTAATAGAGAATCCTCACTTAATTTACAGATTTAAAGGGGAAAATGTAAATGTTTCTGTTGTTCACTATGAACTGGAGAGGAACACATAGCAACAAATGTGGAAAGTGTGTCTTGCCCAATTAACTATTTCAAGTGGCAGCTAAGAGAAGAAGGAAGGAAACCAAGTTATAGGTGTGTAAAAATTTGGGGGGGGGGGTTTGGGTTACGCCCAGTGGTTTTCAGGAAATTTTCCTGGCTCTGTGCTTAGGAATTACTCCTGGCAGGCATAGGGGGGCATATAGGATGCCAGAGATCCAACCCAAGTCAACCAGGTTTACTTCCTGCAAGGCAAACGCCCTACCCACTGTGTTATCACTTAGGCTTTTATATGTGTAAGACTTTTTAACAGTTTTAGCCTGTTTGGATAATAGAGACAGGTAAGAAGTTCTGAGGGCCTCTTCAATACCTGGGAAGTTTTAGAAGGTGAGAAGTTCTCAAAATGATCTAAAGGCAATGACAATCCTGGGGGCTTCCTTCTGTTAATGTGTCCTCAAATCCTATTCATTCTGCTCCTCCACAGGTGGGCAGCAGTTTTCCCGTGTCCTTATAATTTTAAAAATGTTTAGAGGTCAGAGAGAGAGAGAGTACAGGGGATAAGATGCCAAAAATGCCAGGCTGCCTTTTACATGACTGTCCCCAGATATTTCCCTGGCATCACACAGTCCCCTGAGCACCTCCATGAGTGGACTTTGCTGTTGTTGTTATTTTTTAATATCTTTCTTTAAGCACTGTGATTGCAAACATGTTTGTGGTTGGGTTTTAATTATAAAAGAGAAACCCCCTCCTTCACCAGTGCAACATCCCCACCACCAAGGAGTGCACTTTGAACACAAAGATAGGAATAGTCCCCAAGGCAGAACCAGGACTAGCCTCTGGCACCTCTGTGTATGAGATATAGCCCCTGCAATAAAGAGCTTTTGGTTAAGCATTCTGGAATTTTCTGCTTGGGAATTCAACTCTGACTTTTATCAAGGCAGTTAATTTGTAAAAAAATATTGGTTAAAAATAGGGACCGGAGAGCATGAAGGTAAGGCATTTGCCTTGCATGCAGAAGGATGGCGGTTCAAATTCCGGCATCCCATATGGTCCCCTGAGCCTGCCAGGAGCGATTTCTGAGCATAGAGCCAGGAGTAACCCCTGAGTGCTGCTGGTTGTGACCCAAAAACCAAAAACAAAACAAAACAAAAAAAACAAAAAAAACTGGTTAAAATACTTAGCTAAGATATATTTTTTAAATGAAGTGAAGCAAAGAAATATTGAAATGTTGCTTTTTTCTACTTCACTTACTGCGTTTATGATGAACTGTTTATTTGATAGGCTTGAAGATACAGGGGTCCTCAAATTTTTAAACAGGGGGCCAGTTCACTGTCCCTCAGACCATTGGAGGGTCTGACTACAGTAAAAACAAAACTTATGAACGAATTCTTATGCACACTGCATATATCTTATTTTGCAATGAAGAAACAAAACAGATACAAATACAATATGTGGCCCGCTGGCCATAGTTTGAGGACCACTGAATCAATGCTATTTCTAAAATATATACAAGTAGCCAAGAGATTAGAAAAGGAATATAACTTGAAAAACATGTTAAGTAAACTCTGTAGTTCACTATGAATCAGAAAAGATCAATGCCAAAAAAATCAAATACATTTTCTAGGGAAATTCAGAAAGGCTTGAAATTGTTGCTCACATTGTAGTGAGCAAAATAGAGTTCAACTGTACTTCTGATGTTCAAAGTCAACAACTATCAAGCTTAAAGATTTCTTATGTTAGTGCTACCTCCTACACAGGTTTTATATTCATTGAAATTAAAGTAAACTTAAGAACATCAATTGGAAAAAGCTTCAGATGGGCTCAGCTCTTTGGTTTAATAAATGAAAAGATTTAGGACACTTCCCCCCATGTGACTGACAGACCTACAATACAATTTCAGTTCCCTTTCTTCCTCCCTCCCTCCCTCCCTCCCTCCCTCCCTCCCTCCCTCCCTCCCTCCCTCCCTCCCTCCCTCCCTCCCTCCCTCTCTCCTTCCCTCCTTCCTTCCTTCCTTCCCTCCTTCCTTCCTTCCCTCCTTCCTTCCTTCCCTCCTTCCTTCCTTCCCTCCTCCTTCCTTCCTTCCTTCCTTCCTTCCTTCCTTCCTTCCTTCCTTCCTTCCTTCCTTCCTTCCTTCCTTCCTTCCTCCCTCCCTCCCTCCCTCCCTCCCTCCCTCCCTCCTTCCCTCCTTCCTTCCTTCCTTCCTTCCTTCCTTCCTTCCTTCCTTCCTTCCTTCCTTCCTTCCTTCCTTCCTTCCTTCCTTCCTTCCTTCCTTCCTTCCTTCCTTCCTTCCTTCCTCCCTCCCTCCCTCCCTCCCTTCCTCTTCCCTCCATTTTCCTCCCTTTCTTTTTCCCCTCCTCCCCTTTGCCCCCTTCCCTCCCTTCTTGTCCTCTCTGGGATGGTGCTAGGGGCTATTCCTTGTTCTGTGCTTAGGAGAGAACCCTGGTGAAACTGGGGACCATGTGTGCTATTGATAACTTGAACCAGGGTCAGCAGGACACAATACAAGAGTCTAACCTCCTGTTCTGTTTCTCCAGAGTGTTTTACGAGTGTAAGATTTGGGGTTGTGTTCAGTGTCTCTGACAGATATATATCTGGAGATAGAGTGTTGTTTTAGGGAAGTTAAGAGTACCTGGCAAAATGGTTGAACTGTTTAGTATTTCAAGGGTTGTTTGGATTTCAGAAACCAATAGAGAAAGCTGTTATCTAATAGAAGAGGCCATTTCTCAATTTTTCTATCATCCTCCTCTTTCAGAGGTAAAACACTAAGAATTGCTTTGTAGTTGCACATCTGTACCTCTAACCTCTGGTTGCTTTCTATACTCAAGGGTTATAAGCCCTTTGTGTCTTATTATTCCATAACAAGAGATGCACTATTGATCTGTTTTGAAATGGTATATTATGGCTTGGATGATTGCTAGAAAGAAAATGAAAATAATGTCTTCCTAAGTATTGCTATTAGCAAGGCTCTGTACTTGAACATTTATCTAATTTCTTCTATTTGCCATTCAACCATAATGGGCTCCTAAGTGAAAACAGAGCTGAGTTCAGGATAATTTTTACAGGAAAATTCTGTTATTAGAGGACATTTTTTTTTCCTGAAAGCGATGCAGTAATGTAACTGTCATCAATTTACTAAAGAGCCAGGTATACCTGGCAGTTTATATGCCTTTGTATGAACATTGTTAGGGTAAAATGAAAATGTTCTTTTGATATGTTATATCTCTTGCCTCGAGATTGACTTTACCCATAGATATTATCTGCATTCCCTGTTGATTTCTCTCGATCTTTTGAAATTTGAATACTTTCTAGCATAGAGAATTCTTGACATTTTATTGTTTGAGAGCTTTAGAAATCTTTACTCATTCCAGATTGATCTGTAGCATTCTCCTGGGTTCTGCTGACAAATAGCTGACAAGTTTCTGAACTATTTTGTACTAAAGAAAAAATTCATGCAACCAACATGTATTCCATAGATCCTATTAGATATGAAAAACAAGATGCCAGGTTATTGCAGGATAAACAAGTTTACTTACATTATCCCCTTTTTTGTTGATGAGAAAATCTCTCTGTGGGAAATTGAAATAAGTTCTAGAAGGTTACACAGCTAGCATCAAATGCATATTCAACTTAAGATTGCCTTATTACAGATTTGATCATGTTCTGTGCCTTAGTTCTAATAGTAGGAATTTAAATTAGGGCCTTGATATAGATTGGAATAATCAAGGAAATCAACTAGTATTGTCATAATAAAACAAGAAACATGGAATAGCTTATTGAATAACAAGAAGCGTGGGATAGATATATTAAAAATCACATATTGAAGGCAAGTAGTCCTAAGACAAAAGAAAATGCTTTTGAATGCCTTTCTGTGTACTAGACTTCATTTTGATATACCAAATAGCAACAACAAACAACAAAACAAAACAAAACAAAACTGAATTTCTAGTAGTTTTAACCATATAAATCTCAGAGGTTTTAGGAGGCAACTAGAGATTTGTAAAAAAAAAAAAAATGCTTTTTTGGGAGAGAGGGATATTAGGGCCATACATGACTGTGCTTAGAGATTACTTTTACCTGTGTACTCAGGAATCACTCCTAGTGGTATTTGGCAACTATATGTAGCAGCAAGGATAGAATCGGGACTGACCAAGTGCAAAGTAAGTGCCTTACTTCCTCTCTCTTCAGTCCCAATTATTTTGCTTTTTAAGAAATAATTCTTGACAAATGAAGTTGCCATGTTTGCATATGGCCAGCTTCATAGATTCCCTTTATTCTCAAGAGAAATGTAAAACAAGTTGTGAAAATTTGGGGGTTACTGGCCACGCAGCTGAAAGCTGACAATCTCTGAATGAAAGCACAGGCCAAGTTCCCACCCTGCCTCAACCATGCCTGCTCCACCTACAACCCACTATTGTCACTTTGCCAGTGGTCCTACTTCACCACTCCTTTATGACTCTCTGCAGAGAAACCATTATGACTAAAACCTCCAGAAGACCTGGCAGCTGAGAACATACCCAACAAAAGCCACAGTGTCAACAATAGTGCTTGGAATTCCTGGACCTCAACTATTCCATTTTATTTTTTTTATTTATTTATTTATTTATTTATTTATTTATTTATTTATTTATTTTTTGGTTTTTGGGCCACACCTGGCAGTGCTCAGACTTGTACTTCAGGAAGTCCTGGCAGCCAAAACACACTCCACAAAAGCTGCATTATCAGCAATAGTGCTTGGAATTGCTGGACCTCAGCAACTCCAATTTTTTAATATTGTCATCCTTGCAAGAATACATCAATTTAAAAGCTAGTGTTTATTTGAAGCCACCTAATGTTCAGAAACGAAGAAGTAACAGAATGATCAGTTAGTAGCCATAGTTTATTAAACCTTATGACAATAACTTAATGACCTCATTGTGAGATACAATAATTTTCACAGATTTTCTTGTTGCTTTACTCTTTTTGTTATTTCTTTCCTCATTTCTCTTTTGTACTAATTTTACTCATACTTTCTTGGAAGCAATTGTATTATGATGGATTATGTCAATTATGTGATACATGATCTTTATTTGATATTAAAAATAATGTTAATTTTAAAAAAGAATAGTTTCTTGTTACACATAAAGAAAAGTATTACATCATAAAAATGTAATGATTATTTTTGGGCTAAAGAGATAGTACAGCAGGTCAGACACTTGCCTTCATGTGGCTCATCTGGGTTCAATCCCCATATGTTCCCTTGTGTACCATTGGGAGTGATTCCTCAGTGTAGAGTCAAGAGTATCCCCTGAACATTACTAGGTTTCTCCTCTCCCTCAAAAAAGAAAAAGGAAGTAATTTTCTTTCCTTGTAAAAGGTACATACATATATCATTATATTCTATAACCTGGACACTTCTCAAAAGCTAAGACTTGTGATTCTTGGGCCTGAATGATAGCAGAGTGGGTAGAACATTTTGCCTTGCACACAGCTAACTTAGGTTTGATCCCTGCCATCCAGATGGATCTCTTGAGCCTGCCAGGAGTAACCTCTGGCTATGGTCCAAAAACCAAAAAAAAAAAAAAAAGTAGTTATTCTGTGTGACCAGTAATTCAGTTTTTTGGTGTTTACCTCAAAGGTCCAAAAGCTCTTCTTAGAAAACAAATGTGTACTTCTGTTTTTATTGCAGCACTATTCACAGTAGCTGGAATCTGGGAGTAACCCAAGTGTCCAAGAACAGATGACTGGATAAAAAAAAAACTATTTACATGGTACATATACACAATGAAATACATTTAAAAAAAAAGATGAAATCATGCTATTTTCCACCTTATATATGGATCAGGAGAATTCTATGCTGTATGAAGTTAGAGACAGATGGATTGACATAATGAGCTTTCATATGTGAGATATGATGAAACATAATAAGACAATATTAAAAACCAAAAGGCAGCAAAAATGACAACTGGTTTAGAGAACTGAGCTTATCATAGTCAGGGCATGGTGGGACGGTGTTGTCAAAGGAGGGGACCTGAGACACTGGTGGAGGGAAGTGAAATACTCTAGAGAAGGATGTAGTATTGGAATCTTATGTGTCTGAAACTTAAATACATTTTTTTAAATGTGCGCTGGCCCTTTAAGCCCTGTTCTCCCTTGACCGAGTATGTCAGTTGCTTGTTTGTATTTCTTTGCTGGCTTATTTTCACTCTGAAGGAGCTTGTGTTCTCTCTGAAACACATTAAGCAAGTTTCATACAAGGAAATCTACCTTACTTCTCTAAAAATAAAGAAAAGAAAAAGGTCTAGTTTCAATCAAGACTTGGAAAATTGACTGGTTATATTAGTCTTCTTTACTTTAAAAATATTTTTTTTGGTTCTTTTTTTTGTTTTGTTTTGTGGCCACACCCCGTGACACTCAGGGATTACTCCTGGCTATGCGTTCAGAAATCACTCTTGGCTTGGGAGACCATATGGGACACCAGGGATCAAACCGTGGTTTGTCCTAGGTTAGCTGCATGCAAGGCAAACTCCCTACTACCTGTGCCACCTCTCCGGTCCAAACTTTAGAAATCTTTAATGTTACTCTCTTGATTTTGTGAGACACTGAGGATGCCTTGCGACCCATTAAAATAAATATTTTCCTTTGTTGGTTTTTGTTTTGGGACAATACCCAGCTATGCCCAAGGCTTATTTAGTGATCACTCCTGGAGAGGTTTGGGGAACTCCTGGGACTGAACCTGGGTCGTCCTAGGCAAGCACCCTACCTGTTGTACTATCTCTCCATCTCAAGTCTAGGAAAGTCATTACAGAATTTCATAAGACATGACTTGGCTTTGATATTTCAGAGGGCTCATCTAGTAATAATTATTACTGTTTTGTTTTTGATGAGGCACTTAGTATAGCACAAAAATACTATTTAAATATAACAAAATGATGAGTAGATTTGTTCATTGTGACTTACACCATTTGCTAAATTTCAAAATGGAGGCCAAAGGACATGAACTTCATATTCTACGGGTGCTGTCAACAATTCTTCCCCCTTCCTTCCAGTAGACCTTATTCTTTTTTATCATAATAATTTTTATTGTGACCAAAAATGAATAATAAATCTTTTACAGTACAATTTAAGGTACATAGTGACAATGACAGGCCTTACTCTTACTAGTAACTTCACTTCATTCTAGACCTTTCTAGACCTTTCCAGACCTCTTAGTGACTTCCAACTGGGAATACTGTGCATTTTTCTCCTTTTTTCCCCTGGGTTATGGGGAAGGAAGTAGCTCACTTTCAATCCTTCATCACTTCTCCAGTCAACCCTCATGTATTCTGCCCACATGTTAAATAAACAAGAGCCATATTGGTGCTTGCACACCATATTGGTGCTTGATCTGCCAGAACTTAACTATAAATTATTTTTTCTTTGGTTGGTTGGTGGTTGTTTGCTTTCTTTTTTCCTTTTCTCTTTGTAGGGTCCACATTTCTTGGATTCAACTGATCTTGGTTGTAAGTTGGTTAATTAGATGTGTGCCTTTAGACATCATGTGTATGGAGGGCCAATTCTGATTTAGTCACAGTTTTCAACCTTGGAAATGGGGAAGATCATTGCCTTAACCTCTCAGATTGCTGAAGCTCACTACAGAAGTGAAATTAAGCTTGTAGTATAAAATCCATTTTGTTTGGCAGAAGATCAAGATTTTACTTGGCTTATTTTTGAATAGCAAAATTTATAGTGAAATGTAAAGAAAATTAATATTTTATTTCTATTTTAAAAGTTATTTTATTTTCATATAGAAAATGAGGGTTTTTTTTTTTATGAACCATGTTCAGTGGTGCTCAGGAGAAACTTCTAGCTCAGTGTTCAGGGTTGTTCCTAGCAGTGCTTGTGGGACCATATCATGGGTATTGAATTTTATCCAACATGTGCATACAGAGCATGTTTTTAGTGCCTTGTTTAGGTCTCTGGGCTTCCAAATGTGTTTTAGCTCAGTATTTGGTTAATTAACTATGGCAGACTAATAGACCTCTGAAATTTCATGAGGCACATCTAACAAAATTATTATTATTATTTTTTTTTTTTTTTGGTTTTTGGGCCACTCCCGGTGGTGCTCAGGGGTTACTTCTGGCTGTCTGCTCAGAAATAAGCTCCTGGCAGGCACGGGGTCCATATGGGACACCGGGATTCGAACCAACCACCTTTGGTCCTGGATCAGCTGCTTGCAAGGCAAACGCCGCTGTGCTATCTCTCCGAGCCCTAACAAAATTCTTATTCCAACAACATCAGTGTTATTGTATCTTATGATTTGAATGAAAATTTTATTTAGTTCATTAGTATTTCCTGTTCCCCTTAAAAGCACTATTTCACTTGTGTTCTTTTTTGTGTGTGCTCACAGCTCAAGAGATGGCTGCTCAGTGTGTGACGAAGGTGGAACTGAATATCTCCTGTGACAATCTTTTGGATAAAGATATAGGATCCAAGTCAGATCCTTTATGCGTGTTATTTTTGAATACCAGTGGTCAACAATGGTATGAGGTAATACCAACTACTTTTGTATACACTCTGGTGGAGCGTGTGGTGTTATAACATTGTGTGTATGAAACTCTATCATTAACAGTATTGTAAATCATGGTGCCTACAATAAAAACTTTGTAGGAGGACCAGCCCATGATATGAAATGAAGCTTATCAGAAAGAGTTATAAGTGCAGTTAAAGAAATAACTACACAAACAACTATCATGACAGTAATATAGAGAGAAAGACAATATTTGTTTCAAAGACAGGCAGGGGCTAGGGTAGGAGGGAAATGGTGACAGTGGTGGTGGGAAAGTTGCACTGGTAAAGGGGGTATGCATTTTATGGCTGAAACCCAATTACAAACCTGCTTGTAATCATGGTGCTTAAGTAAATTATATGAAGAAAAAATTAATTGTAGAGGCAAAAAGTAAAAACCCAACCAACTTCTGTAAGTGAAATGCAATCTAAATTGCTCTTTTGACCATGGGGAAGGTCTTACTCCATACAGGCAAGGGGTTGGGAAGGAGGGGGGGTGCATTGGTGGTGGGAATGTTGCACTGGTGAAGGGGGGTGTTCTGTTTATGACTGAAACCCAACCACAATCATGCTTCTAATCATGGTGCTTAAATAAAGTTTTTTGTTTGTTTGTTTGTTTGCTTTTTAATAAAGGAAGAACTTACTCCACATGTTAAAAATAAGGAAGTAATCTTGTCTGTAATTTCAGCTTTGGAGTCAAGTTTGATCTCAAATGTGGAATTTTTCATATCCTTATAGAATCTTGCTTGATCTTTCATGCTTATATTTAGTTGCACATATGTTATACATTTAAAAAACATTAAAGTCCAGGTGCAATATTAATCTGAAGATTATTTGTTTATTTTGGACTGGATATAGGTTGACCGCACAGAGAGAATTAAGAATTGTTTGAATCCCAAGTTTTCCAAGACATTTATCATTGATTACTACTTCGAAGTGGTTCAGAAATTGAAATTTGGGATTTATGACATTGATAACAAAACTATTGAACTGAGTGATGATGACTTCTTAGGAGAATGTGAATGTACTCTTGGACAAGTGAGTATAACCTATAGCTGCTGGGATATATCATGTCCAATTTATGGCACAAAATGGAATGTTGTTAACAGGTGCTCATTTGCTTAAGTGTTAAAGTTGGAAGGCATGTAATCACTACATAGACTGAGTCCATTTTACTATGGTTGAATTTATTGCATTTTCTTTTATTTAAAAATTTTTTTATTAATTTTTTATTTTTAATTATGAGAACAATGATGCAAAGAGGACAAGGTAAAGTTACAGTGGAAGGACTGTAAACAGCCCATAAACAGTTCTCAGAAGAAATCCCCTTGCTGAAGCCTAAATATTGAACTTACAGTCAAAGAACATTAAGAAAAATAAGGCAGAACCCATGTACAATTACTTTGTCCACAAGTCCCCAGATTGTAGTACATTATAACATTTCTTAGCAATACACAAAGCAATCTAAAACCATGAGATTTATGAGACTCCTTAAACATTGAAGGCATAGTATTTTTTATATTTTCATGCACATGCATATTAGTTTAAGTTAACATCAAAAGTTTAAGAGTTTTTTTTTAAAGGGTTAGTCAAAAGAGCACAGTAAAAACGGTGTTAGAGTGGCAAATATTGTTTGCATATGCCCACCAAAATATGGAGGACATGGAAAGGAAAAGACTTGGTCTAAATACAAGGAGACCCTACCCCTGAAGTTTCCTGGCACAAGACCAACTCTAGGCTCCAGGCAAACTAGTTTATTCAATCCAAGTCATTGTCTGTAGTGCCAATACAGTTTTATTTTTCACGCAGTCTCTGTTGTTGGCATCAGGTTTCTGTATTAAAGATCCTGGAATCTGCACATCCTACATTGAGGTTACGCTGGTGTGGTGTATCCTCAAGTTTCACCTCACAATTAAGGGGTAATACAGAAAGCCCTGTCCAGTTAGCAGGTCATTGTTGTTGTTAAGTCTTCTCAGTGTTAAGGGAAGTCTCTTTTGAGTAGGTTGATGTCAGAGCAGCGGTAGGGTCTTCCCTGGTAGAAGATTGCCTCCAGGTGATGTTATAGACAACCTTGGATGATTCGTAGATGGCTTCCCTAGATTAGGGGTGAATAAAGAGTGCCCATTCTTCTGAGGCCTGTGCCAGGTCTTTATGTCAATGTTCAGGGTGTAAGGTCCCATTGCACTACAAGATTTGTGTGTTCCCATCTCTATTAGATAAGAACTTATTTGTATGTATAGTATTTTCCCGTTTTAATGTGCCTATGCAAACAAGAAATAAAGCCACGTGGCGTTATCAGAGTATATGGAGGCGTAAGAACACGTCCAACAATACCTATGACTTGGTTCAAACATAAGCATTAAACTGAGGGACTCTTTCACCAAATTCCCTATTGAACAGTTCACAAAGAGAAGAAAAGGTAAAAAAAAGGGGGCGGGGGAATTGTCACTATATAAGAAAATATTCAGCAAGAGTTATAGCCATCAAAGAAAACACACACAAAATGTTGAAAAGCTATTCTTTGTAATAAACTGCATCTGAATTTAAAGTTTCCGTTTCTAATGATTTCAAGTGAACTTTATCTTAACTTTTCTTTGAAACCATTCAGTTAAAACTTTCAGAAGTTTGAAGTGGAATAATTCCTGGATTATCATTTTCAATTTTGACAGATTGTTTCCAGCAAGAAGGTAACTCGACCGTTGATGCTTAAAAATGGCAGACCTGCAGGGAAAGGAAGCATCATGGTAATAGTACTATGTTTGCCTGTCACCTTTGAGCACAAAAGGGCATGATGAAACAGACAGATATTTTGCAGCCATACCTTATTCTGTGATTCCAAATGGAGCTCTCCAGACACCTATACTTGCTAGTCCTCACACAGGAAATTTGTGATTTGTAGAAAAGAAGAAAAAAAAAAACGCAATGCCGAAACTCCATCTTTGAATTTTTTGCTGTAGCCTTTTCTCACATGATTTTGGATTACTGGTCCTAAACCAATGATTACATTTGACTTTGTTTTAGGTTTTAAATTATCGAGTGCCATTGGATTACATATTATTTATCTTCTAGAATTTCTGTTCAAGAAATCATTACATGGATCAGTTGTGTTCTCATTTTTAGCTCTGTCTGAAAAATCGAATTTCAGCTCCTTGAAAGGGCCTTTTTTTTTTAAGGCTGTGTGTGTGTGTGTTTTAATTATCAATCACCTATTTCACAACAGTTATTTTGCTTGAATTTAAATATCCTGATACATACACTTGGATCCTCCTGCTTGGGGATATTCTTTCCATACTACAGGGAAGAGTATAGTATCTTTATTGCTCTTAGAACATGAAATTCTGAAATTTGTGGGGGTTTTTTTTTGAGGGAGAATTAGGATCAGGTCATTAGGTCACACCCTAACTCTCTGCTTTGGAGTAAATCCTGGCAGTACTGGAGGACCATATTTGAGATCAGCGATTGAAACTAGGGTCCCCCTCATGCGAGCATCTTACCTCCTGTATTCTCTCTCTGACCATGGAATTTGTTTTGAAATAAAGAAATATCTTTCAGTTCACATGGGATGAAATAGATTGATCAGTTCTTTTCATCTAGAAGTGTGCTTTACTCACACTTCTTAGTGTTTGGAGAGCTTTTTGATTTTGTAACGCAAATGGGGAAGATGCAGTTTGGGTAATATTTAGGAAGGTTGCCTAATGCAGAGTTTTCATAGTTGAGGAAATATTTATCTCACACATGAAAAATAAGCCTTTTTTCTAGTACTATTTTGTAATTACTCAATTTATAATTTATATATATTAGTCTAGATTTATTTAATTGTTTATCTTGGTTTGGGGGGGGGGCTATACCTGGAAGTGCTCAGGTATTACTTCTAACTCCGCACTCAGGAATTACTCCTAGTATTACTGAGGGAACCATATGGAATGCCAGGGATTGAACCAAGTTAGCTTTGTGTAAGGCAAGTTCCCCCACCCACTGAACTATTATTCCAGTTTCTGATAATATAGTTTATCAGCTAACAGTACTTTGAATACTTCAGATTTTTCTTAGACTTACCTTATCTATTCACAGATTTCAGCTGAAGAAATAAAGGATAACAGAGTGGTCTTGTTTGAAATGGAAGCCAGAAAGTTGGATAATAAGGTGGGCAGGAAACATATATTCACTAAAAGTATTGTGTTTTAACCCACAGTGATTCTTTTATGTGCAAGTAGTCATGCATTGAATGTTATGAATGCATTACTTGAATACCTCGTAGAGCATTACTTTCAAACTCTGCTCTTATATCTCTTGCACTTTTTTTTTATGTGTTTGCTTAAGCAAAGTGTATATTCTTTTATGTGCTTTTTCAAAATGTAATTGAGTTTTTCTGCTTTGGAAGAATTGACTGAAACGTTAATGCTGATGTAAAGAATAGGTGAATTACCTAAAGAAAAAAAGCATGTTTCATTAAATATAGATTTTTCTTTCTTGCTTTCAAAGATCTATTGTATGAAAAAAGAATATGTGTAAAAACATAGCAATTAGTGTAAAGCCTGAACTGAAAGCAATTTTCGAGTGATTTTTTCCCCTTAATCCTATACTTTGATAAATAGTTTATCATTTGCACGTACTTTACAACTCAGTTCATATTGTAGCCTGGGACCTTTTAGTTTGACATAATTAAAAACATACAAACATAGGACAGTTAAACTTGTTTTTCCATATCCTTTACAATAGTCTTCTATTCAAACCCATGGCCAATGTTGTTTCATCTTTACTTTTGTTTTCCTTCCAGGCATTGTATTATTTCACAAAGTCTTTTGTAAATGTTTTGATTTATCTTTAAAGACCTTAAAAAACACAGTTGGTTAGTAGATTTTGTAAGTCTTTTTCAGAATAAGCGTGTCTTCCTTTGTTTTACTTTTTCTCTATTTTATTTTATTTTTGGTTTTTGGGTCACATCCGGTGACACTCAGGGGTTACTCCTGGCAGGCACAGAGAGACCATATGGGATACTAGGCTTTGAATCACCGTGTGTCCTGAATCAGCTGCATGCAAGGCAAACACCCTACCACTGTGCTATCTCTCCGGCTGTTTTACTTTTTTTTTTTTGTTTGTTTGTTTCATTTTATGGCGTTGGTCAACAATGTTGTGTGCTACTGCCAGCCTGATGTTGAGATGGACTTTTCTCCCAGTAGTGCTCCAGGGATAATCTTTTGTTGGCAATGCAGCTTCTGCATGAAAAGCATGCAATCCAGACCTTTCCTTTTCCTTTTTCTCTCCCTCTCTCTTTCCCTCTTTCCTTCCCATCAATGGAATTTATTCAGTAAAGAAACTGAGGGCTGGGGAATATGACTTAAGTGGAAAATCACATGCTTTCAGTTCAATTACCTAGGCATCAAGTATGACCCTCATGGCCCTTGAGCACTGCTTTTCGAGCACCGAGGAGTAGTCAGTTCTAAAACCTGAAGCCTTGGTATACTAGGTGTGGCCTCATTCCTAGTGTACTTTGTACCTGGCTGATTAAATCTCCATTGATGCCTTTTATCAAGGTCCTTTATCCACCCATTTTTACTGCTTTCTGTAAGCTGGAATTGAATCAAGAAGTCTGACTTGATAGTATTTGAGAACAAAATTTCTTGTTTCAGTCCAAAGACTAACATTATTCTGTATAATTTGGGGGTGTTAGTGACCATTAGTGATAACTAGGTATTTTAGAAAAGGTTTGTGAAATAATGATAGTTCTGTACTATCATTGCTTCTTCATTTATTAGTAAGAATATTTTCCCTACATTATGTATTTATTCTGAGGTATGGTTTATATAAGGATAAATCAAAATATTAACACCCTCACTTTGCCCCACTTACTGTTTTTCAGAATAATAGTTTGGTTACCTTTTATCTTATAAAGATGACAAATGAGGATTTTTGATTAAAGGATTATTTTGGCTGGTGAGTGTGCCACACAAAACTGGAGGCTGTGCTTATGGCTTATTCAAAAATCACTCTGGCTGGACTCAATTAACTCTAATATGGCGCTAGAGATTGAACCTAGGTTGATCACATACGGTCCCAGGCCTCATTGAACTGCAATGCCACAGGATCCTTGAGTAGCAATACCCAAGTATTGTGCTCACAATAGTCTCTGAACCTCACTGGGTGTGGTCTAAGCAAATAAGCAAAAGAAATCATTTTTCTCTGAGTGTCACATTAATATATAGTTTCATACTGCATTTGATATTTAGTAGTGCCTTAACGTTTTATTCAATTATTTTAAGAATTATTTATAATGTTTTATGGCTCCAAACCAAATTTACAAAAGTAAGGAATAGATAAGAAATTTTAATTTTTTCCCCTCTATTTTCCTGTAGAGAGATAATGATTTTTAATTTGTTTATTTATGTGAACGTTTAAAATGTCCCCTAATCTAAGATCTTCTGTGTGTATATTTTGCTTATATGTGTATATTAAGTATGCCTTTGTACATATACATATAGATATACATACTTATTTATATATGTAAGAAATATTAGATATGGGAGAAATTTAAAAGCTCACATGAAAATAAGCAAAATTAGAAAATAAAGTCATCCATCATCTTAGTTGGACACACAATAACACAACAGAATTTAACCTCTCTGTGTGTATGTGAAGGTCAGTGATAAGGGTATTTTGAGCTCACTGTGCTTGAGTATTTTGCACAGGAATTCTGGGAAAATTTTGGCACAAATAGGAAGTGTGCCTTCTACATTCCATTTATGTCCTTTCACTCTTTTGTGTGTGTAAAGAAAGGTTTGAATTGATGAAAAGGTTTTGGATTTATAAGACCCTGATAAGATAACAAATCTAATTGATTAATAAATTTCATATCTCTCATCTCTCATGGTCTTATAAATCCAATTTTTCTCTGCCCTTCAAAGAGGTAGTTAATGAATGCTTTCAGTATCATTTATCTAAAAGTTCTGTTTATGACTGAAACCCAACTACAAGCATGCTTGTAAGCATGGTGCTTAAATAAAGATTACAAAACATAAAACGATTAATATTAAAATAAAAAATAAAGGTTAGTGCTATGCACTCATTATGAAAGCAAGCCAAGAGCATATTTTATTGATTATGGATCTTTTTGATTATTATATTGTAAAGTCACCATGACTTTTGAGTGCTAAGGAATATACAGGATGTGGACCATTTGCTACAAAAGCTTTCATTAGAAAAATTTAGACTTTGCTAAGTAGACTGAGCAAACTTGCCACTTTGTGCTGAGCTGATGGAATCTGTGTTCACTACTGGTATGTATATATACTACAGTTTTAGGCAAACATACGACATGTATAAAGTGTGAATAGACATGGTTTCAAAGTGGAATACTTGCTTTTTTTTTTTCCTTTTCTTAAAATATAGGATCTATTTGGGAAATCAGACCCATACCTTGAATTCCACAAGCAGACATCTGATGGAAACTGGCTAATGGTTCATCGAACAGAGGTGAATATCTCATTTTAAAGACTTGAATTTTACTGTTTTTATCTGAAATTTTAAAATTTGTAAAAACAGGGACTGGAGTGGTGGCACAAGCGGTAAGGTGTCTGCCTTACCTGGGCTAGCCTAGGATGGACTGTGGCTTGATCCCCCAGTGTCCCCTATGGTCCCCCAAGCCAGGATCGATTTCTGAACGCATAGCCAGGAGTAAACCCTTAGCATCACTGGGTGTGGCCCCAAAACCAAACCAAAACAAAAACAAACTTGTAAAAACATCAAACTGAGTTTAGATATATAAAGCTAAAAGTCACACATTTAAACGCTTACTCTTTTTTGTCTATTAAGGAGATATTAGCCTCCTCAAATTCTAGTAAAATTTTTACCTGCATCATTTTTTATATTGAAACAAAAAATAGTGTTTTTTTTTAATCTGTCTTTTCTTTTTTTGTTTATTTTATTTTATTTTACTTTATTTTATTTTTTGGTCAGACCTGGTAGCGCTCAGGGTTTACTCCTGGCTCTGCGCTCAGAAATTGCTCCTGGCAGTCACGGGGGACCATTTAGGATACTGGGAATCGAACCCAGGTCCTTCCTTGGTCGGCCGTGTGCAAGGTAAACACCCTAGAGCTGTGCTATCTCTCCAGCCCCCACATTGGTCTTTTCTTTACTTGCTGAACAAGTATAAGCAGAAACATTTAATTAGATATCATTGTAGATTTATAAATTGTTGTAGTATGTTCATTATATTATAATTTATTAGTGACTTTATTAAACATTGTCATATTTTATGTTAAAGTATTTTCTGTTTACCTTGTGCTTTTCTTGGCTCATATATAAAATGAACCGCTTTCCTTTTATTTGGGAGTGTGGAGGGCGGGGGAGAACACTGGGCAGTGTTCAGAGTTTACTTTTGGCTCTGCACTCAGTACATTCAGTACACAAGAATCTAGGAAAGGCAGGAACAAAGCATTAATGAAGTAAATGTTTTCATAACTGATCTTTTACCTTCCTTTTATAGGTGATTAAAAACAATTTGAATCCTGTATGGAGACCTTTTAAAATATCTCTGAACTCTCTGTGCTATGGAGATATGGACAAAACTATTAAGGTAATTTGAAATACCAACATTAAAATTAAAATTAATGGAGTAGGGGCTGGAGGGATAGCACAGTGGGTAGGGCATTTGCCTTGCTTATGGCCAACCCAGGTTTGATCCTCTATGGTCCCCCTATTCTGTCAGGATTGAGTACTGAGTGTAAAACCAGGAGGAACCCCTAAACATTTCTTGGTGTGGCCCAAACAAATAAAAAATCCCCATGTATTAGATAATATGTAAAGAAAGCAAATGATACAACAAATACCTATTAATTTGAGTTTTATTTCTATTTAGGCAGACTAAAATAGAAATGCCTCAGAAGTAGTTATTAGAAGTAACAGAATGTGTGACTGAGTCTGTTTACCTTGATCCATTACTGTGTTTTTTATTTTTCTTTTTTAAAATAAAAAGTTCAATTCAAATCTTCTTTTTGCAAGACTCCTTTGTTCCAAAGGGTAGGAATCTTCAGCTACATTCTTGGTCTTTAATCCACATCTTGTAGATAAAAGCGTATACCACTATCAGAACCCAGATCTTTCTTTAGTTCCTAGGAGCAGAATAAAATAGTTCTGGGGTATTTTTTCTTCCTTATTTTCAGAATAAGAGCCAATTCATTGAGAGCATTTAAACAACTTTAGCTCGTAGTGGTCCTCAAACTTTTTCAACAGGGGTCCAATTCACTGTTCCTCAGATCATTGCAGGGCCGGATTATAGTAAATACAAAAACTATGAACAAATTCCTATGCACACCACATATATCTTATTTTGAAGTGAAGAAACAAAACAGGAACAAATATAATATGTGGCCCATGGGCCATAGTTTGAGGACAACTGCTAGAGTGTTAGAACTACAGAATGGGAACTGGAAACTGTAGGAAATGTCTTAAGAACTTTTTTTAAAAAAGCTTCAATTATGGTTATTTATTACTATGCACTATACATACAATTTTAAAGACTTTTGCTATATTTACTTCTTTAATGGATGGGTCATACTCAGCAGTACTCAAGGCCTGTTTCTGACTTTGTGCACAGGATTACCCCTGGCAGTGCTCAAAGGACAGTATGTGGTGCCAGAGATTCAGCCACAAACAGCCATACCTGCTGTATTATGTTAGCCCCTAGTATTACTTCCTTACATAAGATTCTAGACAGAGTTTTTTTCTTATGTTCAAATGCCCCTAAGTGAGGTAAGGTTGGATTGGTTTCTTTTAAATGAATTTGATGTGAGCAGGAAAGGTAATAGCATTGAACATAAATTTAATGTCAATCACGTTCTATCTGGACTCAGCCTTTTAACCTGCTAAGGGCTTGTTGGTTACACAATTCATCTCGCTCTTTTACTCATATAGTACTGAAATGCCATATCTACATTATTTTTCAAAAAAAAGTTAATCAGGGGCAAAAAAGATAATATAGTGTGTAGGGTGCTTGTCTCTCCCACAGTCAAGTTGGGTTTGATACATTGTCTTGAATGATTCCTTGAACCTAGCCAGGAGAAAGCACTGTACAAAATGGGAATGAAATGAACAAAAATAGAGGTTTTAGAAAAAGATGAACATTTTAAAAAATAGTCCACTTATGATTCACCATTTGATCCATAAAAATTTGGGACTGGAGAGATAGTATAATAGGAAGGGTGTTTGCCTGCCCATAGTCAACCTGGGTTTGATACCTGCCATCTTATATTGTCTCCTGAGCCTGCCAGATATAATTCCCAAATGCAGAATCAGGAGAAAACCTTGAGCATTTCCACGTGTAGACCCCGAGACAACACTAAAATGTGTCGATAGTTTATAAAGAACTGTAAATATCAATGAACCTCTAGTTGTAAGATAAATAAATGGTTGGTTCAAAAATTATTTTTATTGCTTTGCTAAATCTAAAATGACTTTTTCACATTAGAGATAGTAGTTTATTAGATTGGAGAAGCCAGAAAGACCCTGGGGGTGGGTATAGTGGTAAGGATGCCTAAATTGTGAACATTTAATTTCAATAATATGTTAAAAATGAAACAATATTTCTAAAACTTTTTTTGCTCTCAGTGGCATTCTTACAGGGCTTTTTAAAGCTCTGTAATCTATTGGTAAGTAAACAGATTTCATGAGCTTTGTCTGTTGTTTTCCAGTCTTATAAGTTTCTCACTTTGTTGTAGCTCTTGATCTGCCACATCATCACTCTCGTTTTCATTTTTTATTTCCTGGTAATCACAGAACATTATGTATCTGTGATTCTGGTAGTATTTGAAAATGTTTTACAAGTGTAGTAGTAAAGAGTTAGAGAGCATAAAATAGAACTGACCTAGAAGTCATTTTATTAGTCACATGTCATTGTTATTACTCTAGCATGCATTATTATTTTTGTGAGATCAAATGAATCAGAGAAATAATCATGCATGCTGCCATCTTGCCCAAAATGGGAACGTCTTTGTGTATGTAGTGGTGTGTATATTCCTTTATCTCTGTGTGTTGTGCAAGTGTATATATGAATATATCTCATCTTCACAAACCCTGCTGGTAATTATCATCTGAAACAACCAATAATGTTAGTTTTTTTAAGAACAGGAATTGATAAACATCATCATACCATTTACTTCAAACTGTATTCAAACTTTTGTTACATTAAGCAGGGCAAGAGTGATTTTTTTCATATATACATACACATGTAAATTTTAGCATATTACATACATTTATGTATGTAGTTAATTTGTTATAATGCATTACCAGAATTGCAGTTTAAAACAGTTATATATTCCTTGCATTTTTAGACGTTCTAAACATCTGAACAGTTTTAGCTCTTTATAATTCATATTTAAATTAAACATTTGATCTTATAAATTGGAATTTCCTGAACATAAATCTAAAACTTTAATTTCCATAAATTAAAAAAATAATTACCACATTCATATTGTTTGTAACTTTGTTTCCCTTATCTAGAAAAAATTACAGAAGTCATTAATTTCATTTTTCATATGATTTTTTTCTTCTAATATTCAAGAGTAAGATAGAGATCTTTGGCTTAAAAGTTGATATTCTTTTAAAAAATAAAGTTGAGATTCTTTGTTTGCTTGGAGGTGGTAGATTTACAGAGGGTGTTTCAGTAATTTTCTTCATTTTTCTTTTTGGTAAAGAGGACAGTCAGCCAGATAAATTTGGGAACCTCTGGTCTAAATCTTCTGATAATTATTTAGTTATTTATTATTTTAGTAAAGTAAAATTTCTAATTGAATCACTGTAAGACACACAGTTACAAAGTTGTTCATGATTGAATTTCAGTCATGGAATATCCAACATCCTTCAATAATGTACATTTCCCACCACCAATGTCCCCATTCCCTTCCTCCCTTCCCACCTCCCTTTTTACCTTTTAGGCAACTGTAGTTTGCAGTGTTGTTACAGAAGGTTTATCATATAATATCACTTGACCTCCTTTTAACAGCCAGTTCTTGTCCAGAGGGATCATTTCCAACTATCATTGTCATAACTATCTATTTTCTGCCGCCCATTGCATTCCTCTGCTATTTGTAGCAAATTTTGTACCATGGACTGGTCCTGGTTCTTGTCTCTATTGTCTTAGGAATTATTCCTAGGTGGTTTTTTCTGTACATCCCACAAATAAATGTGGTCATTCTATGTCTATCTTTCTCCCTCTGACTCATTTCACTCAGCATAATACTCTCCATATCTATCCAGGTATATGCGAATTTCATAACGTCATTTTTCCTAACAGCTATACCTTCATGGTTTCTTGATCCACTCATCTGTTCTTTGTGGACTTGGATTGTTTCCAGATTCTGGCTGTTGTGAATAGCGCTATAATGAGCATAGGGCTGCAGAGTGCTTTATGCACTGTGTTTTTGGGCAAAGAGGGTATATTCTATAGTCCTAAGTATAGTATTACAGGGTCATATTTCTAGTTTTTTGAGGAATGTCTATATTGTTTTCAAAAAAGGCTGGACTAGTTGACCAGTTGACATTCCCACCAACAGTGAATGAGAGCCCCTTTCTTCTTGCATCTCTGCCAGTCATCTGGTACTTAATAACTCTGTTCAGAGTTCACAGGATACTGACTTCCTTCTTCTTTTCTAGATAAGGGCTTTATAGCCATGGTAGAGTGATAACAAAGTTAATTGGCTGTGAAAGAAAATTGAATTCTATTTTGACTTATAATTACATAGCAAGGGGAGGGCAAAGGAATGGGAAACTACAGAATGCGGAGTTGGAGAAGAATTTGTGTTTATCATCTACTCATCATTTATCCTAGAACTTCTTTTCAAGGGTATCTAGGATTTGAATATGTTTCAGTAGTGCTTTACCAAGTAGTTAGTTTCTACTGCTTCAAATAGGACAGCATGTTAAATATTTTTACTTCTTAATCAAAAGGACTCTGTCATAAATCCATTTATTACAGCCAATCCTGCTAAATATACTTATGTTTCTTTTTATATATTTTCATTATACTAATTCTAGGTAGAGTGTTATGATTATGACAATGATGGGTCACACGATCTCATTGGAACATTTCAAACCACCATGACAAAACTCAAAGAAGCTTCCAGAAACTCACCTGTAAGTTGTGTCCTAATTATCTACTTCTATCTTATAGTTTGTGTGTTTATTGTTTCATGCTTTCTCTTGTGTGATAAACCATTTGCCATATTCTTATTTTTACTCTAAAAACAATGTATATTTTGGCTTCTTAATCAGTTACCTACATTTATACTTAGGGTTTGAGATTTTGTTTATACTTAGAAGTTTGGCTCCAAACAATACAACTGATATATTTGAAAATCCTTAGTTTTAAAGTTTTGGCCCTTTAGAATAGATAGTATAGGGGCCCGGAGAGATAGCACAGTGGTGTTTGCCTTGCAAGCAGCCGATCCAGAACCTCAGGTGATTGGTTCGAATCCTGGTGTCCCATATGGTTCCCCGTGCCTGCCAGGAGCTATTTCTGAGCAGACAGCCAGGAGTAACCCCTGAGCACCGCCGGGTATGGCCCAAAAATAAAAAAATAAAAATAAATAAAAAAAAAGAATAGATATTATAGTACCTATGAGATACAAGGTATTCACCTTGCACATAACCAACTCAGGTTCTATTCCTTACACCATAAATCATCCCGGCAAGCACTCAGGAGTGGTCCCAGTTCATAGAGCCAGGAGTCAGCCCTGAGCACATCTGGGTGTGCTCAGAACAAAACAGATTTACTGGTGTTTAATAGGTCATATTAAATTTATGCAACCCTGGACAAATGTTCGATTTTATATTGGATTGGCTTTTGAAATCTCACTTAATTCTTCTTCTCTTTGACTTGTGCCTTTATTCAAGGAAAAATAAAAGCATAGTATAGTATATCAAATTATGTAATAATTATCATAGTGGTTCTAATTTTGTTCTGATCATGCATTTGTCTTAATTACATTCAATTTATTATTTAGCATCCCAATACATCTGAAACTTCTGTTTTTTTAACCACTGTGACTAAAAACTGTTTTAGAGCATTTTGTAAGTACAACTTACAAATTGTTCCCATCTAACCATATTAATTATTTATTGAATTATATATATAATCAATTACCTATAGCTTACTTAGTATAATATGAATTAGTTGCTTAGAGATCCCAGTAGTACTCATGTATTTGCATTTTGAAAATGCAA
The DNA here is from genome assembly GCF_024139225.1 of Suncus etruscus. Taxonomy (NCBI): domain Eukaryota; kingdom Metazoa; phylum Chordata; class Mammalia; order Eulipotyphla; family Soricidae; genus Suncus; species Suncus etruscus. Next base: position 11,730,979 of record NC_064857.1, on the reverse strand, counting down.
AGATGGAACACAAAATACCAAGATTGTAAATATTATTTAAAACTTTAAATGAATGAAACTTATAATTCTGTTGGCTTAAGTAATTGGGAGAAATGACTTTTACGGTATTACTTTCATGGTGCTGGGTGTTGAGGGTAGGGTCTCACAGATAGGAGGCAAGCATTCTACTAGTTAGCTTTATTGTAGTCTGAGAAATTGGTTTAAAACAAATATTGTACTAGATTTTTAATAGGTCATTTGGATGTTACCAAATAATTTTCTCCAGTTTCCTCTCACCAAGCCTATGTAGGAGAAATAGCCTTCCAAGTTGTATTTTGCACCAGGTCTACATCATTAAGTGATTTAATTTCAAGGGGTAAAACCTTTCATTTAAGTCATTGGGAGTTTAAATATTGTTAGTGAGAATTAACATTTTGGAGCCAGAGAGATAGAACAGGGATGAAAGAGTTTACCTTGCTTCACTTGCTGTGAAGTGGTTTGATCTCCAGATCTGGCTAAGCACAGAATAGGAATAAGCCCTTAGCATCGTTGGGTATGGTCCCCCCGCTAAAATAACTTTTTGTTTTCTCATTCTACAGCTTGAATTTGAGTGCATAAATGAAAAGAAGAGGCAAAAGAAGAAAAGCTATAAGAATTCAGGTGTTGTCAGTGTGAAGAAGTGTGAGGTCAGTTTGTCATGAGCATTTATAATTAAGTGAGATCATACTTTGATTTCTTTGTAAAGTCAAGTTTATACCAGGTAGACACTTGAATTTGGGGCATTTAAAAATTACCTGAGCATCTTTATGTCATACATCAAAGAAGGAAGTAGGTAATAGTAAAAATTCTTTCTAAAGACTAAGCCTCTAATACCTGTGTTTTGTATAGCAAAACACAAAGAATATTAAAGTTTTTTATTATCACAAGACATTTAACTTATGATGCTATTTTCTCAGCACATGATGGAAATGGCCTGTATCTGTCCTGTATGTGTATTTGTACTAGTCATAAACTAAATTTGACATGCTAGAAGTGAAAGATAAAATCCAAGGGTTTTTTGTTTTGTTTTGTTTTTTTGGGCCACAGTCGGTGGTGCTCAGGGATTACTCCTGGCTCTGCACTCAGAAATCACTCCTGGCTCAGGGAACTATATGAGATGCTAGGGATCAAACCCGCATCCATTCTGAGTCAGCCATTGCAAGGCACATGCCCTTCCACTGTGCTACCACTTCTGCCCAAAATTCAAGATTTTTTAATGGCAAAACAAAGGAACTTCTTTTTTTTATTTTGAAAAATTATTTATATTCAGTCAGAGAAATAGTACAGTGGGTAATTGTGTTTGCCTTGCATGCAGCTGACCTGGGATTCAATCTCCAGCACTACATATGGTCCCCTGTGTTCTACCAGGAATGACAATTGATCATAGAGCTAGGAGTAAGTCTTGAGCACCATTGAGTGTGACCCCAAATAAAAACAGAATTTTTCAAATTATGTATATTAAAGCTTTCAATATGTTGGACATATTACTAGTTTCTTAAAACTTAAAGTCAGGGGACCAGAGCAGTAGTACAGAGGGTAGTGCATTTGATTTGCACAAGGCTAACCCAGATTTGATCCCTTGCATCCCTTATGTTCCCCTGAGGCTCCCAGTAGCAATTTATGAGCTCAGAGCCAGGAGTAACCTTGAAGCGCCACCAGGTGTGGCCCCAAAATAAACAAACAAAATCCTTAAAATGAGATAAAGTAATCTGGGCCAGATACTGAAGTAAAATCATCTGAGGCCAGAGCACATAGGGACAGGATGCTATGGTTTTCACATGTTTATATCATGTTCTGTTCAACTTACCAACTTATTTAAAACGCATGCCAATGTTATTTGTTTTTCTGGAATAGAAGAATTTTAATCTTAATAGGTTTACTTTTGGGTTTTAGATTACCGTGGAATGCACATTCCTTGATTATATCATGGGAGGATGTCAGCTGAATTTTACTGTAAGTAACTGAACTTTTCCCATCTTTTCCAGCATTTTACAGTGTTCTTAATTTATTGCAAAAAATGATCACATGATTACATTTATTCAATCTCTTTAGTGTAGTCATCACGAAGCTTTTACTTTTAGCTTTGTTATAAGGTCTTTTCTTCCTTCTGACAGAAAGCAGATAGGTACAAATATGGTATAAATTTATAAAAATTTAAATGATGGGGGGTATTAGGCAGACATAGAACAAGCTATCCTGCCCCCAAACTGGCTTTCATCAAAACAAAAGCAGTCATCATATTCAACAGAGAGTAATGATAGTGGTTTGAAGTTGTTATTTTTTTCTTCCCATTCTTTCTCTTCCCCCTATAATTCCTTGTTCATGTTTTTTGATTTTGCACTGATCAGGTATAGAGCACACTTGGGTGTGGTTCTCTTGCACTCTAAATGAAGTACATACTCTTTTTTTTTTAATTTTTTATTGAGACCAATGTGAACTCCAAGTCTTTCACAGTTGTATTTCAGACACATAGTGAGAGTGAATTAGGGCCTTTCCCACCACCAGTGTTGACCTCCCTCCATCATGCCTTCCTTATCCCTTAGCCTCCAGCCTTAGCCCTTATCCCCCTGACTACCAGTATAACTGGTCCATTTTGTGCTTATCTTGTTATAGTTTGGGTCTCTTTATTCTATTGTTGTTGATTTTGGCTTGGGTATATAGATCTGAATTTTTTTTTCTTTTTTTTTTTTTTTTTTTGGTTTTTGGGCCACACCCGGTGACGCTCAGGGGTTACTCCTGGCTATGCGCTCAGAAGTTGCTCCTGGCTTGGGGGACCATATGGGACGCCGGGGGATCGAACCGCGGTCCGTCTCCTAGGCTAGTGCAGGTAAGGCAGGCACCTTACCTCCAGCGCCACCGCCCGGCCCCCTGAATTTTTTTTTTCAATCAGTGCTCCTGAGATCGTTTGGCCCCTGGGTCCCATCCAAAAAAAAGGATGCAGTACTTTTAAGAGCCTCCTTGTCCTGCTTTGTGTTGCTTGTCTTGGTTGTGCTGCTCTAAAGATTGTTCACTGTTGTGCTCTATACAGCATTGTTCACTGCAATCACTTGGGTATGTGGGTGGAAGAAAGCCAGGATCAAACTTGCCGTCTACTTGCCCCACAAGTACAGACAGGCCCTCTTTCTCTGGACTGACTCTAGATCCTGCAATTTGAAATTTTTAAGTTTTGCTTAAGAATGATGTCGAAGTCTGTTTTGATGAAATGTAGTAGAAGGGCAGAAAGGAATGAATTTTTTTTTTGTTGTTTTTTTTTGTTTGTTTGTTTTTTTGTTTTTTGGGCCACACCCTGCGGTGCTCAGGGGTTACTCCTGGCTGTCTGCTCAGAAATAGCTCCTGGCAGGCACGGTAAGGAATGAATTTTTGATGCAAATTTGTGTCTTGGAATCTATCTTAGAACAGAAAGAAGAAAAGCTGATAATATCTGAACAAATTTGTCATTCATTCTAAAAACAACAACAAAAGCCAAGCCTCCGCCTTTTTCTTTTTTCAGTGAATTAGCCTCTATTTTTTATTTTTTAAATATAATCCCTTTACTTAAGCACTGTGATTGCAAAATTGTTCATGGTTGAGTTTCAGTCATAGAAGGTACATCACCCTTCACCAGTGTACATTTCCTGCCATCAGTGTTCCATTTTCTTCCCATCCACCCTCCCTTGCTTGCCGATCTAGGGTAGGCATTTTCTTCTCTCTCTCTCTTATTTTTTGACACTATAGTTTGCACTATTTCTAAGGAAGTATCATGCTTATCACTTTGTCACCTTTCAGCATCCAATTCTTGTCCAGAATGATCAGTTCTAACTGTCATTGTCACAGTGGACCATTCACTACCCTAACTGCATTCACCACTCTTTATCCAATCTTCTTCTTAAGTCATGACTATAATAATTCATGATTTAAACTATCTAGAAAAACAGGAACCACAAGTTATTTTTATGCTGTTAAACTGTGGAAATATTGGTGGTTACAGGCATTGTTAGGAAGTAGCATCAACTGACTAAGATATTTGGACTTCATCTCCTAAGATTATATTGGTCATCATTCTCTGGCAGGTGGGAGTGGACTTTACTGGTTCGAATGGTGATCCAAGGTCTCCTGACTCCCTGCATTACATTAGTCCCAACGGAGTTAATGAATATTTGACTGCTATCTGGTCTGTGGGTCTTGTTGTTCAAGATTATGACACGTGAGTCCAGTTCAAATATTTGCTTCCTTTACTCCCCAGAAAGTACAATTTCTGTTTCATCTGCTAGTACACTGATTTGATGAACAGAGTTGATATGGGAGAAGAGAAATATTCTGCCCCAAACTTCTCTTTCCTTTATCTTTAATCTAGTTCTCTTGAGTGAGTTTTGTAGTGTTTACCTTTGGTCTTATCACTTAGAGATAACTTGTTTTTTTAAATAGCTTCATTGAGTCATAAAGACTCTTGTTTCTTTGACCTGGCTTCTTAAGGGTATAGCCATGAATGATAAATTATCTTTATGGGATTAAAGCTCAGATGTCTTACTTTGTTAACTCCTCTGGACAGTATTTCTTTAAATTTCCTGTTTTCTTGAGAAGTCATTTTCAGCCATCCTCTAAATTCATCTTAATTCCTGAAGATGACTTAAATCAAATTCTCAGTGGATAGATTTTGAATTGATTTAAATTGTATGCCTTTTTTTGAGGGTGGGGGTTCTGCCATGGATACTCTGGGGACCATGTGTTGCTGGAGACTGAACCTGGCATTCCCATATAAATAGTGTATGTTCTTGTTCTTTGAACTCTCTCCCCTGCTTAAATTTAAACTATTTACAAAGGGGCTGTTAGAGAGAGATAAAAAAATCTCTAATACATGTTTTCCATGAGGGAGCTGCCCCAGGTTCAATCTTTAGCATCACATGGTTTCCCAGGCACCAACAGGAGTCATCACTGAGCACAAAGCTGGGAGTATCCTTGAGAAATGCTAAGCATGACTCTTAATATCACAACCAGGCACATCCCTAACCCTCAAGAAAAAAAGTGTTTGAAAGCATCAAAGAAAATCTAAATAAGAATTGGTTTATTCGGGATCTGATTGGGCTAGTATATATTTTCACTTCTTTTTTTCTATTAACTTATAATAAAAGTTGCTACAGAATACTTCCTCATTATTGTTTTGGCATTTAATGAGGCATCATTTTTAGGCAAATACAAATCTAAAATAAAGATGAAAATTCTAGCATTTGTCTTATAGACTATCAGGCATATACATATAATCTATGACATTATTGAACATGCTGATATACTCCAAAATAAAGGTAGCCAAGATAAAAGTTTAAATTTTTAATCTTTCTCTTTTTTCCCCCCCAATTTTCTTTTTAGTGATAAAATGTTTCCAGCTTTTGGTTTTGGGGCTCAGGTACCGCCACAGTTTCAGGTAAGAGAAAAATCTTGTATTAAAGGTTTGCTTTCTAAAAATGCCAAAATGCATCATGAGTCTTTTTTTTTTTTTTCTTCCATTTCTGACAGGTTTCACATGAATTTCCTATGAACTTTAATCCTACCAATCCTTTCTGTAATGGTAAGTTAAAAAATAAACTTACACATGTTAAGTAGAAAACTTTATTTGTAATTTTTTTAGCTCAAATATCTTAAATTTCTTGTTATATTTAACTTTCTTTCGTATACAATGGAAATATTGCATCAAATTGGTGATGATTGAAAAATGGTAATTCTGGGTGATAAAACTATTGCCACGATGAAGACTATGGACATAATTCTACTTTAAGTGGTTCTACATGAGCAGAACAAGATTCTCAATCTTGGAAGTAGATTAATGGCAAATAATTATTTTTAATACAATTTGACCTTTATTTAATATCATTTCTATTGAGACCAATGTGAATTACAAATATTTCACAGTTATATTTATGGTACATATATATATATATGTATATATATATATATATATATATATATATATATATATATATATATATATATATATATATATATATTGACAGTGAATTAGGGCAATTCCCACCACCAGTGTTGACCTCCTTCCGCCACTCTTCCAGCATGCATCCTATACCTCCAACCTTAGCCCCCTGGAATGCTAGTGTAACAGCTCCCTTTGGTGTATAGCTTGTTGTAGTTTGGGTCTCTTGATTCTATTATTATTGAATTTGGGTTGGGTCTTTAGGCTGATCATTTTTTATTTTCACTCAATGCTTCTGAAACTGCTTTGTCCCTGTACCATTTACTTTTTTTTCCCCTCTCAGTTTGTAGGAAGACATAGAAATATGAGACAGAACAAGATGATTTATTTTATATGGTTTAAAAAGCTTCAGTAGGTGCTGAGAGATAGCACAGCAGGTAGGGTGTTTGCCTTACACGCAGCCACCCCAAATTCAATCCCCAGCAGAAGTAATTTCTGATTGCAGAGCCAGGATTTACCCCCTTAAGTGTTACTGGGTATGGCCCAAAAAACAAACAAAATAGTTTAGTGAAATTATACATATATTACTAAATTACACATATATACTGACTTTTAGAAACTTTCTATGTAGGTAAATGTCATTATATGACTTGTTATTTACATAATATAAATAATGTAAGTAGTTGAGTTCACTTAAAGAAATAAAAAATTAAGTTCCAGTCATAACTTTTCCTTGTATAGAAAGCAGGAATCAGTTTTTAAGCTCACATTTTTTTCTTCATGTTTCAAATATTCAAGTGTTTCTTCCTTCATTTTACCTGGTTGAGTGGACAATCTAAAATATGTCCTTGTCCATTAATTTATATTTAGACTGAACAATATGAAAGTGAACTAAAGAGGTGGGGGAATAGAAGCAAAAAAGTAAAAACTTTCCAGTTGCTGTAAAGTGTTATAAATTTATAACAGAAGGGGATGTTCTTTCCTTATCTTCTAAATGATGTTTATGAAAATAGAAATATAGAAAGCTTACCACAGTGGTGGAGTAAGGGGATTGGATTGACATGGGGACTGTTGTGTGGAGAGAAGCAGACAGTTGGGTAGAGGGTGCAGTGCTGGACTATTTTATTTATGAAACTCTACTATAAACAATATTAAAAACCACAGTGCCTAACATAAAATTGTTCTTAAATTGAAGAGCATAAACATTTTGTTGGGAGAAGTTTGTATTAGAAAGTCCTCCTTCCCCCTCCTCCCCCCCCCCCCCCGAAGATTTTCCTCATACTACTTTGTGCCTTGGACTTCTAGAAGTTGAGTGTGATATTTTTCTCCTTAGTTACCTGGAATTCTGATTGTTTACAAGAAGCAATGCTTTGGCTTAGGATAAAATTGCAGTGATTTTTAGAATTCATTGTAGTTTCGTAACTTGTGCAATGTGATCATTCAGTTTAGAATTTCATTTACTCTTTCAATAACCTGACACCATCTTTGGGCTCAGGGGATCATATGGGATGCGGAGGATTGAACCCAAATCAGCTGCGTGGAAAGCAAGCACCTTAAATTCTGTACTATTGTTCTGGCCCTATCCTAGGAATATTTTAATTTTTCAATTTTGAACTATTTAAAGTTTTAAGTGTTGATATATATATATATTTATATGTATATAATATAAAAAATAAAAGAAAGGAAAGTTCTTAAACTGTGCCTCATTACCCCTATGTGGTTGTGAAACTGAATAGGGGGATGGCTCACCAGAAATTTGACAACAGTAAAAAGTTTCTGAACTACAGAGACTCCAAATTAATTCAAAATTAAATATATACTAAGTAATGAATCTGAGGTATTTCTGTGTGATTAAAGAGGTCACAAGTAGAAAATGTTTAAGAATCTCAGGTGGGGGCCGGAGAGATAGCATGGAGGTAAGGTGTTTGACTTTCATGCAGAGGGTCGGTAGTTCGAATCCCGGCATCCCATATGGTCCCCTGTGCCTGCCAGGGGCGAATTCTGAGCATAGAGCGAGGAATAACCCCTGAGTGCTGCTGGGTGTGACCCAAAAACCAAAAAAAAAAAAAAAAAGAAGTATCTCAGGTGATGGGGCACAGTGGTAGGGCACCTGCCTTGCACGTGGCTGACTTGGGAGAGACCTGCTCAATTCGCAGCATCCCATATGGTCCGCAAGCCTGCCAGGGGCGATATCTGAGTGCAGAGCCAGGAGTAACTCCTGAATGCCACTGGGTATGACCCAAAGACCAATTAATCAATAAGTTAATTTCTGAGCGCATAGCCAGGAGTAACCCCTGAGCATCAAACGGGTGTGGCCCAAAAACCAAAAATAAAAACAAAAACAAACAAACAAAAAAGAATCCCAGGGGAATAACAAATAATTAGATGTGCTTTTAACACATTTTTTGTCTATTAGGAATACAAGGTATCATAGAAGCGTATCGAGCCTGCCTTCCTCAGATAAAACTCTATGGACCAACGAATTTTTCTCCAATCATAAATCATGTAGCCAGGTTTGCTTCTGCAGCCACACAACAACAGACAGCTTCTGTAAGTGCTCTGTTGCTTGGGAATTGGGAGGATGTAGATTGATTATTATTGTTCCTGGTGCCATTTTTCTTTTAGCTTGGTCTGCCAACCTAAAAAAAGGCAGGACAGGAAGCACTGAAACAGTCACTTTTGGTTAGAGAGTCGTAGCTATTGTTGTTTATTTATTGATCAGTAATTGATCAATAAAAGCAGCTCATAATCAAAGACCTTATGCTGATACTCAAGAATATTTTCTCTATTTATTGAATTAATTTTCTTGGAAAGATCCTTTAAAAAAAAGAAAAAGGCAATTCTCTCTCACAGACTTGAGAATACTTATCATTTTCAATGTTGTTGCAAAATGACTGTACTCAAAACATTTTAATTAAAGAACTATTTACCCAAGGATGTTGGATCCCAAATCTCTCTTAGGTTCAGTATACTTGGATGAGGCAGGGAGACTACCACACACATAAAATAAAATAAAATGAAATCACTCATAAAAAGTGGACTGTGTCTGCAATAATTGTGTAAACTCAAGATTATTAGACATTGTATTCCTATACTAGACTGAAATGGCTTGAAAAATGGAGTGACATTTTACCATTCTCTAAAATTGTTTATCATCAGTGATGAATTGGGAAATGATAGTATTTCCTTAAGCCAGTGATTTTCCACCTAGCACTAGCACTAGTTCGCTCACTGGCAGTTGAAAACCATTGCCTTTAAATCTTGTTCATTTGGGAGGCTGGAGAGATGACTCAAAGGGCTGGAGTGCATACGTAGAAACTCTGGGTCCAATCACTAGAACCGTAAGGTCCCCTGGCCACCAAAGGAAGCAGCCATCTCCCACTCCCAGTCCATTTTATGAAAAATGTATTTTGATCTGGCAGTCAGTTCTGGTTTTTTTTCCTCCATATTTAATCTTTAGAGAGATCATTATCTTGTGGTACTCAGAATCGATTCCTGACTCAGTGCTTGGAGATTACTCCTGGCAGTGTTTGAGGAATTCTGGAGTACTATGGGCCTCCCACAGGTACATAATTGCTTTTTGAAGAATAGTGTTGCTGGGTCCTGAGCAATGTCTTCTTTCCTCATCTTCCTAAGTGATGTTTATAAAAATAGAAGAGTAGAAAACTTAACACAGCAGGGAGTGGGGAGAGCGATAGCACAAGGGGTAGGGTGTTTGCCTTGCATGCAGCTGAACCCGAGTTTGATACCTAGTATCCTACAGAGTCCCCCAAGCCTGTCAGGAGTAAATTCTCAGTGCAGAGCAAGTAACCCTTGAATGCCACTGGGTGTGGCCAAAAAAATAAAATAAAATAAGTGCTTGCTTTGTATAAAGGTGACCTGAGTTTAATTCCTGGTACCGCATTGGTCCTTCTGAGCACTGTTAGTAATGGTATCTTAGCACAAAGCTAGGAGTATGCGTGGAACACTGCAAGATATGACGCTGAAACTAAAACATAAATAAATAAACAAACAGATAATGTAATAGATATTCACACTCCATTTAATTAAGACTACTTTTTATTCCTACTCAAGACTTTTTGTTTATATGCCTTATTTTTTGTACTTATTGCCAACTCTCCATATTGAACTTTTAATTAACCTATCATTTTTATAGCAAAAATTTCCTTGTCATCAGAGAGTCTTGAGACTGTTTCCTAAAGGTGGGTAGAGATTGACAAGGAAAATGAGCAAGAAAGAGACTAAATGAATCATTTAACTAAGAACGTCATTTATCATTTCTTTTATTGTTTGTTGCTTCAACCTGCTCAATGAACATGATTTTCTTTTCTGGCAGCAATATTTTGTGCTCTTAATCATTACCGATGGTGTGATCACAGACCTCGATGAGACCAGACAAGCTATCGTTAATGCTTCCAAGCTTCCCATGTCTATTATCATTGTGGGAGTGGGAGGTGCTGACTTTAGCGCCATGGAGTTTCTGGACGGTGATGGTGGGAGTCTTCGTGCCCCATCAGGAGAGGTGGCCATCAGAGATATTGTCCAGTTTGTGCCTTTCAGACAGTTTCAGAATGTAAGTATTACTTTTCCCTTTGAATAAATTCACATGTGGGAATCCTGTGGGAAGTGGCAAGTGGATTTGGAGCAGGGCCGCTGCAGGGAATAATCCAAACCAGGCTGAAAGAGAGATGAAATGGGTCCAGATAACTTTCCACCATGTGGAACAAGAGGCTGTTTGGGACTCTAGTATTTATTGGGAAGATAGGACCATGTCATGCTGGGTGGGGGATTAATATGGAGAACCTATCTAGACGTTTTTACCACCCAGGTGGGTCTTTAACATGTCAAAGAGGAAGCCATAATTTTTAAGGTTGAAGGCTGATACAACCATATTGTTTAGGGTGTAGGCTGGTGAACCCAACATTTACCCCTTTTGTGTTGATAAAATGCAGAAAAATGTGATAGGAGCTAAAAGCATGGCTGAATTTTCCATAGGTGCAGTACAAACTGGGGAAATAAGAGAGAAAAAATTTTTAGCCTCAGAAGAAGATGGCCTTTCTCTGGAAGCATTAGATCCTATTTCCAACAGCAGGTTTCTGACAGTCTAATATTGCTCAACCCCAGAGAGTCTTTCTTTGAGGTCCCGGGAAAAGTTCTTTTCATTGTGGATATTATAATCAGGCTCTGTAATTAAAGTCTTTGGGTTCTTCACAAGTCTTATTTCATTGCCAGGGCATCACAAAGCATGCTCTGGTTTGCCTGACATTGCTAAGGTGTTATGAAGTATGCCTGCGCTTGCCAGTCAGTGCCAGGTCATCATGAATCATACCCCTGGATTCCTCATTGCCAGGATGGCTTGAAACCTGTCTTTGGTTCCAGCCATAGGACCCAAAGTTCAGGGGTGTGTGCGGCTAATCTCAGAGCAACTTAATCTTAAATCAAATGTCAAATCAATACGACAAGTATTCAGGGTTAAAGGCCCAACTGCAGCATAGAAATCTTACATAAGATTCTCCGTTTTCTGGGTCTATGTAAAGAGGAAAAAAAATAATGCCATGAAGTATTATTGGGGCAATAAAGCACTATGGCTAGGTTGTAGTATTTATCCTTCAATTGATGTCATGCTCTCTAATTCCTGATACATAGGTACAGCAACAACACTGTTGCCCAGGAAATAAATATAAAGAAGTAGACACACCTCTGTGTTTTCTACTGAACAAGTCCAAAAGAGCAATGCTTTCTCCCAATAAAGAAATAGATATTATCTCTCTCCTCAGTTTGTTGAATGAATCCAAGCTGGGTCTAATATGGATTACTGTTTCAGCTAATGAGATGATCTGTCAGTTGGTTGGTTGATGGCAGTGAGGGAGGCAGTAGAAATGTCCTACATCTGAGACTCAGACTGGAATCTCAGGCTGAGATAGTCCTTGATAGCCAAGTCCCACTTACAAAGCTGATGGAGGGGCCAAGTGGTGATGCAAGTGGTAGGGTGCACACACTAACCTAGGATGGACCACAGTTTAATCCCCTGGGGTCCCATATGGTCCCCCAAGCCAAGAGTGATTTCTGAGTGCATAGACAGGAGTAACCTCTGAATGTCACCGGTGTGGCCCAAAAAGCAAAAAATAAACAAAACAAAATAAAACCACTGATGGAGGCTGAAGTCCAAGGTGACCAGAGGTGGAAAGGGTGAGGCCGGGGGGCAGGTGCTCCAGGGCACAGAGGTGTAGAGTTGTAGGGGTGAAGGGGCTTAATAGGGAAAGCAACAAATCCTGGACAAGTGAGCATAGGGAAACAATAGAAAAGGTTTTGCAGGAGTCAGAGTGATAGCTCAGCAGTAGGGCATTTGCCTTGCATGCTGCCAACTTGGGACGGATCCAGGTTCGAATTCCAGCATCCCATATGGTCCCCCGAGATTGCTAGGAGCAATTTCTGAGTGCAAAGCCAGGAATAACTACTGAGCACTGCTGGGTGTGGCCCAAAAACTCAAACAACAAAATAAGGTTTTACAGAGTGGCAGGTGGAGACAGGGGAAGGTAGAAGAACTATTTGCAACACAGACATTATGTACAATATGGATGGACATTAAACTAACACAAAGGTGTACGCCACACACACAAACATACGTACACACATATGTAATAGATCTATTAATATGTTACAACTGTAAAACTGACCCATCTAGGATGGTAAATGGGAATGGGCCAAAGAACTTCATAAATAGAAAGCTGGCAAGTAAGGTGCTGAGGACATTTTAGATTTGGCTGGAAAAGAGTCAAAGGTTGGGTTATGCATGCATCATACTTAAACCAGTTGGCTTTTCCACATCCTGTAATAAGCATATCACAAAAGCCCTTTTCATAAGCTGCTAAACTTTCTATAATGAGCACTGTAATAAGAGTTACTGTAATAAGAGTACTCCATTCCTCTCTTATAGGCTACTGTAAACAAAAATATTAGAACATTTTGGTGGATGTAATTAAATTGAACATGGGTTACTAAAACATTCTTTTAATGAGCACTGTAATGAGAGTTTAGAATCTAGAGCACTGTAATTGCACATCTCTGGCATCCAACTTTTTTTCCCATAGATTTCTGTGAACAAAAACGTTAGGATATTATTGCAGACTAATTATTGCAGAAATACTAGTTTGAAAATAAGTTACCGAAACATAATGAGCACTGTGTTGGAAGTCCACGGCCTCTAAATTCCTTTCCCAGAGGTTTTTGTTGACAAACACATTAGGGCATGAATACAGACATCTTTTATAAGGCAATTAGCTAATCACCTGTTTTAATTTATGCAGTTGTATTAGCTTCAAGCTGCAACCTAATTATTGAGCTGTCTAGGATTAAATGATGCATACATTTACATTTCAAAAGTGCTGACTAGATCCTGACAGTTCTGGTTCAGGTTAGAAACTTTTGTGCCTTTTAAAATCTATGTGGTAAATAGTTAAAAAGTGATGTGAAACTTTGAAAATATCTTTTTATTTACTTAAGTGATCATTAGAAAAATGATACAACTTTGTGATCAATTTACCAACTGGAAGTTAATTTCATGCAAAGTTTACTCTCAACAAGTTTATTCCAATGGTTTCAGAACCATCTTACAAAACTAAAGGACAGAACCACAGTAGGAAATGGACAGTGAGACCATCAGGAGCCACTACTACAAGGATCCTTAATGTTCTTTTTAGTCCAAACCCCTTTTTCCCCATCTTTATTGCTTCCACTCCTAACAAATATTCTGTTCTCCCATTTCTATGAATTTTTGCTAATTTTAAGAGTCATATAACCATAACTGTAGAGTATGCAACTGTTGCATTTGGCTTTTATTTTCTCAAAAAATTATCTGAAAATCACTGAAATTGATTAATTAATTTTCTTTATTCTTAAATAGATATTCCAAGGTTGTATTCACGTATCAAAATATTGAAAAAGCCTTTAGTTGCTTTCAAGTTAACCTGAAATATTTAGGTATATGTTTTTGGCGGGAACCCAAATGTCTTTGGAACAAATACCAAGAAGTACAGGTTCTGGTTTTTATGATTTCCACATGTATAGTTATTAAATAAATTGTCAAAGATTTCCAAAGAGTGTATTCTACCAGCAGTATGTGTATGACAGGAAGGGAAAATGTGATTAAAAAATGGGAAGGAAGGACTGGAGCAATAGTACAGTGGGTAGGGTACTTGCCTTGTAAGCATTCAACCCAGGTACATATGGCCCTCTGAACATCAGTAGGAGTAATTTCTTAGGGCAGAAGCAGGAGTAACCCCCAAGTACCACCAAGCTCTGTCCCCCCTAACAACACAAAACAAAACCAAAGGAAGTAGAGGTGGTGTGTGTATGTGTGTGTGTTCATGAAACAATTGTGTATCTTTATTATGGTGGGTGATTATACAAATCTATTCAGGTGTGTGTTAAATTGGTAAAGTTTTAGTAGGCAATTTATGAACAATACCAATGTCAATTTCTTGGAGTTTTTTTGAAGAAAGTACCACATGACAGTACTTGGAGAGGTCATGCAGAATTAGAGATCAAATCCAGGGCTTCTGTTTGCAAAGCAGCCTTTTGGGCCATCTCTTCAGCCCTCAGTTTTTTTGGTTTGATGTTATACTAGTCTTAGAGAAAGCTAATTTCTTTTGGAGAGTATTGGGTGACGGGCATATAGGACCTCTGTATTATTTTTGTCACTCCTTATAGATCTCTAATTATATAAAAAATAGAGAGTTAAGAAAAAATTAATTCCCACTAAATGGAATTAATTTTGCACTTGAACATAAAAAAGCAATAACAAAATGTCACCAAAATGTTGACACAAAAGACAACTTGATCAAAATGAGACTGCTAATGAAATGAGTTGTTCCTAAAACAAGATGATGTAAAACTTGGAATTGGTAGTTGCTACTTAATACTGTACTGTACTTTTTTTTTTTAATGCAAATGCCAGTAAAAAAAAAAAATGGTGGTTGCTGACAAAGTTCCTTTGATTTTGTTTTCCACAAGTCTCCAAAAGAAGCTCTTGCTCAGTGTGTCTTGGCAGAAATCCCCCAGCAGGTGGTGGGCTACTTCAATGCATACAAACTTCTTCCTCCCAAGAATCCTGCTACGAAATAAAAGGAGTGATGGCTGCCTTCAGCAGAATTCTTTTGTGCTGTGGATTCATCTCTTTCTACAAATCATGAAGTCTGTGATGTTATTTACTTTCACCTCTAGCCTCTGTGATATAAATCCGGTTATACAAGTAGATTCTATACATTATATATTATTTTTATACTTTTTTTGGGGGGAGGAAAGTGCTGTTACTCTTTGCTCAATCAGATTCAATCAGTGATTGCAAATGATTTGCAGAAATAGCAGTGAAGCTATTAGCTTTGAAAGACGGTGTGAAAAAAAAAGCCAATTTTGTACTGATAGTTTATTTTCATATAATAAAAAAAATTGCTGTTTTTGAAAGCATTTGTCTACAGAAAGAATGAAAAGCTGTTGGAATGGTGTGATTTACAGGCAATTATGCTGGGTTTGCTCAAGGCAACACAATGTATAAGCCATAGTTTATACCTGATTATTAGAGCTCGTTAGATGATACCGAATTTGTTCCATGGAATAAAACTGCCTTTCTCTTGCATCTGAATTTTGCTGCTCATTTTACATGTATTTGCCAATGAACTCTTGGAAAAGTACTAAATGAGAAGGGAAACATATACAATTCTTAAAATGTACAATCAGTAAGTTTAAGGAACTTTATGTAAATTGGAAGCCATGTCCTTTGTCTTTCTAGATCTTTTATTTTCATTGTTGGGCACAATAATTATGGTCAAATCTAACCTTTTCTTTATGTGATTCTGCATTCTGTGTCTGCATGGATCATAAATTGTCCTAGATTAAAAATGTGTCGATATTAACTGGAGCTCGTTAAATAGTTGGAACTTTTTGTCCAGGAAACTCTGAGGACCAAAATGTTTAGAATTTAGAATTCTTTTTCTTCTCATTAGTGGAAGACCTTATTTTATAAAAAGGCAGTTTAATACTTTTGCTCCTAATATCCTATACATTGATTTGTAAATTTGTATAGATTCATATAGGGTTTTTTGTTTCTTTTTTTTATATATATATATTTAAGAGATAATTATTTTTTAGTCTGATTTCTAGGTTCTGGATATATTTTGGTATTTCTCAAGGGGAATGCATTATGTTAAGCATAAAACCTGTTGCAAAAATTCTAAGCATTATGTTAAGCATAAAACCTGTTGCAAAAATTCTAATAGTTCCATTAGAATAATGTGGATTTACACGCTTTTTAAGAAGTAAGTTTAATTTTACCCACTAGAGCCTAATATAATAGAAAAATTGCCCTTTCAGAAAATAGTAACTTCTTATTGAGATCCTCTGTTTCAAGTACTTCTATTCATATGTTGACCAGCATTTTTGAATAATTTGACATAAGATGCTTATTTATCACATATCTTTAAGTGGTTGTATCCAGTATCATATTGATGTGCTTTCATTCTTATAGAAAGTGTAGGCCACTGCCCATGTCTCATGTCTTCTCAAATGAAGAAAGTGAGCTCTTAGTCATAGATAGCTCTGGTTTCCAAGAAAACAGCTCCTTGCCAAAGTCAGACAGAAGTGCCTACTCACAGCCCCGGTTGCTTTATTCTAGTGAGCACTCATCATCTTTGTACTACAATGACTCTAAAAATATGCTTTTAACCTAAAGGTATCGGGCTAGTAGCATCTTTATGAGTAATGATATAAGTACCTTTATATGCCCCTAAATTATGAATAATGAGGCAGGAGTGTGTCTCATTCCTTTTATTACATTAGAAAAATGTTTTACATTAGTGGAGAGAATCATTCTTCCAGTCATTTGGACTCTCTATTGCCTCCTATTTCAGTGTGCGCTGGTGTGCTTGAAAACAGCACTTAGGTCTTGCTGGGGTTGTTTGACTTTTCTTTTTTCACATACTTGGAACAATCGAGTGACTTGTACATATTATCCACATAGAAAATAGATGGAAGAAGAGATTATTTAGGGGAAGCTGGTCCTACTCACAAAGCCCCTACTCGCCAAACTTTCCCTTTCAATTCAGCTCTTCTAGATTACCTTCGTTTCCCTGCATGGGGGCTTGGCAACCACTTTCACAAGCATTTGCTGTTCTCATTCACCAAATAATAATGCACCTGTACTAATTTTATATTCTGGTTTCTACCAGAATTACTCCCTTCTTAAGGTTATTATTCATCCTTGAGCAGGTTTATCAGTAGATGCTTTTATTCATGAGAGCTGTAATCTCAGAAAATTTGTGTAATGGGGCACGTTTTTTTTTCAGTTTTGAAAAAAGTGTGTACAAATTCCAAGGGTCATTTTAAGTTTGATAACCATTTAAAATTCTTACAATTTCAGTACTTTATCATGTGCCAATTTAATATTGATTCATGTTAATAGAGCTCTGCTCTTACTGTCCGACTGTTTATTCTGAACAACCAAACCAACTCTCATACTTCATGTGATCAGATCTATTGCAAACATATTAGAGTGATAGTATACTGAACCGACACTTGTTTTCATATATGTCCATTCTGAGAATGTAGTACAGCAGCTTGCTTGTTTCATCATCTTGACGTTATATATAAAAATAGACTATAAACATTTAAAATCAAACATGCATTTGCAATTGTTCAGTTTGATATTGCCGTAAGAAGTTTCTAAATATTCAGTGTCCCATTACCATTTACGTTATATTAGATGTATTTTTCTCTTTTCATTTTGTAAATTTTGTGGAAAGTTACCTTCAATAGCTGTCTCCTACTTTTTTTATGTGTGTAGTTAAAAGTCATAGAAACGTAATGTAAGCCAGAAATTTGGTTGAGATCAAGAGAGACTGTTTTGTGCTTTTATAGATGTGATACTTGAGAAGTATGTTACTAAAATATGAATTGATGTTGAATTTATCTTCCATTTAAATCCCCTTTTAGCTAAGTCTGTTTCATAATACAATACAGTATTTCCATGTTTGCATTTGTATTCTTTTTCTAATGTTATTGAGACCAATAAAAATGCTACAAATAAAGTATTATATTTTAGGTGGCCTCTGTTCCATATTTTACTAAACAATTTGGGGATGTATTATTTGGGGGGATTTTATTGTTTTAAAGGATATTAGTTGCCACAAGACACTTTTCTAGATGTCTAAGGGAAAGATGAATTTTAGCTAATAGGGGAACTTGAAAAATTGTTGCTCATATTTTATCATTCATGTCACACAGAAGATAATATTCAAGTAGCAGTTTTAAATTGCTTCTATTATGTTGCAGCTATTGTTGCTTCAGGAAGTAGAGGCACAGTATTGACCTAAGTATCAAATTACAGAGACTTGAGATCAGTGTACACTGAATTAAAAAATAGTAGGGAAAAAACAGTGACCAGAATAATATTAACCCCACAGACTGGGAAAAATATTTGTCACCACTCACTTGACAAAGTGTTAATATTCATAATTTATAAAGCATTTGTAAAACTTAGCAAGAAAAACTAACCCCATCAGAAAATGTGAAGAGGAGATTAACACAAACTTCCTTAAAGAAGACATAGAAATGGTCAAAAAGATATGCTGCATCCATTATGTTCAGAGAAATGAAAATAATGGGATATTACCTTATACCAGTGAGACTGGCACAACCATGACAACTGGTATTGGTGTGAATGGAGGAGGAAAGGAATCCTCAACCACTGATAATTTGAATGTTGACTGGTTGAACCTTTATGGAAAACAACATGGACATGTCTCAAAAAAAAAAAACTAAGAATTGACCTTTCATGTGACCCAACAATTCCACTTCTGGACATCTACCCAACGGGTTCAAAATTCTATTCAGAAAGACATATCTAATTTTATGTTTAATTCAGCATATTTACAATAGCTAAAGTGGAAACACTTGGTGTCTAAGAACAAATAATTGGATAAGGGAACTTTGTGTTTTTATTTATATGTTTTATGTTTTGTTTGACCACACCCTGTGATGCTCAGGGCTTACTCCTGGCTCTGTGCTCAGCGATCATTTCTTGTGGGGCTCCAGGACCACATGGCATGATGGGGATTGAACACAGGTTGGCCATGTGCAAGGCAAATACCCTACCTATTGTTTTATCTCCCCAAACCCAGAAACTATGTTATATATACATACTGTGAAATATCACTCAACTACAAGAAACTATGAGACCATGCAATTTACTCTATTTGGATAAATCTGAAGAGTATCATGCTGTGTGAAGTAACTCAGAAGGAGAAGGACAGATAGAGAATAATTTCTTATAGGTGGAAACATAGACAGGAATAACAACAATGGAGTCTAAGTACTGATCTACAGAATTGAACTTACTCTAGAGCACTGGGGAGTATTATGTGCTGGATGGGTGGGGAGACCTCTGATAGGGTGGTGGAACATGTATGTACGAAAACCTGTAACTAAGTGTTATTTAACACAGTGCTTAAAAACCAAATGAGGGAGGACTTGACCTATTTTGGAAAGAAGGTAGACTTCTTTGAGACTTCTTTGATACCATTTAAGCTAAGATCTGAAGTCTGCTGAATGAAGAAGTTAAAGTTATATATGAAGACACCAGATCATCAGCACACTTGGAGTTGTATATATAAAAAAATGGAAAAGAATTCAGATGAAAAATGTTAGAAGGTGAGTAGAAAAATTAGGCCGATGTTTGGCAGGGTTTATATCCTGAAACTCAGAAGAGAAGACAGAGCTATATGTGAAGTATATGTTAACACAGATTTAAGCAAGGGAATGGCTTGATCAGATTTGTGGCCTTGAAAAAGTCTAGAGCTTCATGTTACAGAAAGATGGATTCAAATGCCAGCATGGTTTCATAGTGAAACATGGCCAGCCACAAGATTTTTGGTCAAACACTTGCTAAGTAAGTTAGTTGCCAAATTTAGTATTGTTCCTGCTATAATATTACTTCTGTTTCAAGTCATCTCTTACACCTATTTTTCAGCATTTCCTTAGTGATTCAGGGGCCACCACTTGTCTAGTGATAAAACGATCTCCAAAATTGCCAAACCATTGCATATCTAACCCCCCATTAGCTCTTGATTTTGAGCATATATGGAGCAAATTCCCCAAAGAACTCAGAGCAGGTCACTATGTTTTTTAAAAATCATATTTTGTCTTGGCTATTCTCTCCCCCTCTCCCTGAAAAAAATGATTAATGAGAATAATCCTCAGCATATACAGAATTATAATAAGCAGAATCTTGATTTCTTATCATTGGAGAAGAAGGACCATAACACCTTTGATCTATTCACAGTCAACTAACAATGTGGCACATTTTTTAACAGGTTTTCTAGGGCAGGATTCAGATGATTTTCAGAAGTTGGGAATACTAGAGATTGTTGGAGAGAAGACTGAGTAGGAAATAAAGCTTTTACAACCACCATTTCCTTAAGAGTAAGAGTGGTCAAATCAAAGAGTGGTCAAAAATTTGTTTTTGATCAAATATTTATTAGTGGCATATCACCAGTGATTAACAATACAATTGCAAACGAGTAAAATTACTTAGTAAGTTCGAGGAGTTTATCATCTAATGTAGAAAAAATCCACAGGGCATTAAAACAAAAACAACAAAAAGGAATGATCAGGTTAAGGCAGTCATTTGTTTCTGTGTGTTTAAGTGTAAGGCTGTCAGAATAAAGATCGGCTTTTGTTTGGTTGATTTTGGGACATATTTTATGGTGATCAAGGTTTACTCCTGATTCTTGGCTCAGGAATAATTCTTGGCAGTACAAGGGAACTTATGAGGTGTTAGGGATTGTACTGGGATTGGCCATATATGAGGCAAGCACCTTAACCCCAGTTCTGTCCAGTCCACTAACAGGACTCCTTATTCCTTCTCCTAAAACTCATTCCTCTCCATCACCACCCTGGACCACCTACACTGATCATGTTGCTTCTCAGAAGAAATCCAGATCATGAGCTTTCTAGTCTATCCATGTGCAATACTTTAAGTACATTCTGTTGGTGGGACAATTTCCCCAGCCAGTGTCTTTTTGTTCTGTGAAATGGCAAAAACTTACGGATAAAACTTATGAAAAGCTCAGTTATTTCTGCAAAAATGAAAAAATAACAGGGGGTTAAAAAGAAGAAGAAAAAGAAGCCCAGATGACTGAAAATAGCAAGGTCCCATTCTCAAGAACCAGAGTGGAATGGCTTTTCTGCTCTAGAATCATATGGTTTTCTGGTCCTAGGGAGAGTCCAGGCCATGACATGGAGCTTCAGTTTGTCACTTTAGCCTTATCAGGTAAAATGGGAGAGAATTAACTGTTAAAATATAGGTCTCTTTCAGCCCCTTTGGAAAAGACTGTAGAGAGTTGTCAAAAACTAAAATAGAGCTTCTTTCTAACCCAATGATTCTACTTCTTAGCATCTACCCAGAAGGCATAAAAACACTCATTAGAAAAGACAAATGCACACTATTATCCAATGCAGCATTTAGCACAATAGTTAGGCTATGGAAACAACCCAGATGTCCAGTGATGGAAGATTTGGTAATGAAGTTGAATATATACATACTGGAACAATATGCAGTCACAAGAATCAAATCATACAAGTTGCTACAACTTGAATTAAAATGGAGAATCTCAGGTAAGTGTGGCAAGCCAGGGCAAGGACAATTACTGAATGATTTCACTAATCTGCAGAATGTAGAATAAAAATGGAGGGAATGAAAAATATCAAATGTGAATAAGTCATTGGCTGTAGATCAGAAGGAAAAATGCCAGGAAAAGAGAAATAGAAGAGAAGCAAGAAGAGGTGATCTGGTAGGAACATGAGGCTGGAGTCAAGGGACTTGGTATCTGCTCCTATGATCCTTAGCACAAGATCATATTTGTGATTTGTAAAAAGTGGGTTCTTGGTATAGAAAAATTTTTTGACCACAACAGATGGTGCTCAGGAGTTACTCCTGGCTCTGCGCTCAGAAATTGCTCCTGGCTAGGAGAAGCATATGGGGATGCTGGGGATCAAACCTGGATCAGTCCCAGATTATCTGCATGCAAGGCAAACATCTTACCACTGTGCTGTCACTCTGGCCCCTGGTGTAGATAATTTTAAATTTACTTCCAAGTAAATTTGGTGTAAAAAAAGATATTGGAAGGATTTTCAGATTAAAAGAATTGAAGGAAAATGGTTGTTGGAGTTTTTAAAAGGAGTGAGCTGGATTGTGGGTTATTATTGGAAAATGGGATAATGGAAATTGAGATTAAGGATGAATCATTCATAAATATATGGTTAAGGATAGGGCCTGAAGAGTAAGGGCTAAATAAAGGGATAAATGGAATAAGGGCAAGTAAAGGAATAAAGAATAAAGATAGATTCTCAGATCAGGGGCCGGAAAGGTGGCGCTAGAGGTAAGGTGTCTGCCTTGCAAGCGTTAGCGTAGGACGGACCTCGGTTCGATCCCCGGGCGTCCCATATGGTTCCCCCAAGCCAGGAGTGACTTATGAGCACATAGCCAGGAGTGGCCCCTGACCATCAAACGGGTGTGGCCCAGAAACCAAAAAAAAAAAAAAAAGATTCTCAGATCAATGGAATCGACTTGAAAATCCTGAGATTGACCCCCAGGTATATGATCGATTAATCTTTGATAAAGGGGCAAGAAATATCAAGTAGAATATGGAAATTTTTTTCAAAAATTGGTGTTGGGAAAACTGGTCAACAACATGCACAGCTTAAAAATTAAAAAGTGATTAACAAAATGAACCAAAAATAGAAAGACAGAAGGAAATAAAGCTTAGAGCAGAAATTAATGAACTGGATACTTTGCAAACAATAAAACAATCAGTAAAAGCAAGAGTTGATTCAGTGAAAGCAATGGTTGGTAAACCATTTGCAAAACCTACAAAGAAAGAAATAGAGAGGTCTCTAAAATCAGTGTATTTGTAGACGTGACTTCCTATACAGTGGTCCTCTCTGACTGCCAAGCCTAATCAATAAACAATTCATCTATACAATGTATATAGCCCCTTTTCCACACCAGAGCCCCTTCTACTCCCTCATCTCTCAATCCGGATTCGTTATCTTCCCCTCAATTAACACTCTTTACCCTCAGTTCTTTAATATGTTAGGCACCAAGACCGACCTCCTGCCCCAACTGATTCTGCCCTTGCGCACACCCCTACAAAGCTCATTATTACTCCTTAACTCTCTCACCCCCAACCATCAGTACCCCACATTTACCCTTTTTAACTTCAGTACTACACAGTTCTAATCACACACCAAAGTCATGCATTGGATTTAACAACCCCCAACTGTTTCAAAAGACATAAAATGGACACATATGTCTTTTGAATATTTTATGTGTATTTTCTTTAACAGCTATAACTCTTTCTAAATATTCTTTTACCGTGACGATTCTACCCACTTTTTATCTTGTCATCTCTTTGTGAGCTGTTCAATAAGGAATTTTGGTGGAAGAGTCCCTCAGTTTAATGCTTATGATTGAACCATGTCATGGGGATTGTTAGACTTGTTCTTATGGCCCCCATATGCGCCAATAACACCATGTTGCATTGTTCCTTGTTTGCATAGACACATTAAAATGGGAAAATACTATACATACAAATAAGTTCTTATCTAATAGAGATTGGAACACACAAGTCTCGTAGTGCAATGGGACCTTACACCCTGAACATTGATATAATGACCTGGCACAGGCCTCAGAAGAATGGGCATCCTCCATTCACCCCTGAACCAGGGAAGCTATCTACGAAATATCCAAGGTTTTTTATAACAACAATCCTCTGTAAGCAATCCTCTACCAGGGAAGACCCTACCATGGCTCTAACATTGACCTGCTCAAAAGAGACTTTTCTTAGCACTAAGAAGACTTGACAACAAAACGACCTGCTTACAGGACAGGGTTCTCTGCATTGCCCTTTAATTGTGAGGTGAAATGAGAGGACGCTCTGCACCATCCTGACTGCAATATAGGATATGAAGATTCCAGGATCTTTAATACAGAAACATGATACCAACAACAGAGACTGTGTGAAAAATAAAAGTGTATTGGCACTACAGACAATGACCTGGATTGGACAAACTAGTTTGCCTGGAGCCTAGAGTTGGTCTTATGCCAGGAAACTTCAGGGGTAGGGTCTCCTTGTATTTAGGCCAAGGCATTTTTTTCCCATGTCCCTCATATTTTGGTGGGCCTATGCAAACAATAATTGCCATTCTAACACCGTTTTTACTGTGCTCCTTTGACTCTAATCCTTAAGAAAAACAACCCACTTAAACTTTTGAGGTTAACTTAAACTAATATACATGTGCATGGAAATGTAAAAAAGTACTTTGCCTTCAATGTTTGAATTACATAAGTTTTATGTATTTAGATTGCTTTGTGTGCTGCTAAGAAATATTATGTACTACAATCTGGGGACTTGAGGGACAAAGGAATTGTACATGGGTTCTGTTTTATTTTTCTTAATGTTCTTTGGCTGAAAGTTCAAAGTTAAGATATCAGCAATGGGACTACTGAGAATTCTGTTTATGGGTGATTGTCCTTCCACTGTAACTTTACCTTGTCCTCTTTCTTTGCATCATTGTTCTCATAATTAAAAATAAAAAAATAATAAGAAACTTAATAGGACATATTAGAAATGAAGAGGGGGTATTATTACAGATATTATAGAAATTCATAGAATAATCAGAGAATATTTTGAGAAACTTTATGCTACAAAACAATAGAACCTGGAAGAAATGGTTAAATTTTTGGACTCTTATAGCCTCCCAAGATGAAACCAATATGATCTGGAATATCTGAACAGACCTATCACTATTGAGGAAATTTAAACAATAATCAAAAGCCCCCCTTACCCCAAACAAGCCTGGGCCTAGATGAATTCAATAGTAAATTCTTCCCAACTTTTAAAGAGGGCCTACTACTACTACTACTACTACTACTACTACTACTACTACTACTACTACTACTACTACTACTACTACTACCAATTCTTTTCAGGTTTTTTTTTTATTTTTTTTTTTAGGAAATTGAAGAAACAAACATTCTCAAATAGTTTCTATTAAACTAACATCATCCTTTACTAAAAGCATACATAGGTGCTACAAAAATTTAGAAATACAGGTCAATATCTTTGATAATCACAGATGTGAAAGTCCTCCACAAAATACTAGCAAATAGGATCCAATGTCTCATCAAGAAGGTCATACACCAGAAACAAGTAGAATTCATTCTAGAGATGCAAGGTTGGATTAACATATGCAACACAATATACATAGTACTCCATATCAATAAAAGGAAAAATAAAAATCATGCTCTATTTTTTGGCACTGACTACCCACCTTTCAATAATATTATAAATAGATGCAAAGAAAACAATTGACAAGGTCCAATACTCGTTCATGTTAAAATTCTCAACAAGATAGGAATCAAAGGAATTTTTCTCAATTTGTCAAGAACGTTTTCCCCAAGTGCATGGCAAATATTGTACTCAATGGGGAAAAACTAAGATCTTTTCCTCTAGATCTGGCACAAGACAGATATTTTGCCACTTTACTTCTATTCAACATAGTATTAGAAATAATGCTATCAGAAGGAAAAAGTCAAGCTCTACATAATTGCAGATAACATGATACTATACTTAGAAAATCCTAAAGACTCTACCAAAATGCTTCTAGAAACTATAAATTTGTTAAGTAAAGTGACAGGCTACAAAATTAAGACAAAAACCCTATTGCTTTTCTATATCAAATAATGAAAGAGAATAGAGAGAGATTAAAAAATATTGTTATTAGTTATTGTGCCACAGAAAATCAAGTATATTGATATCAACTTAACTAAAGAGATGGAAGACCTAGACAAAGAAAACTGCAAAATACCGCTTCAAGTAATAAATGAGAACACAGGAAATGAAAACATATATCCTGCTCATGGATTGGGAGGATTAACATCATTAAAATGGCAATACTTCTCAAAACATTTTACAGATTCAATGCAATCTCTCTAAGGATATCCATGACATTCTTCAAAGAAGTGGATCAAATAGTTCTGAAATTCATTTATAACAATTAATGCCCACAAATATCTACTGCAATCTTTTTAGCATGCACTAGGTTCTGAATTCTTAGAATTACTAAAATATTCAGCAAAGTAGGTCCTCATAAATATTTAAAGGAATTCTGCACTAGACAGAGATGACTTGAAGTGCAAAGGAACTGACTGTGAGACTAAGACCTTTCAAGTACACCTCTCTCTTTCCATTTAAAGGACTTATCATCTATAAATGTCAAGTAGCATTGCTTAATATTGCACATTTCTTTGACCTTTCCACCATTATTCCTAGATGCGTAGTATAGTAAAAATATGATTAGTTATAAAACATAATGGTAGAAAACAGCAAATTTTAGTACAGCATATGGGCAAGTTATTTTAGTATGAATTTCATGTCTCTTTGTTCTTGTTAGATATAATAAATTCCAGTACTACATAACGATTAATATCTTCTAAGGATTTTTTAAATTCCCCATCGGACAATATGAGGCTAATATTGGAACCAAACTACAGAAAGTAGATTCTTCTCAAGGTGGTATTCTTTTCGTTTGTTTGTTTGTTTGTTTGTTTGCTTTTTGGGTCACACTCAGCAGTGCTCAGGAGTTACGCCTAGTTCTACACTCAGAAATCGTTCCTGACAGGCTCGGGAACCATATGGGATTCTGGGGACCAAACCCAGGTCTGTCCTGGGTCAGCCGTGTGCAAGGCAAACGCCCTACCTCTGTGCTACCACTCTAGCTCCATACTCATCAAACTCTTGAAGGAAAGGCAAAACTAGCTATAAATCCTCATAGACACACTGACTTCATATAATCACATTGGAGCCCTTCAGGAAGGGGACATGGCAAGTCTCCCACCCTGCCGAGGCCTTGGTAATTGCACACACAAACCTACTCTACAATTGGCACCGAGCCAAAAGCCCAGCTGCACTGATTTTCCACTAAACTCTACAGTGGCTCCTAACTGCCTAAAACTCTAGGTAAACTGGCTTTATTGCAACATCTCTAGGAACTCTTTGAAGTAGGGTGTCTCACTTCCTGTCATACCTCTATATACTTCCAGAAGTCCTAGCAGCCATGCTCCTGAACCACCACTGTTGCCATCATTTAGTACCTTATCATCCCAAATCCAGACATCCTCAAAGTTCTGGGCCACGCATAAGAGGCTGCGTGATACCTTCATAATTTTAATATTCATTTTCCAGTAGAAATATGCAAAATTAGATGTGAAATTATATAAAAACAACATAAATCTAACAACAAAACCAAAAATAGACTATTCAGTTAGCAATAATCAGCTTAGTACACCTTCAGACTATGACATAATGACCCCATTGTGAGATATGACAATTTTCACAAATTTAATGAAAGTTTCTCCCTGATATTCAGTTACTATTTAGTTGTAGCAAGGAATATTATCTGGATTATTCATAAATGCAAATGGTGGGCTTTGGGGGAGATTGGGAAACTGGGGACAATGGTGGAGGGCATGTCACACTGGTAAAGGGATTGATTTTAGAACTTGGAATGCCCGAAATAACTATTATGAATAATTCTATAAATCATTATGTTTAAAATAAAAATTTTAGTATAAAATTTTTGGTTTGGGGGTCATAGTTGGCTCTGTTCAGGGTTTAATCCTGGTTCTGTGCTCAGTGGGGACATGGCAAGTTCCCAACCCTGCCAAGGCTTTGGTAAGAAACTCTTTGTGGAGTTTGAGGGACCATATAATGTAGAAAAGTTGAAGCTATAACAGTCATTTGCAGAAGTCCCTAACTGCTATACTATTTCCCCAGCCTCAAGTTAACTTAAGAAATCTTTGTACTCACAATTATCTAGTACAGATAAATGATTAATGCCTTATTTTTCTCATCCAGGAAATGTTGAAGAGGATAAAAATGATAACTACCTTACAAGGTTGTTAAAATGAAATGATTAATAGAGGCATAACATTTGGAGCAGTCATTGGCACTGGTAAATATTATGTGTGTTAGCAATTACTATTTTCAAACTATAAAATTTTAGTATGAGGAAATTATCTTTGCCTCAGTTTTTTTCTTGATATGTGTATGGTAATTTCTTTTCCTATTATTCAGAAAAATATTTTTTTAAGTACTTGAAATTTGAGGGGGCTTGGAGCTTAATGCTATGAGCTTATTTTGGGCTCTGCATTCAGAAATACTGCCTGGTAGGGGTGAGGTTCTATTGGGTACCCAGGATTGAATGCAGTACATAGGGTAATATGGGTTACCCAGGATTGAATGCAGGTTGACCACTCTAGGGGTAAGCAGCCTACCTGCTATGCTCTCACTTTGGTCTGCAAAGTAAATGAATCTTAACTGTTCATATCACTGTGTTACTTTGTGGTAGGGTACATAAAATTGACAAATAACTTATTATTTATCTGCAATTTGGCATTTAGCTTCCAATGACCTCATGTGTGTTCAGTGAACAGTAGTAAGGTAAATGTTTTTTCTACTTAATGATGTTTGATTTAAACTAATGATGATGCTCAAGTTAGTTCAGATCCCCTGGAGAGCACATTATTTGGACTAGGACATTGGGGGGCAAAGAGATCTTCCAGGGAGGGATGTTCATTTCCCTCTTATGCCAAATGGAAATTGAGCTGCATCAAAAAGCCAAGTCACTGGCATGAGTTAAAGTCCTTTGGGAGATGCATTAGGTGAGGTCAGTGGGGTTTTTTTGCCTTCATAATATTTGGAAGATTTTGTCAACAGACTTGAGATTTACTTTTCCTTAAAATTGAGGATAGGATATTGGAAGAAAAACCTTACCATCTTGAGAGAATTAGGGTGAGAAAGAGAAAACTAGAGTAAGCCTTTCTTAGGACTTTGTAAATCCTCAGCTGAGGATTGTGATAGAGGATAGAAAGATGAGACCTTGGAGGATTTTATGCTCTATAAAACTCAGATTATTGTAGGAAGATTCTTAGCAGTAAAATTGAGACCCACTAGAGGGTGATTGGGAAACTTGAGAAAGCTGCACAGTTCTGGAACTGAAGGACTTTTACATTGAATTTGGAGAATCCATTCACTCAGCTACTTTTCAGTAAAGCACACTGTTGATTATGCTTCCCTGAATAAACTTCCCCCTTAAAATGTTTAAAATAAAAATGGTTTTTGAATTCACGAGTATTTCCCTGTTTTATGTCAGTGGTATTATCTCCCACTGCTCACATGTTTTGTATCTTTAAGCAAAGTGTAGAGTCATATTATCAGGAGTGGGTTCTGAGGTCTCTATAGACTAGGATATAATAAGCTGTCATTTTATGAAGAAAATTTATTTTTTAGTGAAGTATGACCAACAACTATTCAGATCAGAAATGAAGGTGTCGATTATGTTTCTTCCTCACAATTAAGTGGATGTGAACTCTCTGGGATGTCCTGGAGGTGTACTTGTTAAATGGTCTAAAACATTTAAGGTTAGAACTCAATATTTTCACATCTACGTGCTCCCTAGATACCCAATATTTTACATATCCACTCATCTACTTTTAACACTGTCTTTATAATCCTCACAATGTGTTTACTCAGCACCACTGGCCTTTTTTCTTCTTCCATCTAATGACTTTCTCCCATCATAGTTCAGTCAGTTAAGTGTGCTAGGCTGTAGGTTTGCTATAACAAACTATGCTGCTTAAGTAATAGAAATTAATTTCCTCCTGATTCTGGAGGCTGGGAGTCTGAGATTGACTTGCAGAATGGATTGGTTTCTCTTTTTGTTGGTGGCATTTTTGTTTGTTTCGTGGGGGGCACACATGTGTACTCAGGGTTTATTCCTGACTCTGCACTAAGGGATTATTCCTGAAAGAGCTTCGGGGATAAAATGATTGCTAGCGGTTGAACCCTGGTCTTCTGTATACAAGGCAAGCAAGAACATTAATCTCTGTATTATTGTTTTTTTTAGATTTTTATTGTAACCAAAGTGAATTACAAATCTTTCACAGTAATATTTAAGGTATATAGTGACAATGAATGAGGGGCATTCCCACCACCTGTGTTGTTCTCCCTCCACCTCTGTTCCCGGCATGCAACCCATATCTTCCTCCTTTACCCCCCCAGAATACTAGTGTAACTGGTCCCCACTTTACAGTTTGTTGTAGATTGGGTATCTATTCTGTTGTCATTGACTTTGGGTTTGGTGTTCAAGTCAGATCATATTTTATTACTACTACATGTTCATATGACTGTCTGGTCCTGGTATCATCCTTTTCTCTCTCAATTTATGGGGCTGAATGATTCAAGTTATGTTGTTTTGTTGAAGATAAAAAGAAAAGAAAAGAAAAAGAAAAAATTTGGTAGCAACTACCAAGAAAAAAAGAAAAAGAAAAAAATGCACCCAGCAACAAAAAAATTACCAAATAATAACCTCAAGAGTGAAAAAGAAAAAGCGGAAGAAAAAAGGAGAAAAAGAAAAACAAAACAGATAAAAGAGTGCTGGTGTGTCAAGGTTTTGTGCCCCCCTTTTCTTTGATCTTTTTTGCATAGTCACAGTAAGTGTTGGGAAAGAAAGGGAATTCCCTTGGCCTAAGAATCTCTGTATTATTGCTTCAGCTCTAGGATTGGCTTTTATTAAGGCTCCTTTCCTTAGCTTGTCCACTCTGTCTTCTTGCTTTGTTTCCCCTCAGATGTCTTTGGTGTGCATGAGCATCCCTAGTATTTCTAATTAAATGGACATTGGTGGCTACTGTTTGGCTAGGTCCCACCTCAGATCTCTATTTCTTCTTTGTTTTGTTTTTGGGTAATACCAGAAGGTGCTCAGTTCTTCCTCTTGGTTTTATATTCAGGGATCACTCATGGCAGTTCTCAAAGGGCCATATGGGGTGTCAGAGATTGAATCTGGGTCAGCTACAAGCAAGGAAAGTACCCTTCCCATTTTTCTTTCACTCTAGCCTACTCATAGCTTCATTTAGCTTTAATTACATCCTTGGTAGTTCTTTCTATATGTAGGCTCTTGGGCTTTAGGGATTCAGCAATAAACGAAGCATAATAAAAAGCTTTGTCTGTAACATTGACATGCTTACTAGTCTCTGCAGTATTCCCATAGTAGAAGAAGCCCATCAGTAGTGACGGTGTCTACAGAGAGTGTGTGATTCATGAATAACTAGAGATAAAGGAAATATCTGGTGCAGATGGAATTTCTCTTCTCTGCTAGTTTATTACTAGAAAGAGTAGTGTAAATCACTAGTCACCACTATGACACAGTGTTCTTTTTAAGTAATGCACTTGATTTATTAATTTTTTTCTATAGCATCTATTTCTAAGGGATTCTGGTTTTATTTTTTTTTTGAGAAATGTCTATATTATTTTCCAAAAAAGCAATGAGACAGCAATCATATCACACCACAGACACTGGCACACAACAAAGAACAAGAACAACCAGTGCTGGAGCAGATAGGGGGAGGAAGGGACTTTCATTTCCTTTGCTGGCGGGTATGTGTAGAGACTTGTCAAGCCTTTGTGGAAAACCCCCATAGTATAAGATTAATTTTTGACAATAAAAATGATGTGGGGAGAGAGGGTGCAGTTAGGTCAGAGAAGGGGCCACTATGACAGTAATAGTTGGAAATGATCACTCTGGATAAGAACTGGGAATTGTAAAATATGAATAATCAGTTTACTTATCCAGTTTGATCCTGAAACAGGTGAAACACTGATAATTCTAGTAGATTGCTAAGCAATAATGTAAGCTTATTTATATCCAATCCCTACGAAATCCCCTAGTTGCTTTTCTTTTACAAATAAAATGGTAGAGCCAGAATAAAATAGTTTCTATTTGATCCTTTTCATGTGTCATTGCAATATACATCTTTTGCTTAATGCAATGGAACAATTTTAGTAATTAAAATAAATGTATTATTAAATCATAAATATAATATTTAGGATTAACCAATTAAAAAAGAACTGGGAACTGAAAAGAATTAAAATGAGATGCATGATTCCCTGTGGGTATCTACTCCCTCAACTTTTTGTTTATCCCACCTGAATGATCAGAACCATCTACACCTGGAATGGTGGGTAGAGGAGTCTGCCTGGGGCTAGATAAGGGATAAGAAGGAGAGTTAGCATCAGCAAAGATCAGTCAGTCAGCAAAGAAGCCTGGAGAGCAGCGGAAAGGGAGACAGAGGCAGAGAGAGACAGAGAAGGAGCAGAGATGTGGCTGCTTGGAAAAGGCTAGCATTGATGTCATGTGAGAAAATGCACATGGCAATTAGGATAAACTGTGAAACAAAGCTGGCTGACTCCTGGAACTTCAGTTGACTGCTTTGGGAATGTCTCTGCTGTCACTCTACAACCTCAGACCTGCCAGGCCGTAGAGGCTGCAGGAGCCAGGCCAAGCCTCATCCTCCTACCAATACACGTGGACTGCCTTTTTATATTAAAATAACAAGGAGCCGAAGCTGTGGCACAAGCGGTAGGGCATTTGCCTTGCACACGCTAACCTAGGACAAATCCCGATTCCATCCCCTGGTGTCCCATATGCTCCCTCAAGCCAAGAGTGATTTCTGAGCTCATAGCCAGGAGTAACCCCTGAGCATCACCAGGTGTGGCCCCAAAAGCAAGCAAGCAAGCAAACAAACAAAAAATGCCTCTTCAGTAATAATATTGCAAACCACAGTGTTTAAAAGGCGATGGAAATAGAAACAGAGAGGAAGAAAGAAAAAACGGGGGGAGAGAGAGAGAGAGAGTCTGCCATATAAACTAGCTGGGAATGGAGTGGGCCAGGTGACAGGTGAGAAACTAAAGACATTGTTGGTGTGAAATGAGCAATAGTGAATGTATGGGTATTGGAACATAGAATGACTGAAAATCAACTATCATCATTTTTAAATTATACCTCATGTGGTTTAATGAAAACAATTAAATTTAAAAAAATGTTCTAAGGTGTCATCATTGAAGCTGTTAAGGATAATTAAAAATTTCTAGAAAGAAAAAGAATTTGCAGAAACTATAAATAATGGAGGAGTTTATAATTGTTCTTAGATTTGAATCTGTGGAAACATTTTTGTTTTCTTGATTCTGGTCACACCTGGTGATATTTGGTGGAATATACAGTGCCAAGGACTGAACCCCAGAACTTCTGAATGCAAATATTGTTCGAGCCATTAATTTATCTCCACAGCCCCAACTTGAGACATTTGAAAAACATTAGGATGACATTTTAAGTTTTGTCTAAAACAGATTAGTTTTGTTGGAGAAATAAGTGATAAGGAAAGAGTATAAGTTGTAGGGATGTTACATTTTAATATCTTTACAGGGTGTAAGGGGTGAGTATACTCTTGTGAAGTTCATGATACCCCTTGATTTATTTATTAATTTATTTAAACACCATGGTTACAAAATTATTTATGATTGAGTATGAATTATACAATGTACACCATTAAAGCTTTCACCAGTGAAGCTTTCCCACCACCAATGTCCCCAATTTCCCTCTCACCCATCCCTCTGCCTGCCTCTGAGGAAGACATTTTACTTCTTTCTCTCTTTTTTTTCCCTTTTACACACTGTGGTTTGGACTATCACTGATGAAGGGGTATTCATGCATATTATTTTATTACCTTTCAACAATCAATTCTTGTCCAGAGTGATCATTTCCAACTATTATTATCATAGTTGGCCCTTCTTTACCCTAATTGACTTCTCTTTGTGGCAATATTCTCACAATGAACAAGTACTCCTAGCCCTCATCACTATTTTCTCTGGATACTATTACTAGGATATCTTTTATTTTAAATATGAGTGACATTATTCTTTATCTATCTATCACACTCTGACTCATTTCACTCAACATAATATCTCCATATCATTCCATGTATAAGCAAATTTTAATTTTTTTGTTTTTGTTTTTGGGTCACACCCGGTAGCACTCAGGGGTTACTCCTGGCTATGCGCTCAGAAATAGCTCCTGGCAGACTCGGAGGACCATATGGAATGCCGGTATTCCGGTATTCCTTCATGCTATCGCTCCGGCCCTGTATAAGCAAATTTTATGACTTCATCTTTCCTAACAGCTACATAGTATGTATTCTATTGTGTAAATGTATCACAGTTTCTTTAGACACTCATCTGTCTCAGGAACTTGGGTTGTTTGCAGATTCTGTGTATTGTAAATAGAGCTGCGATGAACATAGGAATGCAAAGGACTTTTCTGCACGATGTTTTTGAATTCCTAGGGTATATTCCTAGGTGTGTTATTGCTAGATCATATGGAAGTTCAATTTCTAGTTTTTCTTGAGGAATATCCATATTATTTTCCAAAAAGGCTGGAACAGTCTACATTCCCACCAGCAATGAATAAGAGCCCTTTCCCCCTGCATCTTTGCCAGCACTGGTAGTTCTGTGGGCCAATTTCTGTGGAGTGAGATGATATTTAACTGTTGTTTTGATTTTTTTTCTCCTGAGGATTAGTGATGTGGAACATTTTTTTAATGTACCTTTTGGTCATTTCTTTTTTGAGGAAATATCTGTTATTTTTGGATGGAATTAGGTATTTTATTTTCTTGATATCAGATAATATCAGGGCCATGATGTCAGGGCTGTGTATATTTTACATATTAATTCCTTATCAGATGAAAATTGGCTGAATAGTTTCCTTCAGTGAGTAGCTTTTGCATCCTGGTTGCTGTTTCCTTTGAATTGCAGAAGCTTCTCAGTTTATTGTGGTCTCGTTTGTTTATCTTTTCTTTTTTTTTTTTTTTTTTTGGTTTTTGGGCCACACCCGTTTGACGCTCAGGGGTTACTCCTGGCTATGTGCTCAGAAATCGCCCCTGGCTTGGGGGGACCATATGGGACGCCGGGGGATCGAACCGCGGTCCGTGTAGCGCTTACAAGGCAGACACCTTATCTTTAGCGCCACCTTCCCGGCCCCTGTTTATCTTTTCTTTCACTGCTTGACCAGTGGTGTTTCTTCCTTGACGGTATCTTTAGCTTCATCATGGAGTGTTCTGCCTATATTTTACTCTATGTACCTTATAGTTTTAGCTCTGATATCAAATGTTACTCCCCTTTCCCTCAACTTTCTGTTTTGCTCACTTTGAGAGGCACTCCTGCCCACATCTGGGAGGGGGTCTGTGGTTGCTAAAGAAGGAGTTGCTTGAGGGGCAAGTGGAGGATAGATGGAGAGGGGTTTCATCAAGAAAGGTGCCTGGGAGGAAACAAATAGAGAGAGGATTCAGCAAGAGAGGTGGCTGGCAGAAATAAGTTGAGTTGTCAGAGCAACTGAAAAGAGCCTGCTTAAAAGGTTAAAAGCTTAGGAGCCACACATGGTGGCTAGGGCCTTAATAAAAATGATATATCCTGAAATCTGACTGCCTGTGGGTCATTTCCTTTTGGCTATCTTGAACCCTGAGACCCTGAGGCTGGAAGGAAGGGGTTGCAGGCGAATGGCTAGGCCGGCAGAGAAAGGCCCCTCCATTGATCCATCTCACCATCATCCACAGCTATCAAGGACCTGATAATTAATATTTAATTCAACATCAAAGTATTTAATCCATCTTGATTTGACTTTTGTGTATGGTGTTAAAGAGATGTCCTAGTTTACTTCTTTGGATGTAGTTGATCAGTTTTCCCAGAATCACTTGTTGAGATTATTTCCTTGCTTCACTTTATATTTCTTGCCCCTTTATCAAAGATTATTTGATTGTATACCTGTATGTCCATCTCTGAAGGTCTGTATTTATTCCACTACCATGCTGTAGTATGACTACTGCTTTATAGTACAGTTTAAAATTAGGGACAGTGATTCCTTTCATCTTCTTTATCTTAAGGATTTCTTTAGCTATTCTTGGATGTTTATTTTTCCATTGGATATGAAGAAGTGGAAACATATACCCTGCTCCTGTTTTGGGAGTATTACCATAATTAAAATGGCAATATTACCCAAAGCATTGTACAGATTTAATGCAATCCTTATATAAATACCCATGGCATTTTTTCATGCAGTTGGCCCCAGTTTGATCCTTAGCACCACACCGGATCCTCTCAGTACTGCCAAGAGTGACTTTGTGTACTGCTTTATGTATTCTAATCTTCCACACCACTAATAAATAAAATAAAAAAACAAAATTATGTCTCTTATTTCTTAAAAACTGAAAATAAAAATCAAACTACCAACTAAATTTTATAGATCGTGTCCTATTTTTATGATACCCAAACACCATATTAAAGTATAGTGACTTCCAATGATTTATTTATACACGATCTACTGAGTACATCCATATTTGTAGGCTTTTTGACTAATGAAACTTGTTAAAATCTTCTTCTTAAAGTTATACACTAATGGCATTTATTAGAATGGAGTTCTATAGGCATTATTACTTTCAGCATTGGCCTCGCTTTTTTTCCTCTCCTCACTGCAAGAAACTTGAGTAATTATGCTAATGTTTACTGATTCATGAGGACAACTTCCTAAAGTGCATTTAATTAACTTGGAAATTTTGTAAACAGCTGTAGATGTTGGCTTCGTAAATAGTAGGAATATGTCAATCTGACATGACAGTCTGCCTCTATCCTCATTACTTTTTGCCAAGGCTGAAAAAAACCCAAGAGTTCAGATCTTGCTCCTGTTGAAGAAAAAGCTTGAGCTAAAATCAGAGAAATGTTCTGTTAGCTTACACGAAGACAGAGATGACCTGTGTCCTCTTGTCTGAATCACTTATTTCAGATGAGTTAGGTAGACCTTTTGTGTTACTATAAAAAAAAATGTGTTTCTTCAGCGACATGTTACTATAATGTGATTTTGTTCATGAGTTGATTAGTGCTACTGACATACAAACACTTTAGGGTACCCTTAGGTAATGAGATTTCTCATCTCAAGACTGCATGAGGTCTTTTGTCTTTCCATCTTCATCCCAAAGGATGAGTTCATTTGATATTTATGTGACTTATTCTTGCTTTAATGGGAAGACTTTAGACATAGTCTGCTAAAAATCTCACTTTCTTTTACAATGAAAGAATTATTTGCATACATGTGCCACTTATCCAAGACTGACAATGTAACACAAGACTATACTATACACACATACACATATGCACACACACACACTTCAATAAAATGTTAGCAAAACACACAGATCCAATACTAATCAAAATAGAATGAAGATACACTAAGCAAGAATGAAAGGGGAAAAATAATCCCTGCAACATACAATTAAGAGAAAATACCAATTGCATAACAGTAATGAGAGGGGAGATTAGGACTGGCTTTTTAATAATCTTATTATCATTATATAAGATCACATCCTAAGATAAATTCTAAAATCTCAGCTAGGCATTTGTCTGGATTTCTCAAGGGTACTGGCAAATTATTTTCCTCTCATTAATTTAAACTACAATCCTAGGTATTATAAAATCTCTTTGGGAACTGGCTAGATTACATCTAAATATGTTCAGAGCATAAAAACGGCTAACCTTTGCAAAAGCTGGCTCCCTGTGTGTGACACCAGGCGGGGAAAATCCGCGAAAGTACACCGGCCCAGTGGGGCTCAGCTGTGAAAGACTGTGAGTGTGACCTGTCTATATCTGTCTACTGTCCTCTTGCGTGAAACTCTTGCGAGTGGGGCAAAAAGAGCCTCCAGAAACCTCGCTCGCCCAGACGCCATTTTCAGGGAGGGACTTCAGAGCATAAAAGCCGGCTATCCTTTGCAAAAGCTGGCTCCCTGTGTGTGACACCAGGCGGGGAAAATCCGCGAAAGTACACCGGCCCAGTGGGGCTCAGCTGTGAAAGACTGTGAGTGTGACCTGTCTATGTCTGTCTACTGTCCTCTTGCGTGAAACTCTTGCGAGTGGGGCAAAAAGAGCCTCCAGAAACCTCGCTCGCCCAGACGCCATTTTCAGGGAGGGACTTCAGAGCATAAAAACCGGCTATCCTTTGCAAAAGCTGGCTCCCTGTGTGTGACACCAGGCGGGGAAAATCCGCGAAAGTACACCGGCCCAGTGGGGCTCAGCTGTGAAAGACTGTGAGTGTGACCTGTCTATGTCTGTCTACTGTCCTCTTGCGTGAAACTCTTGCGAGTGGGGCAAAAAGAGCCTCCAGAAACCTCGCTCGCCCAGACGCCATTTTCAGGGAGGGACTTCAGAGCATAAAAGCCGGCTATCCTTTGCAAAAGCTGGCTCCCTGTGTGTGACACCAGGCGGGGAAAATCCGCGAAAGTACACCGGCCCAGTGGGGCTCA
The DNA here is from genome assembly GCF_024139225.1 of Suncus etruscus. Taxonomy (NCBI): domain Eukaryota; kingdom Metazoa; phylum Chordata; class Mammalia; order Eulipotyphla; family Soricidae; genus Suncus; species Suncus etruscus. The sequence continues at coordinate 11,692,778 of NC_064857.1, read as the reverse complement.
GCTGTGAAAGACTGTGAGTGTGACCTGTCTATGTCTGTCTACTGTCCTCTTGCGTGAAACTCTTGCGAGTGGGGCAAAAAGAGCCTCCAGAAACCTCACTCGCCCAGACGCCATTTTCAGGGAGGGACTTCAGAGCATAAAAACCGGCTATCCTTTGCAAAAGCTGGCTCCCTGTGTGTGACACCAGGCGGGGAAAATCCGCGAAAGTACACTGGCCCAGTGGGGCTCAGCTGTGAAAGACTGTGAGTGTGACCTGTCTATGTCTGTCTACTGTCCTCTTGCGTGAAACTCTTGCGAGTGGGGCAAAAAGAGGCTCAGAGGAGCACGGCCGCGTAGGGAAGCGGAGCGGCCGTGCACTCTTTCTAAGGAAAGAACTCCATTGCAACAAGAAGGAAAAATCACACTAAGAACGGCGCTATATCACAGAAGCAAACATTTCTCTCTGGACTGTCTTCTCTGTTACATGCTCGGGCCTAAGATTTGACCCAGTGTGAGGCTTCATCCACGGAGGACTCCCCTCCCTTAGAGGCAAGTCAGCCCATCCAGAAAGGGAGGAGCCAGAGGAGTGTGCTGCCTACATCATATAGACAATGAATACCACTACAACACGTAGAAAAACCCACAATACAAATGTGACAATGGGGAAACAGCGCAGGCCAGCATCAGACATAGAGAATGAAGATGACAATTCTGAGGACCAGATAATGACTGAACAACTAATCAACCTCTCAGATAAGGACTTTAGACTAGCAATATGGAAGGTGCTCAACAGACTCCAAGAAACCATGGATCGAGTTGAACAGAACACTAATAAGAACCAAGAAAATATGAAGGCAGAAATGACAAAACTCCAAACTGAAATAACATGTCAACTAACAGGCCTGAAAAACTCAGTAAACGAAGTGAATGACAAAATGGATAAGCTCTGGGACAGGGTATCAGAAGCTGAGAATAGACTTGGTGCTGTGGAAGATGAGATACATAACAATTCCATACAGCAGGAGAGATTGGACAAAAAACTTAAAGCAAATGAGCAGACAATGGAAAAATTAGTCAAAGAATGGGAACAGACGAAAATAGAAGTCTATGATAAGATCAACAGAAACAACTTAAGAATCATTGGAGTCCCAGAGACCCAGGAAGAAAATTTCCAGGAAGAATCAATGGTCAAGAACATCATTAAAGAGAAACTCCCAGAGCTAAAGAATATATGTGATCAAATCCTGCATGCCCGAAGAGTACCAACCAAAAGAGACCCCAGAAAAACCACCCCAAGACACATCCTAGTCACAATGACAAATCCCACAGATAGAGACAGAATTCTGAAAACAGCAAGATCAAAAGGGGAAATCATGTTCAAGCAAGCTTCCCTGAGATTTACAGCAGACCTGTCACCAGAAACGCTCAATGCCAGAAAGCAGTGGTGGGATATTGTGACAAGACTGAATGAAATGAATGCTTCACCCAGAATACTATACCCAGCAAAACTCACTTTCCGGTTTGATGGAAGAATACATGGTTTCACAGACAAAAAACAGCTCAGAAACTTCACAGACACAAAACCAGTCTTAAGAGAAAAACTGAAAGACCTAATCTAAGACAAGACTACCCAAAAGACACACCAAATTTTGAAATAAAGATGGCGTTAAATCCCAGGACAATTCTTTCTCTCAACGTCAATGGACTAAATGCACCAGTTAAGAGACACAGAGTGGCTAAATGGATCAAAAAACTCAATCCAACCTTCTGCTGCCTACAAGAAACGCACCTGAATAGTCAGAACAAACATAGACTCAAAATAAAAGGCTGGAGAAAAGTTATCCAAGCAAACAACACCCATAAAAAAGCTGGAGTGGCCATACTAATATCAGATAATGCAAACTTTATACTCAGGAAGGTTGTAAGGGACAAAGACGGACATTTTATATTAATCAAGGGGTACGTAGAGCAGGAAGAATTCACTCTCCTAAACATATATGCACCGAATGAGGGGCCAGCAAAATATTTAATACAACTGCTGACAAATCTGAAAAATAATATCAACAACAACACAATAATTGTGGGGGACCTAAACACGGCTTTGTCAACACTGGACAGGTCAACCAGACTGAAACCCAACAAGAATATACTAGACCTGAGGAGAGAAATGGAAGAAAGAGGCCTAGTGGATATATATAGGACACTCCATCCCCAGAAACCTGGATACACATTCTTCTCCAATGTACATGGGACATTCTCCAGGATAGACTACATGCTGGCACATAAAACATACCTCCATAAGATCAAGAGGATAGAAATTTTGCAGACTACCTTCGCTGACCACAAGGCTCTGAAATTATTTGTGAACTCCAAAGGGACTCAGAAGAAACACTTTAACACCTGGAAGTTAAACAGCCTCATGCTCAATAACCAGTGGGTCCGAGATGAAATCAAGGAGGAAATAAAAAGGTTCCTGGAAACAAATGACAATAAAGACACAAACTCTCAGAACTTATGGGACACAGCAAAAGCAGTACTGAGAGGAAAATTTATAGCTTTGCAAGCACACATCAGGAAGGAAGAAGGAGCTTACCTGAGTAGCTTAATGACACAGCTAATAGAACTAGAAAATGCTCAACAAAAGGACCCAAGAACAGGAAGACAGAAGGAAATAACAAAGCTGAGAGCAGAAATCAACGAAGTGGAAACTCAAAAAACAATCCGAAAGATCAACGAAAGCAGAAGTTGGTTCTTTGAAAAAATAAACAAGATTGATAGACCACTGGCAAACCTAACAAAGAAAGAGAGAGAGAGAAACTTGATAACTCGTATCAGGAATGAAAAAGGAGAGATCACTACTGATATGACAGAGATTCAAAGGGTAATCAGAAACTACTTTGAAAAACTCTACGCCACTAAAAATGAGAACCTGGAAGAAATGGATAAATTCTTGGACTCTTATAATCTTCCACGGTTGAAGGAAGAGGATGTAGCATATCTAAACACCCCCATCACCATTGATGAAATTAAAACAGTAATCAAATGTCTGCCGAAAAACAAAAGCCCAGGTCCAGATGGATTCACTAATGAATTCTATCAAACTTTCCAAGAGGAACTACTGCCAATCTTGGCAAGACTCTTTCATGAAATTGAACAAACAGAAACACTTCCAAATAGCTTTTATGAAGCCAACATCACCTTGATACCTAAACCAGACAGAGACGCTACCAAAAAAGAAAATTACAGACCAATATCACTGATGAATGCAGATGCAAAGATCCTCAACAAAATCCTGGCAAATAGGATTCAATGCCTCGTTAAGAAGATCATCCACTACGATCAAGTAGGTTTCATCCCAGGAATGCAAGGCTGGTTTAACATCCGTAAATCTATCAACATAATACACAACATCAATAACAAGAAAAATAAAAACCACATGATCATATCAATAGATGCAGAGAAAGCATTTGATAAGGTCCAACACCCATTCTTGATCAAAACTCTCAGCAAGATGGGAATGGAGGGAACCTTTCTCAATATAGTGAAGGCCATCTACCACAAGCCAGTGGCAAATATTATCCTCAATGGAGAAAAACTGAAAGCCTTCCCTCTAAATTCTGGCACAAGACAAGGCTGTCCTCTCTCACCACTCCTATTCAACATAGCACTGGAAGTACTTGCTATAGCGATTAGGCAAGAAAAGGATATCAAGGGAATCCAGATAGGAAAGGAAGAAGTCAAGCTCTCACTGTTTGCAGATGACATGATACTCTACTTAGAAAACCCTAAAGACTCTATCAAAAAGCTTCTAGAAACAATAGACTCATATAGTAAGGTGGCAGGCTACAAAATTAACACACAAAAATCAATGGCCTTTCTATACACCAACAGTAATAAAGAAGAAATGGACATTAAGAAAACAACCCCATTCACAATAGTACCACACAAACTCAAATATCTTGGAATCAACTTGACTAAATATGTGAAGGACCTATACAAAGAAAACTATAAAACTCTGCTCCAAGAAATAAGAGAGGACACACGGAAATGGAAACACATACCCTGCTCATGGATTGGCAGGATTAACATCATCAAAATGTCAATACTCCCCAAGGCATTATACAGATTTAATGCCATCCCTCTAAAGATACCCATGACATTCTTCAAAGAAGTGGATCAGACACTTTTGAAATTCATTTGGAACAATAAACACCCTCGAATAGCTAAAGCAATCATTGGGAAAAAGAATATGGGAGGAATTACTTTTCCCAACTTTAAACTGTACTACAAAGCAACAGTTATCAAAACAGCATGGTATTGGAATAAGGATAGGTCCTCAGATCAGTGGAATAGGCTTGAATACTCAGAAAATGTTCCCCAGAGATACAACCATCTAATTTTTGATAAAGGAGCAGGAAATCCTAAATGGAGCAGGGAAAGCCTCTTCAACAAGTGGTGTTGGCACAATTGGATAGCCACTTGCAAAAAATTAAACTTAGACCCCCAGCTAACATCATGTACAAAGGTAAAATCCAAATGGATTAAAGACCTCGATATCAGCCCCAAAACCATAAGATATATAGAACAGCACATAGGCAAAACACTACAGGACATTACAGGCATCTTCAAGGAGGAAACTGCACTCTCCAAGCAAGTGAAAGCAGAGATTAACAGATGGGAATATATTAAGCTGAGAAGCTTCTGCACCTCAAAGGAAATAGTGCCCAGGATACAAGAGCCACCCACTGAGTGGGAGAAACTATTCACCCAATACCCATCAGATAAGGGGCTAATCTCCAAAATATACAAGGCACTGACAGAACTTTACAAGAAAAAAACATCTAACCCCATCAAAAAATGGGGAGAAGAAATGAACAGACACTTTGACAAAGAAGAAATACGCATGGCCAAAAGACACATGAAAAAATGTTCCACATCACTAATCATCAGGGAGATGCAAATCAAAACAACGATGAGATACCACCTCACACCCCAGAGAATGGCACACATCACAAAGAATGAGAATAAACAGTGTTGGCGGGGATGTGGAGAGAAAGGAACTCTTATCCACTGCTGGTGGGAATGCTGTCTAGTTCAACCTTTATGGAAAGCGATATGGAGATTCCTCCAAAAACTGGAAATCGAGCTCCCATACGATCCAGCTATACCACTCCTAGGAATATACCCTAGGAACACAAAAATACAATACAAAAACCCCTTCCTTACACCTATATTCATTGCAGCTCTATTTACCATAGCAAGACTCTGGAAACAACCAAGATGCCCTTCAACAGATGAATGGCTAAAGAAACTGTGGTACATATACACAATGGAATATTATGCAGCTGTCAGGAGAGATGAAGTCATGAAATTTTCCTATACATGGATGTACATGGAATCTATTATGCTGAGTGAAATAAGTCAGAGAGAGAGAGAAAAACGCAGAATGGTCTCACTCATCTATGGGTTTTAAGAAAAATGAAAGACACCCTTGTAATAATAATTTTCAGACACAAAAGAGAAAAGAGCTGGAAGTTCCAGCTCACCTCAGGAAGCTCACCACAAAGAGTGATGAGTTTAGTTAGAGAAATAACTACATTTTGAACTGTCCTAATATTGAGAATGTATGAGGGAAATGTAGAGCCTGTTTAGGGTACAGGCGGGGGTTGGGTGGGGAGGAGGGTGATTTGGGACTTGGGTGATGGGAATGTTGCACTGGTGATGGGTGGTGTTCCTTTTATGACTGAAACCCAAACACAATCATGTATGTAATCAAGGTGTTTAAATAAAAAAAAAATTAAAAAAAAAAAAAAAAAAAAAAAGATTACATCTAAATATTTATTTAGATCAAACAGTTATTACTTAGTCTTTTCTTTGACTTCAACTTTCAGCACCTCCTCTCCAACCTCAGTGGTTGGGGCCATGCTGATAATGAGTGATTGACGAGTAGATGGCCCTCTAGGTAAAATGGAATTTCTAATTGGCTGGGAGCTTCCCTCTACTATAGTTGAATTTGCGTTATATTTGGGTCTGTCTACTGGTTTCTCTTCGGGTGCTCTTCCTTTATCTTCATTATCTTTTCCTTTATCTTCTCCTCCTTCAGAGTTTTCACTTTTTTTCTGAAAAAGGAATAGACAAATAATTGGTACAGTGATCATAATCAAGGGATTTTTTTTGGAGTATCAAATAACTAAGAATAGACACACAGATTAAGTAGGAACTAAATTAACTTGTAAATCATGACTGCCTTGCATTTGATTCTCATTTGATTTAATTTTCTAAAGAGCAATAGTGAATGTGACAAAAATTTTCTATTTGACTTAAATTGTGAATTTGCAGTTTTTGTCCCTCAATGAATTCTCCTCATGTGCTCAGATTTACTAGACCCAGTGCACAGAGCTCTTTTTATTTGCCTTTTAAATATTTATTTATTTTATGGAGATTAAATTTTAAATATTTATTTTTTAATATAGACTATTACCCAAATGTCATACAAATATTACAGGGAGCATGGATTTACTCCTGCAGAAGCATGTGGGAGAAATTCTCAGAGAAAAATCATATCTCTTCCTTTATATAGTCTTTTCCATTTGTTCCATGGGTTCTCAGCTATAGTTTTAGAATCTTTAGTGAGTGTTATTATTTATAGATATTTTACAGTAAATGAAATTCATTGTATCAATGTTCAAGTTGGGAGCAATACAATGGGAACCATGCATAAGGTTTATATTAATCCATGAGAAGTTGAAAATATCACTTATATAATTTCTTTACCCCCATTTGACTTTTACATTTAAAATTTTCCTTAACATGGTGATACAAATAAAGATTCTAAATTTATACTCTATTTCTAATTTTTATTACTGGCACATTTGTTTTGGGTGTGGTTCCTAGCAACTTTCTGAAAAATCCACAGCCACCCCTCATTTTTGAATTGTACAGTTTTAGAGATGTCAATAAGAAGATTTAGAAGGGGCTGGAGAGATAGCACAGTGGTAGGGCATTTGCCTTGCATACAGAAGGACTGTGGTTCGAATCTCGGCATCCTATAGGTCCCCTGAGCCTGCCAGGTGCGATTTTTTAGCGTAGAGCCAGTAGCCCCTGAGCGCTGATGAGTGTGACCCAAAAAAACAAACAAACAAAACAAAACAAAACAAAATGAAGATTTAGAGAACATGAATTTCTTCTCTCTTACTTAGTATCTGACTCAGAGGTTTATGAGAATCAAAGAATATAAAACAGAAAAGAGGAAAAAATATTTCAGATAATATCTCAGGAAAAGCTTGAAATCATAATACCTGAATAATAGCTTTTGCTCTATCACTGTTTTATCAAAATTCATTGCTCTTGATCTCAGTCTCCATTTATAATCTGAAGGGCTTAAATGAATCTATACAATTGTTTTTAACAATTGTTTTTAACAATTGGATAAAGAATTGATAGGCTCTGGAAAAATGTTTCTTAATGTGATATTACATATAGATATATTTATATGTATACATAAATGTGTGTGCAGTTGATTATGCAAGTTACTTTGTTTTATAAAGCTTCCGCAAAAAGTAGACTAACAAAATTGCAGAGTGAGGTTTGCACCAACTGATCAACAATATATGACTTTATTTTTTATCATATTTATGTATATTTCTTTTGGAGAATACCTTGTTAATATACATGATTGATATATTATATTTAACTCATGGCCAGTAGTACTATAACTCATGCCTGAATGAAGCTTATCTAAGATAGTTTGCTCCATAAAGAACATCACAGCAATTTTTTTTACTTAACACCAATATGGGTATCATTTTAAAAGGATTTTGGTTGAAGAAGCAGCATAAAAATAAGAAAAGCATAACACTAAGTGGAACACGAACAGGTTATATTTTCACAGTGTTACTTTTAAACAAGAAAGTAAAAAATGTGACTTTTAAAGAAAAAAGTAGAAGCTGGGAACATTGGTGATGGAAAAGTATACTGGTGAAGGATAGTGTACATTCTATGACAGAAAATTATGAACTATTTTGTAACCATGGTGCTTAAAGTGATTATAAAATGAAAGTTTAAAAAGTGTCTTTTTAAAAAATAATTTTAATTGAATCACTGATATATACAGCTACAAAATTGTTGATGATTGAGTTTCAGTCTTACAATGTTCAACATCCGTCCGTTCATCACTGTGCATTTCCCACCACTGATGTCCAGTTTCCTTCCTTCTACCCTAGAGCAGCCATTTTTCTTCTCTCACTCTCTTTGTCTCTCTTTTCCTTTAATTGAGAAACTGTGATTTCTAATATTGTTATTTCAGGAGACTCATGCATATCACTTTACCTCCTAAAAGATGTTCTTTTTTAACCTCAACTAAGAGTTGTTCATTAAACAACTCTTCACTTCTCTGTACATTGGTGAAAGAGACACATGAGTAACACAAACGCATTTTTGGAAGGAAACATAAATTTTTGTGAGTAGGAAAATTGCTTCATAGATATAGCTTCTAAAACTATTTGTCAACTCTATTTATCCGTGCATGTACATTAAAACAATCTGTGTTTAAATTCATGAGGGTTAGAGGTTTGAATAATGGTAAGTGTAAAATGGTAATTGTCAGTTAAATTCAAATAATTTTATTGTCTGACATGAAATATTAAGAGTTTCTCCAGGTCAAGTGAGTCAGTTCTTAATTCAGCTACAACGCTTCATTTATTGCCTTATTACCTGAATCGTTTGTTCTCTTTTCAATTTGAGTAGCTTTGCAAGACTTGCTTTGCCTCCTGGGAGAGCTCTAAATATTTTGGGTGTTTCTTGTTTTGGAGGAAAGAGAAAGGCCAATCCTTTCCTTGGAGGGGTTGCCTCTGCAGCTGTACCCTTCTTTTTCAAAAGTACTCTAGGAACAAGAGAGAAAAGTCTATTTATTTTTCTTTTTAATTTTATTTCATTGAAACCATTGTGATTTACAAAGTCCTTCATAGTTGGATGTCAGACATGCAATGAATCAGGGCAAATCCCACCCCCAGTGTCAACCTCCCTCCACCCATGTTCCCAGAGTACATCCTGTACTACCACCATTTTCTTACTGACCTGCCAGTATAACAGACCATTTTATTTTTATTTTTTTAGACTCAAGTATTTTTATTTAGTCTCACAGAATAATTACCCTCAAATCTAACTTTGCTTTTAGCTTACATGCAGTCATAGTAAGGGTTAACATGTCAGGCCCTAGTTCAGTATGCATAAAATCAAAACAATCCTGAGCCTACCTTGCTAATGAGAAACTACTGATAGCAAGAAGCAGCTTCAAAAGTAAAATTATCCCTCTAGAGGTTCTCATCATCGATTTGGGAAATGAATGAGAAAAAGAAGGTGAAACACCCCCTGATTTTATGTAAATATGTACCTAAAATATTATTGTCAACAATATGTAAGCCACTATGATCAAAATAAAAATTATATTAAAAAAAAAGTAAAATTATCATGCCTCACAAATATGTCTTGAATAATTTTCCCCTGTGCCTTTTTTTTGATAAATTAGCCTTATGATTTGTCAAGAAATTGAGTATAAATATTCCACCTTTTGCTTTGAATAAACGGAACAGAACTTGAACCCAACTTGACTCCTTGGCCTCTGTTTCCCATTTGCCGACCTTTCAATGGAACCCAGAAGATTATTTTGTGTCAAGATACATTTGGAGTCTAATATAATATAACTCTAGCACTGTAATGAGAAACTAGGATGACCAACCTATATCTAACAGGCCATTTTGAGTTTAGATTATTATAGTTTGGCACTTAGAAAAAGCTGGAAAGCTGGAAAAGCCCATTAAATTTTTTTTCTCTCAATCGATGAATTGTTCAATAGTTTCTTAAGCTGATCACTGGTATTACAATATAGCTTTTATCATAGATTTTTGTAAAGGCAAGTGAAATATCTGAAAGGAGTTTAATTTTTTTATTGCGTGGACGTTGGGGCCACACCTGTTGATGCTCTGGGTCTGCTCTTGGCTTTGTGTTTGTGAGACTGAAAAGGAATTTTCCTATCTGTACCTTGCTTTTTTCATGAGAAGCTTTTCCGAATCAGGATAATGCACTAGGATTTCTTGGAGGGTTTTTTTCTCTAGAGTTAAAAGATTAGCAAATCCATGTGCCACCACATTGGCAGTTCGGCGGTTTCCTCCTCTTGCTGCTAAAAGGCTGGAAGATAGAAAAGAAATAAAAATAAACTGGCACAAATTAAATTTAAAATTTTTTTTCTTTGCCTTCCCGCCCCTCCCCCCCCCGTTCTTTTGATTCGTCTTTATTTCAGGACTGTGGTTAGTGTTTGGTTGTTGTCTTCATTGCTGTGGTGCTTTTTAGATTTTTTGTTTGCTTGTTCTTTTTGTTTTTGATTTTTCTTGTATTATTTTTAAGGTTTTCTTCCTTTTTCTCTTTCTTTTCTTAAACTGATATATATATATAGTCTCTAGAAGAACTCCTCCCGTTTCTTTGCTTGTTTGAATTTTTGCTCCCCCCTTGGGGGGGGTCACACCCAGCAGCGCTCAGGGGTTATTCCTGGCTCTATGCTCAGAAATCTCTTCTGGCAGGCACGGGGGACCATATGGGATGCCGGGATTCGAACCACTGTCCTTTTGCATGAAAGGCAAATGTCTTACCTCCATGCTATCTTCTTTATTTTTTTTTTTCTTACCTTCAAACAGAACCACATAACTTGAACCATCTTGTTCTGCCTCACAAACTGAGGGGGAAATAATGGAGGGCACCAAGATCAAACAGGCATATAAACATTGAGTAGAAATAAAAAGTGATCAAACTTAAACACCAAATCCAAAGCCAACTATAACAGAATGAATACCCAATCTACCACTGAAGGAACCACTTATACTAGCAGCTAGAGGGGACAAAGGAGGGGCGATATGGGATACATGCTGGGAACAAGGGTGGAGGGCATACCCCTGACTCAATGTCACTATGTACCTGAAATACTACTGTGAATGATTTGTAATCCACTTTGGTCAAAATAAAAATTATTAATAAAAAAGAAAAGAAAAATCATTACTATCAGTTTTATTATCCCCATTAAAATTTCTATAAATACATGGCAAATATTATAACCATTTAGGTTGCTTCAGATCAATATATAGAGGTGAGAGTTCTGGTGAATACCAGAGTCCAGATGGAGTATTAAAAAGAGATAACAAATTTCAACCTATTTTGCATTGCGCAACCACTCCCGCCCCACTATTTCTTGCAGTACATGTAAAGTGGCATAATATTTTGTGAAATGAGACAAAAAGCTTTAAATATTACAAACTCTTGGGAAAACTACTACTATAAAAATTTTAGGGGCTACCTCTGGTGATTTTGGGGTTCACCAGGACAATACTTAGCTGATTGACTCTTGAAAGGGGGCGTGTAGATATCAAGGTTTAGAACTCAGGTCCTCAAACACGTTGGGGTATGTGCTCTACTACCTGAGTTATAGTCTGAGCCCTCATTAATATGTTTCTTGAAAAGTAGGCCAGACAGGTAGCACAGTAAGTAGGGTGATTGCCTTGCACATGCCAACCAAGTTTGATCCCAAGCATATCATATGGATCCCCAAGCCTGCCATGAGTGACTCATGAATGCAGAATACTGCCAGTTTGCCCCCCAAACCAAAAAAAGAATGTACTAAGAGAGAAATAATACCATGGAATAGAAAATTAGATCTTAATAATATTCAATTAAAATTAGAAAAGAGATAAAAAGGAGGAGGGAACCTAATACTAAGTCAGAAATAGGAACTAACATTGGAACTTGTGGCTCAGACCACCCAGGTCACTTTAGCATGAAATTATTCACCCAAGGCAGGAACAGTATTGTTAAAATCAACAATTTTGGCCATTTCAATGTATACTCATTTAGTTGAATGATTTCATATTTTAATTCTTGGTTAAAAAACAAAATGTATTCACTTTTTTGGGCGGTTCTCTTCGAGACAAGCTCTGTCTTGACCTTTATTTTTTTAACATAAAATCTTTATTTAAGCACCATGATTACAAGCATGATTGTAGTTGAGTTTCAGTCATAAACAGAACAACCCCCTTTATCAATGCAACTTTCCAACCACCAATGCTCCTCCCTCTTTCTCACCCCTGCATATATTCAAGACAGGCATTCTACTTGACCTGTCTTTTTAAAAAAGAAATTAATTATATTCTCATGTTCAGTCTTTGTCTTTCTCTGTCTCTTTTTCTCCTTCTCTCCTTAAATTGTTTATTCAACTGCTCTTTTACCCAGCCTCCTGTCAGTTTTCTAACTTCCTTTCTATGAAGTGGAAGTTAATATTTGAAGAACAATGATTGGACAAGACTATTTCATTCACATTTGTGTAGCTTGGAACAGAGGGTGAGACAGTAGTTAGGCAGGACTAGATGCCACTGGGTTCTTAATTTGGACCTAAGAGTGTCTCTTTTTGTGTCAGACTATGATAGCAGAACGGAAATAACATACTTAAATGTCACTTTATTTAGAGATTTCCAAGCCTTAATTAAACTTGCCTCGAGCTTATACTTCTGAAGTGCTTGATGAGTTTTTTTGAACAGAAGAAATAGTTTGTCTGCCAGATGGATTTTGCTCAAACTCTTTCAGCAAAGTTGAAAATAGCATCTTCCCATCCATTCCATCCACAAAATGCTTTCCTAGCAATCTACTGATGAAAAATTTTATTCACTAAGTAGCTTAGTAAGAAGATCACTGAATATCACCAAAAATATATAAAGTTTTTCAAAAAGCACATGCTGGAAGAAAAATAATTGAGATTACTTGTAACTATCCTCAAGTCACAAAACTGGGAACAGAATAATGGCCTAGGAGACAAAGAAATGAGTTCTAATTCTATTTCTATCGCCGCTTCCTGTGAACTGGGCAGCAATTTAAGGATTTTCTTTGTGAAGTCAGTTAATTTTATAAAAACTTATTTAGAAAGATAGCAGAAGTGTGTGTTCAGGAAGCTTCTCCAGAGTGGAAATAAGTAAGCTAAGAAATATTAGGACATGCAAGTAAGATTCAAGAGAGAGCACAGGCTTGAAGAGCAAGCCAAAGATCTTTTGGATTCTCACTTCCGTCGTATAAGAAGTTATTAAGCACTTATCATGGACTCAACTTAGTGAAAGTATGGCAGTAAAAATATTAGTAAATCTTGGTGTCTTGTGGAAAGAGCAGTTATATATATAATTTAATAAGTGTATTTCTGAGTATGTCAAATAATCTTGCTTTTAGAAAACAAGGCTGAAAAATAGAAAACAAGGCTAATTTAATACCTACTATAGATACTTCATTATTTTAAGGGTACATAGGTATTTACGGGCTCCTGATAATTGAATATGAAAAAAGCTCTAATTTCTGTTATGTAACTGTAATATGGAATGAATTTGTTTGAGGAGTTGAATAAGATACAGTGGAACATATATATTGTATAAATAATAAAATGTTATTATAGGAATGGATTAATGGGGCCATGGATGTTATGAAATTCTACAAGCCACCATCTGTAACTTGGAGAAACAGGAGAGCTGGTGGTGTGATTTAGTCCATGTCCAAAGGTCTGAAAAAAAGAAGGTGGAAAATAATGAAACTTCACATATCACTCTAAAAGCCTAAAAAGGTGCTGGTGTCAAAGTGTCAAAAGTGGATGTATTGGCTTAAGCTTTGCAAATGAATTTGAAAAGGGGGATGAATTTATCTTTTACCTTTTTTCTCTACTCAGATATTAAATAGATTGGACAATCCATTCTGCATTAGTGAAATTATTGACCAGAGTCAAAATTCTTGATTCCTTCTTATTCTGTTTTAATTGTTAAATCTTTCCAAGCATACCCAAACATCATATTTTATTATTTTTCAGGTATCATTTAGGTTAATATGTTGACACATGAATATAAACATGATCTTACTAATAAGCCAAAGATGGATAGGTGAATAAAAGTGGCCGTGTGACTACATGAAGATCATATATGTTATATATACATTCAAATAAAGATACATATCTATATGGGATTATAATTTACACATATCCTACTTACATATTAGTTACACATGTGTGTTCAGACACACACTGGAATACTTTATTACTCTTTATCTTGTTGTTCGCATATGTTATGCTTTCCTTTTTTACAGATGAAAGCTTTGAAAAACTCACATCAAGAAAGTTGATCAGCACTATTCTTCATCAACATGTGCTCTTTTCATGTTATTTAAAAGCATACAGGATAGACTGATAGCTGAATGCAGCTGGTGTCTCTAAGTTGGTGTCAGTATACATTTACCATTTTGAAAATCCTAGGCTCTTAAGAAGTGATTCTCCCCAGCCTGTGCTCTGTAGATGGAAAAATTCAACACGTAGGATAGCATATTTATTTCTATCAAAATTAACTAAATATTTTAATTTATTATTTGGACCTCTGAACAGTCAAAATGTTTCCTTTCAAAATATTACTGCTCAAGAGTCAAAGTTATACTGCAGTGGGGTAAGGAACTTGCCTCTCATGTGGCTGACCTAGGATTCATTCTAGGCACCACATATGGTCCCCTGAATCCCACTAGCAGTGACCCCTAAGCACATAACTAGGACTTTGGATACACAATTTGGATGTGGTTAAATGCTCTCCAGACCACCATAATATTACTGCGTGTTGATAATTTGCCTTATCATTCAAGAATCTTATTACTTATAATATAACTATTTTAAAGACAGATAACCCCAGAGATTATACATTTGTGAAGGATCTGGGAAAGTAAACTAAAATCCTCCTAGAAGGATTTACCATTCCAGATGCTGTTAAAGACACAAAAAATCATGTGTCTTGCTTTATCAGTATTTACTTTAATGCAATAGTCTAGAACTAATTCACACTAACTGCAAGATAGGTTTATATATATTTATATAGTGTATCAATATTATATGTGTCAGAAGAAAGGGCTAAAACATACAACTAATCATTTCAAGCTTTTGCAAACGATGTAATACAATTTACCCAGGTTCATTCTTGGGCAGCACATATGGTTTCCTGAGCACTTCCAGATATGATTTCTAGCACCAAATCAGGATCCTTCATCTATCAAGTATGGTTCCCAAACAACAACAACAACAACAGCAACAAAAGCTATAACATAACTGGAGCTATTTAAAGTTGTTTAGAGTATAACCTGTAAACAACCAAAAAACAGGTCTTAGGGCCGGAGTGATAGCATAGTGGTAGGGTGTTTACCTTGCATGCAGATGACCTGGGATGGACAGGGTTTGATCCCTGGCATCCCATATGGTCCCTATAGCCTGTCAGGAATGATTTCTGAGTGCAGAGCCAGGTGTGGCCCCAAAATAAAACAAAACAAACAAAACCCCCAAAAACAGGTCTTAAAGGTTAATAGCAATAGTGTATCCAGAAAGTATTCACATAACTAGAGCAATAGTACAGCAGGTAGGGCGTTTGCCTTGCACATGCAGAAGAGTCTGGGTTCCATCCCCACACTGCAGGTAATCTCTTAAGCATCATTACATCCCTGAGTATTTCATTGTGTTAACGGATCAAAAATGTAAAAAAATGTTGTTTATACAAGTAGAACACTGATGTACTTGTAATGGCCATAAATAGTTTAGTAATATAAACAAGAATAATAAAGCAAAATGGGATAAATACAAATATAAGACTTCATTACTATGAACACCAAGTGATTATATGGGGAACAGAATTGAACTTCCAATGTAATATAATTTATAAAAATATTTATGATGATGCACACTTAAACCTATCTTGTTATAATGCAATATTACTTGAATAAAAATTATACACATATAAAATTATTTCCTCATAATATTTTTCTTATAGTAGAAATAAAAATAATTCTGGATATTGCCAACCACTTAAAGAGTGGTGACATTCAATGCTGAAGAGAGATTAAAACTTTATTTATTTTTTATTTTTTGGGTTTTGGGTCACACCCGGCAGTGCTCAGGGGTTACTTCTGGCTCTACGCTCAGAAATCTCTCCTGGCAGTCTTGGGGGACCATATGGAATGCCGGGATTTGAACCACCTTCCTTCTGCATGCAAGGCAAACACCCCACCTCCATGCCATCTCTTCGGCCCGAGATTAAAACTTTAAACATATATTCTCATTAACAAAATTTTGGACTTTTATAGATCGAGGGCATAAACTTTAATCATGAAGTAAATGTTTTATTATTCATATCTTTATTCTTTCAATGTTTAAGGAATGAATTTTACTATTTGACAACTTTCGTCACTTTGCTAATGATGAATTCTATCTAACAAAACTTTTGCAGGTGAGAAAATATCAAAGGGTTTTCAGGTGTCACCTTGAACTTGATTGTTTGTTCTTTGAAGATTCTTTGAAATTTATAAAATTACTATGCGAGAAACACAGGTTTGGTTGTTTTGAATAATAGTTGTTATATGAAAACAAAAAATAATTAGAAGAAAATCCCATATACATGTATGCATATATTTTATTACATATGGAATTTAAGTTTTACAAATAGGTAGTTTCCAGGCCTCTAACAGGTCTGAATTTCAGAGTTGAATTTGACTTAGTGGATGAAAAAAAACCAATACAAAGTCTAAGTAAGGAGAGGAAGAAAGGAACAATTTGTATACTTTATCTCATGTCTTGACCTCTTCAAGTTCCCTAGAAGACTACTCTGTTATAATACTCTGGTTATAAATTCTTTGTCAAGCGAATTTCCTTTCTAATTTTCCCAATATTACTGTACCTATTAAAAATAAAAAACTTTCCATATTTGTCCCCATTTATTATTTTTTATTAATTCTTCTTTTGCTTTATGTCTTTTAATTTTATTTATATTTATAGCTTTGAGATAGGGGCTCTCCCACCTACATTTTTTTTGCAGAACCATAGAACATGAGTCATCTTGTTCTGCCTCATATTTTTATGTTTTCTTCCAAACTGAGAAGAAAAAAAAAAGTGGATGGGGCTCAGGGGCCAAGTGGTCTCAAGAGCATTGAGTGGAAATAAAAAATGGTCAAACCTAAATACCCAACCCAAAGTCAATGACAATAGAATCAAGAGACCCAAACTACAGCAAGCTATACACAGAAGGAACCTGTTACATTAGCAGTCTAAGGGTGGAGGTATGGGATGCATGCTGGAAATTATGGCAGAGGGAGGTCAACACTGGTGGTGGGAATGGCCCTAACTCACTGTCACTATATGCCTGAAATACAACTGTGTAAGACTTGTAATTCACATTGGTCTCAATAAAAATTAAAAAATAAAAGAAAGAAATTCTTTGTCAGTCAGAGGACTGAAGCTAGAGTAGTGGATAGGGTATTTACTTTGCACATAGCCTACCCAAGTTACATTCCCCAGCATCCCATATGGTTACCTGAGCCCTTCAGGAATGCAAGAGGCAGAAGTAACTTTTGAGCACCACAAATGTGCTGCAAAACCCAAAATAAAATAAAACAAAATAAATACTTTGTCAAGCAAAGTAATATGTGAGCATAAAAATTTCTTTGGAATCAAAATAAGGAATAATATCATTATATTAATGAACATATAAAACCATATAAATTCGATAAGATAGGACCGGAGCGATAGCACAGTAATATGGTGTTTGCCTTGCACAGGGCAATCCTGGGACAGACCCAGGTTAGATTCTGGCATCCCAAACGGTCCCCGAGCCTTCTAGGAGTAACACCTAGCACTTCTGGGTGTGGCCCAATCCCCCCACCCAATATGATATGATAGATTTTTCCAGTATCTATCTATTGTCTTAGACATTGAGGATCCATGGGCTAAAGCCATAGTATATTGGGAAGAACGCTTGCCTTGTATATCATCAACCTGATTTCTATTCCCAATATCCCATATGGCCCCCTGAGTTCTGCCAGGAGTAAACCCTGAGCATACCCGTTTGTTGCTCAAAATTAAACCAAACTGAATCAAACCTAGTCCAAAATTAACAAAACTTTGGTACATCACAGGACACATTCTTAGGTATTATTTTTATTGTTGAAAAAAAGGAGGTTTTTCCTTTATACTCTGTTTTTTTTTTTATATTCTATGTCTTCTGTGTTTTAATTAATTATTTGGCTTCTCATTTTGCCTGAAGATTTTAGAAAAAAACAGGAAAGAAAGCCAGTCTGGTATTTTCAGGTCTGCTTATTAAAATCTTCACTTATTCTCTGCTTTTCCAAAAATGCTTGATTTCAGAGAAAGTTGGATAAAGTCGCATAAGAAGTCCTGAGACAGTCTGAACACATGTTTAAACAGTGCTACTGATATATAAATGTTATTAAAAAACTTGCATGAAATTTCTTTTTTTGTTTGTTTGTTTGTTTGTTTGTTTTGGGCCACACTCGGTAAAGCTCAGGGGTTACTCCTGGCTATCAGCTCAGAAATTGCTCCTAGCTTGGGGGACCCTATGGGATGCCAGGGATCGAACTGAGGTCCATCCTGGGTCAGCCATGTGCAAGACAAATGCCTGACTGCTGTGCTATCGCTCCGGCCCCAAGATTTCTTTCCATTTTTTAATCCTCTAAGTTAAAAACTGCTACACCATCAGAGATGCTATGTACAAAAAGCTGTAATCAAAGGATAAA
Organism: Suncus etruscus; assembly: GCF_024139225.1. Taxonomy (NCBI): domain Eukaryota; kingdom Metazoa; phylum Chordata; class Mammalia; order Eulipotyphla; family Soricidae; genus Suncus; species Suncus etruscus. The sequence continues at coordinate 11,674,187 of NC_064857.1, read as the reverse complement.
TTATTATTATTATTACTATTACTATTTAGGTTTGGGGGTTCAAGAATTGAAGCTGAATTCGATTCATGCAAGGCAAGTGCCTTAATCTTGTACTCTCAGACAAATATTTATTTTTTACTATTTTTTTTGTTTGTTTTGAGGCCACATCCCATATTGGTCAGGGGTTACTTCTGGCTCTGCATTGAGGTGTCACTCCTAGTGGGCTTTGGAGAACCATATGGGATTGTGGAGATTAGACCCTGGTCTGCCACATGCAAAGCAAATGCCCTGCCTGCAGTACTATTACTCTGATGCTAAATATTATTATTTTTAAGCCCAGGAGTATTCTCAGGTTTGAAGGTAGGAAAAAGTGGATATGAATTATTCTCTCTCTCAAGAGTGATCAGCCTTTTTTTACTCTTTATTCTTCTAGTTCATATACTTGTTCTTTTAAAGTGTGAAGAGGCAGGAGGGGTGGAAGAGGAAGGAGAAATAGTGATTATTAAAAAAAATAGCACAGAGGTGTTTGCCTTGCAAGCAGCCGTTCCAGGACCTAAGGTGGTTGGTTCGAATCCGGTGTCCCATATGGTCCCCCGTGCCTGCCAGGAGCTATTTCTGAGCAGACAGCCAGGAGTAACCTCTGAGCACCGCCGGGTGTGGCCCAAAAACCAAAACCAAAAAAAAAAAAAAAAAAAAAAAAAAAAGACTATGGGATTTACAATAGTCCAAAAGAACTAGAAAGTTACCACTACACCCCCACTTAAAACACTAAGAGATACAACCAAAATATTGCAGAACTTAAATACCTTAGAATAAAGACGAAACTATTTAAAACATAAGGGTTCTACTTATGCCTAGTAATACCTACATTCTGTTCATTAATTTATAAATGATGAAAAAGCAATAACACACAATGAAAAAATGCAGAAGGTAAATGATGACTTTTAAAAATAATTAGTCCTAAAGGAAATGAATTCATTTAGCAAATATTTATTGAGGATCTATTATTTTCTAGGCACTATTTAGATAAACACAAATTTAAACAACCTATTAAAATGCAGAACCAATGAACATAATAAAGGCTGGAGAAAATGGCTTTTCTACTGCTAGTTGGATGGTAAAGTGTTTCTTTTTCTTTCCATTTTTCTGTAGAAAATTCTCTGTCCTTATATTACCAGAGTTAGAGAAATGTTTCAACCTTTTGACCTTGTGATTTCACTTTTGGGAATAAACCTCTTTGAAACAGTTAAAAAGAGAGAAAGTGATTTTATGAAGATAAAGGCAGCAGCACAATTTTTAATAATGAAAACTGACAAAGAGGGCATAAGGGAGAAATACATATTCATGAAAAAAATGAATGTGTATTTATTTTTACATTTACAAAGACAGAATGATAATTAAATTCACTTACTTATCCAATAACTACTTATTAAGTATTTATTTGGGCCAAGCACTGCCCTTAGGGTTGAAGAGCCACCACAGCCCACACCCAGTGTGGTGCCATATGTGGCCACTGAGCTGCATGTTTTCTGCAATACAAGGAAGTGAAGCCTTCTCCAAGTTTTAGACTGGAATATGGAGGGGCTCAATAACAGCTCTTGGGGGTCTCTCATTGAATATTTTTATGCAGACAGCACCATGGGCACAATTTAGTGGTTTACAATGTACAGTTTAGGAGGGGAAGAAAGACAGAAAAAAAGAGGGGGCACCAGGGTTAGGGAGGGAGTGAAGGGATTCCATCTCCAGCACAAGGAGTTAGGGTTAGAGGCTCTCAAACACCTCAGGTTGGAGCCAGTATTAGGGTCCAGAAAGTACCACATTCTCACATTCTCATTGCTTTAGCCAAAGCAATGACAGATCATCTACATTTTTTTTGTTGTTGTTTTGTTTTTGGGTCACTCAGGGGTCACTCCTGGCTCTACACTCAGAAATTGCTCCTGGCAGGCTCGGGGGACCATATGGGATACCGGGATTCGAACCACCATCCTTCTGCATGCAAGGCAAACACCTTAACTGCATGCTATCTCTCCGGCCCACATTTTCAAAAGATCCCCATGGTTGCAGAGAAGAACAGATTGTAGAGGACTTTTATTAGAATGGTGAACTCAGGGGTGGCCTAGTCAGAGATGGAGAGATGAGAAGGTTTGCACAAAAGTGGGGACAATGGCAAATGTGTGTGTGTTTGTTAGAATGAGAAAGAGAGAGAGAAAGAGAGAGAGAGCGAGAGAAAGAGGAGGGTAGTGAGAGTAGAGACAGAAAGGAGAGATAGAAATAGTATGCATCTATTTTTTCTGCTAATAAAAATGTTTTAAATGGTGTATGCCAGAAAAGTAAGGTGTTGCCTTACATGTGGTAGAGCTGGATTCTATAACCCCACCCTAGATGGTCCTTTGAGCACCTTTAGAAGTGGTGCCATAGTATTTACAGAGATGTAAATGCGTCTGGTAAGGTCAGATCCCAAGATATAGAAGTCACTGGGTGAGGTTGGGCTTTGGGCCAGTAGAGCACTCACAAAGAAACATCAATCAGTCACTCCATTTATTGTAGGTGGAAAATGGATATTTATAAGAGGGGAGAGTGAGGTGTAAACTCAGTGTCAGCCAATCAATTAGGATTTGAGAGGGGATTACAGCAGGGTGTGTGGTTCTGTTTAGCGAAGACAGGGGAAAGGGATTAGGAAAAGCAAAGCGTGTGCTCTGGATGTTAAAACAGGGTGTGTGATTAAGGTGATTAGCTACATAAAGGGAGGAGAGAAAGCCTTGGCACTAACACTAATGTGTGTTCCAAACTAAATATATATATATATATATATATATATATATATATATATATAATAAAAAATAAAAAATGGGGACCAGAGAGATAGCATGGAGATAGGGTGTTTGCCTCACATGCAGAAGGACGGTGGTTCGAATCTGGCATCCCCCAAGCCTGCTAAGAGTGGTTTCTGAGTGTAGAGCCAGGAGTAACCCGTGTGCTGCTGAGTGTGACCTAAAAACAAAAAAACAAAACAAAACAAAAAGTGATATTGAGCATTTCTTTAAGTGTTGGTGGGTCATTTGTAGCTTTTCTTTGGAGAAGTGTCTTTCTTATAGCCAATAATGAACAATTATATGTTCTTTTTAAAAATATAGTTGTTGCTGACATAAAGATAGAGCTTTCTAGTTTCTATAGTTGACTAACTCATTTTGGAGATCTGAATAAAAACAGAATATAAACCAGTCATGACTACTATAGCAAAGTAGTGAATGAAATATATGGGAACATAATACAGGGAACACCTGTTTGTTTTCAAGTGGTTAAAATAATTTTAGGTAGTTGACATTTCAGTTAAATCTTGAGGAGTGAGTAGGTATTTTTGAAGGGATGGAAATTTCACACAAATATAAAAGCACTGGGAAACTTCTTAAAATAAGAATAGCCATACTAAGGTTCAAAACTCTGATGCTTTTCAAGAAATTCAAGATTTTAACAGATGGAGAGGGAGTTTAAGTAGTAATTAAATACATTCCTTAAGTAAGACTGGGTCCTACATGTACATGAAATCAAACAAAAATGAGGATTACCATAAAGCCTTTTCTTCCTACATCTTGGGTCTGTCTTTTAGAAATCAAGTATCAGGACTCTTTAGATATTAGTAAAAATATGAACTGGGTTTTTTTTTTCCAACAGTCTGTATTTCAGTGAATAAGTATTTTAGTCAGGACTTTGCTCTTTGAGATTAATATATAATGCCCTTGAAAGTCCTCGATTTTTCCCTTTTAATTTTCTTTTCTTAAGGAAAAAGAATCCTCTTCAAAGAGCTACATGATTGTGTTGGCTTTAGCTCATTTTAACAAAGGTCACAGCATTTTTGAGTAGTAAACACAATTACTAAATCTTTCCAGTATCTAGATGTTTGGCAATCGTGACACCATCAGTGGAATAAATAACTACAGCGCAGGGGCATGAGACAGCTGTGGGTCTGTGAAGTTTGTTGGTACCTGGGAAGAGACAGAACCTGTTGTCAACAATAGCCAAGTAGAGAATAAAGGAAAAAGGCTCATTTGGCTTAACCACCAAATTATTGTGGAAATTTAGAGCCTGTCTAGACCACTGGTTTCAGCTTAGTCTTAAAAAAACTAAATTAAATTTATTTATAAAGTGGCTGTCAAGAATCTGACATTCCTCCCAATTGCAACTCAGCAGCACCTGGTTTCTATTCCTAGAATATTTCCTCCTGTGATGATAATATCAGCTATTAACATACTTGTATTAATAAAGCTTTATTCTTCAGGGAGAACTCCACTCTTGGGAGAGGTCAGCTAATTAATTTCGGTAATGTCAGGTGAGACTGCTGCATGTTTTATGACCTTGAAGATTTCAGTGATGATTAAGTCACTAAATTATTAAATTATGTTTGCAAGGACCACTAAGGAACTGAGAGAACATAGGCAAAATGCTCTTGAGTATTCTAAAAGATGTTTCCACCATTACCACAGAGCAAAATATTCATACAATGTCTGCTCAGTGTTCAGCAAAGAGAAAAAATGAAAAATGGGAGGCTATTTATTGATGGGGAAATAAATATGCTTTAATATTTTAAGGCTACTCTAATTATGCTAATACAAAGTCAATAGGAATGTCAGTTCCAATCAAACCCTGAAGTTAAGTTCTTAGCAGTAAAGAAATCAGAGAATGGGTGAATACCTCCTCCCCACTTATTTTTCTGTGTGAAAGCAAGATATCTGGGAAATTTTAATATAAGCACAATAATTGACAACTCAGTGTTACAATTTTCTCAGTTATGTAATAAATATATTAACAACTGTCTGACACAATTTTTTTTTGTCTTTACTACCCACAGTTTCATCATCTTCCACTTGAACCTAACCTTGATTTGGTCTTCTTTATTTTATTTTTGTTCCTCTAGTGTTTCTTCTCAACATAGGTAATTGAGTGGTCTTTGAAAACCACAATTATATTGTATCATTCTTTTGCGAAAGCTCTGACAACATTCGTTTCTTTTTAAAATAAAATAAAAAATTCTTAGTAACCTAAAAAAACATTAAGGATGCTATAAACTGTTCCTTGCTTACCTCTTTGATTTGTTCTTCCTACACTCCCTCTCTTCACTGAACTGCAGCCAATCCAACTGTTTTGTCTTTTAATCTACACGTTTGCTTTTTACTTTTAAGTCTCTGCACTTCCATTGTCAGGGATGGTCATGCTATTTCTGTATGGTTTATTTCTGTATGCTATTTCTGTTCAGTTACCAGTATAAGTTCCAATAGCATCTATTCAGAGAGATGCTCTCAGACCACTGTGTCTAAAGTAGCATGTCCAATTATTACCTGCATAGTATTCACAATATGAGTTATGGTGCACAGGGATGCTGAGGAGCATATGGGATGCTGAGGATCAAACCTGGGTTGACTATGTTTAAGGCAAGCACCTTCCCTACTGTACCATCTCTCCAGCCTACCTCCACTGATTTGTGACATCATGATGTTTAGCTGTTCCTTTTCAACATTATTTTTGTAAGAATCAATTGTGAAAAAGGACAGAGCTCAATATCCGAGCCAAAGTCAACAACAGTGAAATCATGAAACCCAAACTTTAACCGTCAAAATTTAAAATGGTCCAGTTATTCTGGCAAGTTTGGAGGGCAAGGGTGGTAGCATGGGATGGCTCAGAACATTGACGGAGGGCGGTTGACTCTGGTGGTGGGAATGGCTCTGAAACACTGTATGTCTGAAACCCAACTATGAACAACTTTGTAAATCACAATGGTACATTAAAAGAAAAATACAAATAAAAATATAAGTTATCTTTGATACAGCATGAGTGGATGGGTGGATCAGCAGATGAAAGGAGTCTGTTTAAATAGATAGCCAATCAAAACTCGAATTGCTGGGGTGGGAGGTGGCAGAAGATAAAAGCAGGCTCCAAGACCTCCTTGCCCTCATCCCAAGCTTTCTGTATAGGCCCTGGTAGACTGCAGTTTCAGGCAGACTCTTGAGCCCACACCGATGGCATATTCATGCAGAAACATATACTGGGCATGGGATTCGCCCAGGAGCATTAAGATAAAAGGCCAGAGATTAAGGAAAGCCCTGATGATGCGACAGAGCTGCTGGGGACACAGACCAGCCACTGGTACAAAAAGTAGGAACTTGCCAAAAGCACTTGGAGGCATGCTGGAAATCAGGAAAGCTCAGATGTCAGTGGGGGTTGTTGGGGACAGGCCCAGGGACATGGTTTCAGAGCAGGAATGTGAACTGGACAGAGGGCACGGGGCCTGGTATTCACAGGTGGTGGGTAGACTGTATGGAACAAGATCCAGCAGGTTGTACTTCGGATTAGGCTGTCTTACCACAGGGCAAGTGATGCAGATTTCAGCTAAAGACAGGCTGATGTTTAGAGGGACCCAGACCGTCCATTGACTTAAACAACTTTTAACTGTAGTTACATTTATTTATTTATTTTTTCAATTACAAGTATTTCACAGTTATATTTAAGGTACATAGGGAAAGTGAATTAGGGCCTCCCTTCACCATTTTTCCCAGCATGCATCCCATACCACCACCCTTAGCCCCTTGGACTAGTGTAACAGGTTCCTTTGTGTACAGCTTGTTATGTATGGCTTGGTTCTCTTGATTCTATTGTTGTTGATTTTGGTTTGGGTATTTTGGTTTGGTCCTTTTTTTATTTCCACTCAATGCTCATGAGACTGCTTTGTCACTGTTACCACTTTTTTTTTCAATTTGTAGGAAGACATAGAAATATGATGCAGAAAAAGATGACTCATGTTCTATGGTTCTGTAGTTACCTTTTTTTATGCAAATCTTTCACACAATTCTCAAGGACCCCCCAGTGCAGGAAAATTCACTTTCGTGCTATGGTCTTGAAATAGTTACTACCTTTCTCTCTCTCCCCAAGGATGCAAGTATCTATTATGTACATTTTGTCTATGTCCTCTTATAGTGTTTTCTCAGAGTTTTGAGCAATAACTGGCAATCTAGTATGTTACCAAGCACTCAGTTGGTTGGTGAAATATAGGAGTACATTTAAATAAAGAAACACGTATGTGCAGACACATGCTTACTCTTGCTCACTTCTAAGACAAAGTCTTACTAACTGAAATAATGATTATAGTAATTATTGAAAGATGCTGGCCACAAGGGATTTTAATAAATTAATTACACATGCAATCAATCTACAGTATACACTGTTATTGTGATTACTAAGGAAAAATCGAGGAACTGAAAGGTTAAATAACAAAAGGACAAAATTAATAATTAGTGGGAGTGGGATTTAGCTTCAGGTAATTTTTTGTTTGTTTCTGCTTTGTTTTGGGGTCACTCACCGAGTGCTCAGGGCTTTTTCCAGGGAGAATTAGGGAGACCATATGGGGTGCCATGCCAGGTTTTCATCTGCCCATCTATAGAGGAAGGGAAATACCTTTCCACGGTCTTTCTGGCCCCAAGGCTGATCACTTGTTTACTCAAATCTGCTGTCTTAGTGCAGTGTTATCCAAATCGAAAAATGTCAAGTGAAGTAAGACAAAAGAATGACAAATGATAATATCACACATTAAGGGCATATAGAATAACAAGATGAAGGAATGCAAGAGATCAAAAGCAAAAATATCTAGATTCCACTGAGCCCTATATTACAGAAATGAGACAGGAATGGAGAGAAATCAAGAGGTAGAATAAATAGGCAAACAGGAGGTAATAGGCACAGGCATAAGGGGCCTCGGGTACATTGGTGGTGTAGAGGTGTGGTATATCTATATGTCTAAACCACAGAATTAGCACTGAAAGAATGAGATCCTAACTAAATTAACCAAATTAAAAGCATGCCTGCTAAAGGGTAGGCTGGGGAATGAAAGGGAACCTGGGACACTAACAGATGGAAATTGATCTGGTGGGAGGATTGGTGTTGGTATATTGTATATCTGAAACTCTGTGAACAAAACCTTCCCTTCCGCCATTATTTGTTTCTTCATTCAATTCTCATTCAGCAGATATTGAATATCTTTTGCCAAACTCTTACATAGGTTCTTGGCTAAGAAGCTAAGTAACCCAGATTTTAAGTAGAAAGAAGAGGAATGATTATGCAAAGAAGGCCAGAGCAACAGTACAGTGGGTAGGGCACTTGCCTTGTATCCAGCTGACCTGGGTTTGATCCCTGGCACCCCAGATGGTCTCCCAAGCCACACCATGAGTGATCCTGTAGCAAAGAGCCAGGGATATACCCTGAGCACTGCTGGGTGTAAACCATCCCCCCAATACAAAATCAGAAATATCAGGTGGAGATGGCTATGTGTTCAGCACAATCAAATCTTCAATGAAGTGGAGGAGAAATTTTATTATCTTTACAACTTAGGACTTTTCTCTGAGAACATATGATACATCTCAATATATATATATATATATATATATATATAATGTATTATTTAAGTACCTGATTTCTCCAAATACTGCTCCAGCTTTCAGAGTTACCAGAACTTCCATACCATCAGCACCTCCAAGGACCTGGACTTCTCCTTGCTTGATTATATACATTTCCTTGCCAATTTCTCCCTGTATGTCAAATATGAGGAGCAAATTACAGTTACTTTATTCTTGATAATAATGCACCAAAGGAAAAATTAAGCTTTGTAAAATTTATTTATTTTTTAGGAAGCCTATTTTTTAAATTTTTGTTATTATTTTTTAAATATCTTTATTTAAACACCTTGTTTATAAACATGATTGTAGTTGGGTTTCAGTCATAAAAAGAACACTCCCCCCCCTCCAGTGCAACACCATTCTGGCCCCTCTCTTAGACTTGTTAACTAGAAGTCTTTAAGAACCTTTATTTTAAAATATGTAATTGTTTTATCAGAACATGCTAACTTATCATTATTAAAGTTAGGTATTGGCCTCTTTAATTCTTGAAAAAAAAATCCCAGAAAATTAAATAAAACAATTATCACTGTCCTTTTTTTAATTGATTTTTCATTTAGGTGCTTTTTATTTTTGTTTTATTTTTTTTTGGGGGGGGCACACCTGGTGACACTCAGAGGTTACTCCTGGCTATGCACTCAGAAATCGCTTTTAGCTTGGGGGACCATATGGGATGCAAGGGATCAAACTGTGGTACATCCTAGGCTAGCTCCGGCAAGGCAGATGCCTTACCGCTTTGCACCACTGCTCTGGCCCCTCTTTAAAGTGCTTTTGTTCACAGAGTTTCAGATATACAATATACCAACACCAATCCTCCCACCAGATCAATTTCTGTCTGTTAGTGTCCCAGGTTCCCTTTCACTCCCCAGCCTACCCCTTTAGCAGGCATGCTTTTAATTTGGTTAATTTAGTTAGGATCTCATTCTTTCAGTGCTAATTCTGTGGTTTAGACATATAGATATACCACACCTCTACACCACCAATGTACCCGAGGCCCCTTATGCCTGTGCCTATTACCTCCTGTTTGCCTATTTATTCTACCTCTTGATTTCTCTCCATTCCTGTCTCATTTCTATAATATAGGGCTCAGTGGAATCTAGATATTTTTGCTTTTGATCTCTTGCATTCCTTCATCTTGTTATTCTATATGCCCTTAATGTGTGATATTATCTTTTGTCATTCTTTTGCCTTACTTCATTTGACATAATATTCTCTAGAGATATCCATGTTGCTGTGAACAGCATCATTTTATCATTATTTGCATTGTATCCTATTGTGTCTATATACCATACCATAACTCTTTATCCCCTCATCTCTTGTTGGACACCCCTTTTGATTCTGTAGCCTATGTCTTGTGCTACATTCTGTCATGAATAATGGTGTGCATATGTCCTTTTGATTATGTTTTTGTGACTTGAGAGTAGACAGGTATTATTACCCTCACTTAAAAATGAGAGTAGGGATTGGAGAGATAGCTCAAAGGGCTTATGGTTTTATTTTTTTTTTGTTGTTGTTGTTGTTTGTTTTGGGGCCACATCTGGTGACGTTCAAGGGGTTACTCCTGGCTATGTGCTCAGAAATTGCTCCAGGCTTAGGAGACTATAAGGGACCCCAGGGGATTGAACTGCGGCCTGTCCTAGGTTAGCGCATGCAAGGCAAATGTTCTACTGCTTGCGCCATCACAAATGTCCTACTGCTTGCGCCATCGCTCCGGCCCTTCAAAGGGTTAATGTTTATCTTTTACTTGCAGAAAGCTCAGGACTGATCTCTAGCATCTATGGGAGTTGCCCCCACAAATGGACCAGTTGTAGACTTCTGAGCACCGCTTATTTGTGGCCACTCCTTCCCAAAGCTCAACAAAAATTGTCTGTCGAGCTTTAAAAAGATAAAATATATGGGGACATAGAAATATGACAGTTTTTATGACTCTTGTCTTGCATGTGGCAAGATAGACTCTAGTCTATCTTCAGCACCACATATGTTCCCCTGAGTACTGTCATTAGTGACCCCTGACCACTAATTCAGGAGTAGCCTCTAAGTACTGCTGGATGTGGCCCCCAAACCTCCCAAAAATCAAATTAAAAAAAGATAAAATTTCTCAGTTTGAAATGAAAATTAATGGAACTTTAGGTGACCATGGTATACAAAATAAGTCAGAAAGTGAAAGAAAATTATATATTGTTGTATTCATATGGGGACTATAAATAAACTGAATAAAATACCAAAACACAACAAAATAATTCTTAAAATACGATAGTTACCAAGGGAAAGAAAAAATAGGATTACAGGAATGGAAAGAATGGGTAGGGTGAAGAGTGGAGAACTACTGATACAGAGGCACTGATACAATAGTAACTTCTTAGTTTATGTAATTAAATAGAAATTTTGTTCATTGAAAATTATCTGTTAAAAGTTATTATAGGGGCCAGAGTAATAGCACAGTGGTTTGGCATTTGTCTTCTATGCAGCTGACTCGGGACAGACCCAGGTTTGATTCCCAGCATCCCATATGGTCCCTCAAGCCTGCCAGGAGTGAGTTTTGAGCACAGGGCCAAGAGTAACCCCTGAGCAGTATCAAGTGTGGCCCACACCCCTCCAAAAAAAGTTATTATAGAGAACTGGAGAGATTACAGCAGGTAGGATGACTGGCTTGCATGCAATTGGCCCAAATTTGAACTCTAGTATCCCATATGGTCTCCTGAGCACTTTTTAAGATTAATCTTAAATGCAAAGCAGAAAGTAATCTTTGAACATTTCCAAATAGATGTCTTTCCTATCCCCCGTCCCCAAAGAAGAGAAAAAGAAAAACAATTCTTCTGGAAAAATTAGAATATACATTTTTAATCACAAGAAACAGTGTGAAATTAAACATCTTTGGTAGAAGAAGCCTGAATTGTTCAATGTCTTGATAAAATTTGCAAAATAGATGATGGAGCATTAGCACTAATAGTAACTCTGTCACTTCACAGTCAAATACAGTCAACTAGACCATATCTAATGACAAATCTAATATAAAGAATAACTTCAAATCCAGTAAAAGATAAAAAGTAATTTAAAAAATGGAAAGTATTTGAAATTTCCCCCCAAAATTCGGTATTAGAGCAGGATCATATTGCCTTTTATTTGCATTAAGTCATTCTCAAGGAGCTAGAGCGAATTTTCGAAAGCAGTTATTACAACCGACTGAAGGTAGAAGAGCATAATAGGCACTTCAATATAGTGCTGCATCTCTAATTATTTTTTAATGATCATTTCAATAATTTTCCAAGGAGATCTGGCATAATCAACGAACCAAATCTTTCACTATTTCTTGCATATTTCGAGGCTAATTTGTGCCTTTCCTGCAGTTTAATTAGCATTCAAATGAAGTAGACGTTCCTCAGAGAACAAGGCCTGACAGCATGTGCAAAATAAGATCAAACCAAGCTGTTGTGTTTGGTTTACGAACTAATTTGGAGAAAATTTTTTAAAAAGTAAGTGCTTCGTGTAGAATGGAGTGCTCCATAATGAAAGGGCTGTTCATATTTTCAAGCTTCCTGTGTAGACATCTATTTTCAAGACAAGAGGGGCATTCTGACACTCTATGGGTCCTTCTGGGAGAAAAGACATTCCACTCGAAATTTCTTGCCATTAACATCAGTTATGAAACATCAATGATAATTTAGAGGTGTAAGATCTTAGGTCTCATTCTATACTGTAAAATAATATTTGTAAAATAATACTGTAAAATAATGTTTGGATTATGCAAAGCTCTGGAAATCTGTGATATCAAAATTCTGAAAATTTTTTATATTGTCACATATCATACTGGGACGATTTCAAACACTTTAAAAACTGTATTGTTATGGAGGTAACATGGTTACAATATTTTTCAAGGTTATGTTTTTGGTGTACAGAGTTATTGCACCTCTTATAACCAAAGTGCTATGTTATACCCTTGACCAATTGTCCTTATGAAACTACTAGGGAATCAGTGAGATAACTCAAAGACCGAGAACTCATATTTTGCATATTTTTGCATGCAGATTATCAGTTTTCTCAACTTCACTAGTTGAAGAGGTTTCCTTGAGCCACATCATTAATCACCAGGGAAACGCCAATCAAAACAATGAGATACCATCTCACACCACAGAGACTGGCATACATCAAGAAAAAAAAATCAAAATAAAAACAGGGGCTAGAATAGTACAGTGTGTAAGGCACTAGCCTGGCATGAGAGCTACTTGGGTTCCATCCCTTATGGTCCCCTGAGCACTGTCATAGATAGCCAGGAATAACACCCAAGCACTGTCAGGTGTGTTCCCCCTAAAAACAACAACAAAAACCCCTAAGAACAACCAGTGCTGGTGTGGATGAAGGGAGACAGAAACTCTAATTCACTGCTAGTGAGAATGTAGACTGGTCCAGCCTATTGGGAAAATAATACGGACATTCTTTAAAAACTAGAAATTGAATTTCTATATGACCTAGCAATGCCACTTCTAGGAATATATCCTCTTAGACCAAAAACACAATGCAGAACACTCCTCTGCATTTCTGTGCTCATCACAACACTATTTACAGAATCTGGAAACAACCCAAGAGTCCAAGGATGAATGAGTGGATAAGGAAATTATGTGACATCTACACTATGCAGCTGTTAGGGAAAATGAAGTCATGCAATTTTCTTATACCTGGAATGTAAATGGTGAATATTATGCTGAGCAAAAAAATTTAGATATAGAATGATAGCACTCATTTGTGGGATATTAAATAAAAGATAGTATGGTAATAATACCCAAAGGCAACAGAGACAAGAGCTAGGAGGGCCAGTCCATGGTAGAAAGCTTGCCACAAATAGCAGGAGAGGGCAGTTAGGGCAGAGAAGGCACCACTAAACAATTATAGTTGTTGATCATTCTGGACAAGAACTGAAAGGGCTCTGAAAGGAGGTAGAATGATATGCGTGGTATGCCTTCAGTAACAATATTGTAAACCATAGTGTCTAAAAGGTAAAAATAAGAAAAATGAAAATGAGATATATAAAGGAGGAGAGAGAGAATGAAAGAGAGAAAAGAAAAATGACTATCATACAGGCAGACGGGGAAGATGGTGGAGGGTGGGCAGGTATCTGGGGACACTGGTGGCAGGTAATGTGTACTGCTGAAGGGATGAATGCTGGACATTGTATGACTGAAACAATCGTAAATAACTTTGTAACTGTATCTCATGGTGATTCAATTAAAATTTATTAAAAATGGAAAAAGAATCATCATATAAAGAGCCATGCTATTCTTTTTTTATTTTTAAAAAACTTTATTTATTGAATGGTTGGTTCTTGGGTCACACCCAGAGGTGCTCAGTGGTTACTCCTAGCTCTGCACTCAGAAATCGCCCCTTCAGGCTGGGAGACCATGTGGGATGCCAGAAATTAAGCCTGGTCCCACGTGGGTGGGCCACAGGTTGGCTGTGTGCAAGGCAAATGTGTTACCTCTGTGCTATCACTCCGGTCCCTAGGACCCTAGCAGTGATTTCTTTTCTTTTCTTTTCTATTCTTTTCTTTTCTTTTCTTCTTTCCTTCTCTTCTTTTCTTCTTTCTTTCTTTCTTTCTTTCTTTCTTTCTTTCTTTCTTTCTTTCTTTCTTTCTTTCTTTCTTTCTTTCTTTCTTTCTTTCTTTCTTTCTTTCTTTCTTTCTTTCTTTCTTTCTTTCTTTCTTTCTTTCTTTTCTTTCTTTCTTTCTTTCTTTCTTTCTTTCTTTCTTTCTTTCTTCTTTCTTTCTTTCTTTCTTTCTTTCTTCTTTCTTTCTTTCTTTCTTTCTTCTTCTTCTCTCTCTCTCTCTTTCTTTCTCTCTTTCTTTCTTCTTTCTCTCTCTCTCTCTCTCTTTCTTTCTTTCTTTCTTTCTTTCTTTCTTTCTTTCTTTCTTTCTTTCTTTCTTCTTTCTTTCTTCTTTCTCTCTCTCTCTCTCTTTCTTTCTTCTTTCTCTCTCTCTCTCTTTCTTTCTTTCTTTCTTTCTTTCTTTCTTTCTTTCTTTCTTTCTTTCTTTCTTTCTTTCTTTCTTTCTTTCTTTCTTTCTTTCTTTCTTTCTTTCTTTCTTTCTTTCTTTCTTTCTTTCTTTCTTTCTTTCTTTCTTTCTTTCTTTCTTTCTTTCTTTCTTTCTTTCTTTCTTTCTTTCTTTCTTTCTTTCTTTCTTTCTTTCTTTCTTTCTTTCTTTCTTTCTTTCTTTCTTTCTTTCTATCTCCCTCCCCCTCCCTTTCTCCCTTCCTTCCTCCGTTCTTTCTTTTCTTTCTTTCTTGGTGACACTCAGGGATTACTCCTGGCTATGAGCTCAGAAATCACTCCTGGCTTGGTGGACCATATGAGACATCAGGGATCGAAACAAGGTCCATCCTAGGTCAGCGCGTGCAAGGCAAATGCCCTACCACTGCACCACTGCTCCGGCCCATTTACAAAATCAATTTTTAAACTTAGTTTTACTTTCATAAAATCTAAAGAGACAACCTAACATGCTTTCCTTCTTCCAACTTCCCAATCTAAATGAAAAATTTTCACACCCTTTGGTGCTCAGGACTTACTCCTGGCCCCTGATCTTAGAGATTATTCTTCAGGGGTAAAGGATTATTTGGAATGCAGTGATTGAACCAGTGTCAACCACATGCAAGGCAAGAGCCTTATACACTGTAGTATCATTATGGTTGAACTAAATTAAACCACTAAATAAAAGTGGTTACTATTGCACACCCTTGTGGAAAATTTTGTTTTTTCTTTATGCAAATGAACAGATTCTGTAGTCATGAACACTTTAAAATTCTATTGTTTATTTTTCATCAGACCTCAGATTCTCAACTTGGTTTCACTTTAGAACTGTCTGGAAATTAAAAAAAAAAGTTTCTATGTGGGAACAATTAATGGAGACCACACTTCTAATTTTAGGAGATTTTTATGTTCCTAGTGATTGAATAGAATATTTAATGTCATTAACTTTAAACACCCAAAGGATAATAATAATGTATGTTTTACTCACTGTTGGTTATAATCAGTACCTAGCATAATACATGGCACATCATGTTCAGAAGTACATGTAATTTCACTGAATAAATGATAGTAAAATAGTTTTAAATGGGGAAATTACTAGATTTTATTTGTAGAGAAAGGGTCTTCCTTTCTGTCCCAGCTGAAACTAATCTTCCCTTTGTCCGGAATGCCTGGTTTTACTTCCTCTTGTTTCATGCCAACTAATTTTCAAGTCAGCCTAAGTATTATCTTTTCCAGGAAATCTTGTCAGTGAGATAAGTGTCCCACTTTGTTTTCTACAGCATGTACTTATTCTATCATAGTGCTTAGTACATTATTTTTGGAATGTTATAAGTGATTCTCATCTGCACTTGAACTCCCTAAGGTTTGGGATCAACTCATATGCCATTGAAATGCTTATCTCCCATACCATTTGATTTTGAGTATTGATTTCATTATCGATCTAACTAAATGTGAAGCTCATCATTCCCTGTTTCACTTAAAACATTAACCAGTGGTGTAGAAAAAATTTCATTTTAGGAGAATGGAGAGACAGTATATGAGTAAGAGGTGGGCCTTGCACTGTGGCTGGCCTGGGTTTTTGTGTGTATGTAAATTAACAGATTCTGGAGTTATAAATGAGTTAAATTTCTGTTGTTTATATTTTTCATCAGATGACAGATTCTCAACTTCGGTTTCATTTTAGAATTGTCTTGGAAATTTAAAAAAATGTCTTTATGTGGGTTCTACCCAGAACAATTAATGAAGACCACACTTCTAATTTTAGGAGATTTTTATGTTCATAGTGGTTGAATTCAATATATGAATATGAATTGAATATGAGCCCTGGGTTCCTGAAATCCCATCTGAGCATCACTAGGAATGAATCACAGAGGAAGGAGTAAGCCCTGAGCCCCAGTAAGTATGGCCCAAATTCATTTTAGGGTGATTGATAATAACATATGCTTAAAAATTGATTAAGATATTTTTACTAGAATATGATGTAGTTTTAAAGTGGAATTGTAGAGGACTGCTTAATAATATAAAAATATTTATATGCTATAGCATTGCATGATAAAACAAACTTCAAAATTCAAAACTTTTATTGATTTTATTGCTGCTTTTGTCAAACCAATTTTATGTTTCCATCAGTCGTTATAAAAGGATTTATTTAAATATATTAATATTGACTGTTTCTGGGTGAGTTTCCGAGTTTCTGGGTGAGACTTTGTTTTGTCATAGTTAAATAGGGAGCACCTATTTTAAAATGATGAAAACAGTTTTTTGGAAGTATTCCATAATTATCCTTTAACTGAGTAAGGTATGAGAAGGTAACTGTTAATTTACCTAAGCTATCAGAAAAGAAAAGAAAAACCTTTTAATTTTTTTCCCCGTAGTTTTACCTATTTGGAATTAAAAGGGTATGACAACTGATGACTTACGTTTATACAATTTTTCATATTAATCATTTTGTTTGTTTTTGAGCCATACCTGGTGTGCTCAAGGGTTATACTCTGCCCTCAGAAATCACTTCTGGCAGGCTCAGGGGATTGAACCGAGGTCAGTAGTGTGTAAGGCAAGACCTCTACTCATTCTGGCCCTTAAACTACCCATATACCGATATTTTTTTATTCTTTTTTTTTTTTTTTTAATTTTGGGGCCACATCTGGTGATGCTCAGGGGTTACTCCTGGCTCTGTGCTCAAAAATCGCTCCTGGCTTGAAGGACCATATGGAATGTGGATGGATTGAACTGCGGTCCGTCCTGGGTCAGCCGTGTGCAAGGCAAATGCCCTATCACTGTGCTATTGCTCCAGCCCCTAAACTACCCATATTTTTATCCTATAATAAAACCCACATTCTCCTATTCTATTCTGAAATCTATGAGCACTTTATTATTATTATTATTTTCATACAAAATTATCTATCATTATTTATTTATTTATTTATTTATTTATTTATTTATTTATTTATTTATTTATTTATTTAGGATTTTGAGCCACAACCGGCTGTGCTCAGGGGTTACACCTGCTGCTGCATTCAGGAATTGGACCTGATGTGGCTCTGGAAATCATATAAGATACCAAGATCTGCTGCATGCAAGGCAAGCCCCATATATTTTTGTTCTATATTTCTGGTCCCAATATATCATGATTATTTCTAAACAATGAAATTAACTCTGAATACCTTTAGACCTACCTCCCCAAAGAATAGATTCTCACAAACCTAAACCATTGAACCCAAATGCTCCAGTGGAAATAGAAAAAATATACGGGGAAGTCAGCACTAGCCTTAGATAACTGAATTAGATTCACCCCCACCACTCTGGCATCCCATATGGTCCCCCTAGCCAGGATCGATTTCTGAGCACAGAGCCAGGAATAATCCCTGATTGTCACTGGGTGTGGCCCAAAACCTAATATATATGTATATTAATTAATAATTAATTAATCTGGGGCCGGGCGGTGGTGCAAGAGGTAAGGTGCCTGCCTTGCCTGCGCTAGCCTAGGACGGACCGCGGTTCGATCCCCCGGCGTCCCATATGGTCCCCCAAGCCAGGAGCGACTTCTGAGCGCATAGCCAGGAGTAACCCCTGAGCGTCACCGGGTGTGGCCCAAAAACAAACAAAAAAATAATAATTAATCAATAATAGAGGGGAAACATCCTCTGTGAATCATAATACAGTTGGATGGGAACATGTGAGAAACGTACTGAGGGAAATGTTTGCAAACTATGAGAGAAGCCAGTTAAGGAAGTAAACCTACCATAGAGAAGAGAATAGACACAAAAGACTTACAGAGATATAATCTGATAGTTAAAGTTGGCTCTGCTTCTGGGTGTTTCCAGGTAATTAAACTAAAAAAATTCCTAATTACTCGAAAAATTATATACTCTGGAACCTTAGCCTAAATTTTATTTATTTGCTAGTTGTGCCTTTGAAAAGTACTGTGTACTCACCTTTTTGCAAACAAAGTCCCCAGGTAAGTAGAGAGTGGATTTCAGTCTAAGCAGCATATCATATATCATCTGTGTGTCACAACCCTGAAGAGAAAAGAATAAAGAAAAATAATTCTTATAGGCATAGTTAAGGTGTCTGTAACTGAAAATTGAATGTAAGTAACAGTAATAGCTACTGTCTGTGCTAATATTATATTATATTTTGTTATTGGATATGAACTTGTTTTGACCCAAATTATAAAAACAAAAAACAGAAGCCAAAAAACCAAAAGCCTGTAGGCAGTCTAATGGCAAGAGTTTGGATCCTGACTAGAGAGATTTGGGGTTCATAATGGTTTTATCACATATTACTATGTAACTGCTCAGACCTTTAGTTTTATTCTTTTAAACGAGAACAAATAGATATTTATTCCATAATCTAGATTTTAACTTACATAAAACTTAACATATAGAATTGGTGAAAAAGCTACTAATGTTTATAAAAGTGACATCAATGATAATATTGCTACACTATAGAAAAAACCTTTTACTAAATATTTTATTTATTATATTTTATATATATTATTTATATATATTTATTTATATATATTATTTATATATATTATATATATTATATATTTATTATTATTTTCATACTATTATTAAATTTGCAGGACCATATGTGTGTCTTTTGTAAAAAAAATTTACCATTTTTCTCCTCCCATATCTTTTTTTTTTGGTTTTTGGGCCACACCCAGTGGTGCTCAGGGGTTACTCCTGGCTGTCTGCTCAGAAATAGCTCCTGGCAGGCACGGGGGACCATTTGGGACACCGGGATTCGAACCAACCACCTTTGGTCCTGGATTGGCTGCTTGCAAGGCAAACGCCGCTGTGCTATCTCTCCGGGCCCCCATATCTTTTCTTATATCTCCAATAGAGCCACATTACTGGAATCACTTTAATCACCTTGATACGCCTCTTAATTGAAGGGGGGAAATGGATGGTACCAAGATCAGACAGTCATATGTTCATTTGGTGGAAATAAAAAAAAGATCAGACTTGAATATCAAATCTAAAATCAACAACAACCCAATCTGCAACAAGCTGTACAAGGGGGGAACTGTTGCACTAGCATTACGGGGGGTAAAGGAGGGAGATGTGGCATGCATGCTGGGAACAGGGGTGGAGGAGGACAACACTGGTGGTGGGAATGCCTCTCATTCATTGTTACTATGTGCCTTAAATATTACTGTGAAAGATTTGTAATTCAATTTGACCACAATAAAAATTAAAAAACATTTATCAGTTTCTTTAAGGAAGGAAAAATCACCTAACCAGTATAAAAGCAACATTTTGAGTGACTGTCTTTTCATATCTGAACACTATTTAAACAGTTTAATATAACTTAAAACAAATCTGATTTATTATAGTATGTATATATGCATAGTCTGCCAATAGAATTATAATTTATTGGATAGACTAAAAATACAAATATCCTGATCTGCTTTAAAAATTTATGTAGTGGTTCTGAACCCTTTGCTTTTACCAAATATATTTAATTTTTCTACCTGAGCTACTTGCACGTAACTTTTTTTCTTTATTGTTAGTCCAGGCCATATATTAAAAATTATATTATTATTATTGTTATTATTATTATTTGTAGTGAGCTAATCATAGTATCAAGAAGAAAGAGATGCAAAGGGACTGCCCCCAGTTTGAGGGCTGGATAGTCATTATTTTATTTTATTTTGTTTTTGGGCCACGAAACATTTGGTGATGCTCAGGGGTTACTCTTGGTTATGCGCTCAGAAATTGCTTCTGGCTTGGGGGTCCATATGGAACACCGAGGATCGAACCAAGGTCCATTTTACATCCGCAGCAAGGAAGCAAACGCCCTACCGCTGCACTATGGTCCTGGCTCCGTGAATAGACATTCTTTTAGCAAACACCAGCTTGATGTAACAATTTTAGGTGCAAATTCTTAACCTAGATTCATATAAATTTAAACCTGTGGCTTAATTGACATTAAGGAAATGTAATAATTTAACACGCAAACACCTTAAAGTAGCCATTGGTAAAAGCATTCTGATGAGCTTGACATTAGAGTTTAAATTTCTTATTTCAGAATTTGGTTACTAATATAAATGCATATCAAGGCTGGCAGGAATCCCTGAATATAATTTTACAAATACTGATGAGAAACTGCTATGAACCATGTCCTTGAAGCAACCAAGATGAAAGAGAAGTCTAGAGGGGATAATGTTTTAAGTAAAAAGAAAAGGTGTAATTGACTGTAGAGGTTAATCATGTAGACATCCTGGGTAAATATTAATAAAATTTAGTATGTATATATTTGTGTGCTTCTGTGTATATGACTTGGAGTATGGTTAATTATTTTATCCTGAGAAGGATGTAAGAAAGAAGCATTAGAAAAGTGTTTATATGGGTAACTGAATTGTATCATTTGAGGATAAAAATTATTTATATTTTGAAAAATATACTAAGGTTATTTTAAGTAGAGGAAAAGTCACCATCTTCTTATACATTTGTTTTATAAAATATATAAATTTGTATATCACATAAATTTTATTTAGATTTATTTTGTTTTTAAAAGCATTACAACATTTCTGAAAATTGTGGTTATTTTGTTTTTAGTAAAATGTCTGTCTGCATGGTTCATGTGACTAGTTTAGTTTAATGCTTTTATCAGTTCATAAATTGGGTTCCTGTTCATTTAGAACTCTCTTAGGAAAAAAAATTCATTAAACTTTGAAATCATCTTCTGATATCCTCCACTAAGAAATGTGCCCTTGATACTTTAAGGAAGGCAAATGTGAAATTTAGTTGAAAGTTATTATGTATTAACATACTTAGAAACATGTAATGAAGTTAACTTGAAATCATCAATATCCATGAAAAATTTGAGATTTTATATGATCAGAATAGAAGATCTCACACCTTTATTACTTTCATTTGTATATATTTTGATGTTTTGACTTTAAAATTTATAATCCTAATTATAATCTATAAATCAAAACTGAAACTATAATTGCTTGAATAATCTTGTTGTAATAGACAGTTAAGGAATAGTCTCAATTATGGGAAATTGTACTTTAAGAATTACTAATAATTTCAAATATTTTCCCTATGGGAATAATTTATATACATATAAATTTACATATTATGGCAAGATTGCTTTCTGTGACAGAGTTGGAAATAGTAGTTCAACTAAATAAAACACATATATATGTGCTTATGTGTTCAAACTCAGCAAGATGGTTTAAACAAAGAAAGCCTCAAAAATAACCATCGTAATTCCAGTTACCCAGTAAAAATAATATTGCCTGTTGATTTTTCTATGAATATAAAGTAAAACGATACAAATGAAGATTGGAAGAATACCTTCAAAAACAATTTGGGGGGAGAGGAAAATTAATTTAGGAATTACTTCCAGGAAGGTAGGAAAATAAATGAAACTAGGAAGAACAGATGAGATGATAAATTTATTTATTTATTTTTATAATAATATTTTTTTGGGTTTTTGGGTCACACCCGGCAATATTTTTATTTAAGCTCCATGATTACAAACATGCTTGTAGTTGGGTTTTACTTATAATAAAAGAATACCCCCCTTCACCAGTGCAAACTTTCCACCACCATTTCCCTCCTCACCCACTCCCTGCTTGTATTCAAGACAGGTATTCTACTTCTCTCATTCATTAACATCGCCCTGATCATTTTTAGTGCAGTTATTTTCCTAACAGCATTCACCACTCTTTGTGGTAAGCTTCACATCATGGGCTAGTCCTGCCAGTCCTCATCTCTATTGACTCTGGGTGTTATTACAATAATGCCTTTTATTTTTCTTAAAACCCATAGATGAGTGAGACTATTCTGTGTCTATCTCTCTCCCTCTGACTTACTTCACTCAGCATAATGGTTTCCATGTCCCTCTATGTATAGAAAAATGTCACTAATTATATTATAAATAAAGTACACATCCTGAGAGTAGAAGAATAGAACCCCCTTTGGAGAAATACATTTTCTCTTCTCTCTCTTTTGGGCGAACTCACTAATGGAAAGTTCTAATAAAAGGGATTCAATCGATGGGAAGTCTGAGATTAAAGTAGGAGAAAAGTCCTAAAATAGATGACTAGCTCTTTCCCCGTAGAAATGCACAGGTATTTATATGAGTAGTTTTTAATTTATAGCTTTGAATTCTTTTGAAAAAAAAAAAAAACATTTTAAGTCATTAGAAATATACTTTCCTGTTATAGTTGCAGTGAAGATTTATCAACTTATGCAGATAAAAATAGCTATATATAGTGATCATTTATAATTTAAGTAGTAAAAATTCATTGATTTTCCTAATGATTATCATTCAGATATAGGTACCATTGGTCTTGGTGAAACTCCAGTTTAGGATCAGACCCCCCCTCTCCTCTATTTATGTTAAGCAATTTACAGTAAGCATGAAGCAAAGTTTGCATTATGGACTTGATGTATTTGAGAACAATTATCTTCCCTTCCCCCAGAAAATTTTTTGAGAATTAATTTTATTAATTATTGTAATATTAAAAAGAAATACAACTCAGGGCTATGTTTATTGTTTGTTTGCTTGTTTTGTTTTGTTTTGGGACCACACCTGGCAGTTCTCAAGGGTTACTCCTGGCTCTGCACTCAGAAATTACTCCTGACAGGCTTGGGGGATGCTATGGATTGAACCCAGGTTGGCTGTGTGCAAGGCAAACATCCTACCCACTGTGCTATTGCTCCGACCCCAGGACTAGGTTTTTATCTTTGTAATTCAGCTCATTTTTCTTTATAGAAGTCATAAGAAAATTTTCTCATTTACAGAGAGTGAGAGCATAGTCATTGTTTTTTAAATATGCCCATTTCCATAAAATGGAAAGACAATAATTCTATTTTTCTGTTAGTTTAAGTATCACATGGTCTAAATGGGAAGTTGCATTTTTGATATATCCGTTAGCATGATTCTAATCTATCTTCCTTTGATGATGCAAGACGAACCTGATTTTATCTGCATGTATACAGTATAACATGTGGAAAAATACTACAGAATCTTTATTAATGTTTGTTAATAATGTTAAAATTAATAAAATATCATATAATTCATTATATTTTATTAATAATAAGAAGTATTATTAATAATGATCAATCAATACTTTAACAAGTAATAAATAATTCAATTATTTTAATAATTAATAGATAATTTAATGAATACTCAATATTAATAAGAATAGAATCACTTAATCATCAGAGGACAACGTGATATTATTTATTTATTTATTTATTTATTTAGAGTCCTCTACTCTATGGAGATCTTGGGAAGGAGAGAATATAGAAGAATAATTCCTCAAGTATTAACTAGTGCTTTACACAGAGCAACTTCTCAGCATATGTAGTTGAAGAGAATTCATCTGGGTTATGAATTCACTGTTTAAATTATCTCATAAAAATTGTAACATTGGGGCCGGAGAGATAGCATGGAGGTAAGGTGTTTGCCTTGCAATGCAGAAGGATGGTGGTTCGAATCCTGGCATCCTATATGGTCCCCTGTGCCTGCCAGGAGCGATTTCTGAGCATAGAGCCAGGAGTAACCCCTGAGCGCTGCCGGGTGTGACCCATAAACCAAAAAAAAAAAAAAAAAATTGTAACAATGGGGCCAGAGTGGTAGCACAGCGGTAGGGCATTTGCCTTGCATTTGCTGCCCAAGACTGATGTGGGTTCAATCCCCTGGCATCCCATGTGGTCCCCCAAGTCAGGAGCTATTTCTGAGTGCAGAGTAAGGAATAACCCTGTGAATCCCACCTGGTGTGGCCCCCCCCCAAACAAAACAATAAATGGTATCATTTATATTACTAAATATTTATATTATTAAATATTATAGATTTGGGGCCTGGAGAGATAGCACAGCGGTGTTTGCCTTGCAAGCAGCCGATCCAGGACCAAAGGTGGTTGGTTCGAATCCCAGTGTCCCATATGGTCCCCTGTGCCTGCCAGGAGCTATTTCTGAGCAGACAGTCAGGAGTAACCCCTGAGCACTGCCGGGTGTGGCCCAAAAACCAAAAAAAAAATATTATAGATTTACAGAATAGAATAGTGAGCCCAGATATAAATTCTTCATATATGGGCAATATATTTCCAACAAAGGAATAGAGACAATACATTGGAGAAAGAGAAAGCTCAATGGATGGAGTTGGGAAATATGAATGATCACATGCTAGAGAATAAAACTAGACTATAATATCAAGCTATGTACAAAACTTAATTAAAAATGATTATATGAAGTTTAGATCTAAAACCATAAAATTCACAGAAGACATATAGACAAAATACTCCACAATTTTGACTTCACTGACATCCTTTGTGATTGTTTCAGACGAAGGGTAAACAGTGGGGTCTGCATCAAACTACAAGACTTTTAAGACATCGTATTGAATGGAGAAAATATTTGTACATCATACAACAAAAAATGTACTAAATTCAAGATACAGAGAACTAGTAAGTTAAGGACAAATAACTTTCCTATAAAAGATTGAAAATAGAGATGAGCGGACACTTCTCAAAGAATGCATGTAAATAGTCAAGAGGCACATGAAAAGAAAGTTAAATATAATTTACTGTGAGAAATTCATACATCAAAATGGTCCATTAAAAACACACTCTTGTGTTTATTGAGGCTCTATTTATAGTAATGAAGATATGGAAATAGCCCAATTGTCTGGCAATAGATGATTGGACAAAGAAGATTCTAAATATAAATATATATATATATATATATATATATACATATACACACATGCACCCATGTGGGTTAAATACAGTTATATATAAGAAGAGATGATATTCAGTTATTTTTGACAATTTCATTGGATCTAGAGAGGGCTAAGTCAGAAGAATAAATACAGATAACTCACCTAGTTTATTTCTAATTAATTTATTTGTGTTTTTCAAGCCATGCCCTATGATGCTCAGTGGTTTAATCCCAACTCTGCACCGAGGAATCACTCTGGACTGCTTGGATACCATATAAGATGCTGAGGATCGAGCCTAGGTCGACCATGTGCAAAGCAAATGCCTTACCTATTGGACTATCTTTACAGCCCAATAATTAGTTCTTTGACATAAATGGAATATAAAGAAACAAAGCAAAGGACAAAACAACACCATTCCTGTAGCCTGTTAACAGCGAGATTCAGGGACAGTTTCAGCCTTGCTATTTCTTCAACTTCTCAGAGATTGCTGAGACAAGGATTAGTCCATCCACTGCCACTCACTTGAGACCCTGGATAGTATCCAGTCCTGGATAAAAAAATGAAGGCAAAATGACTGAGTAAAGCAAGCTATATGATGACACAGGTGTCTGTCACTGAACAAGGAACTGAATTTTCCAATGAGGAAAGGAATCTTCTTTTGGTTGCTTATAAAATTGGAACTGTTTAGGTCATCTTGGAGGGTTGTTTCAAGTATTGAGCAAACACACAGAAGATGTGGAGAATAAGCAGCAGATGGCAGAGAGAAAATTGAAACTGAGCTGAGAAATATTTGCCATGATGTACTGTTTCTTGGAAAAGCCTTTGATCCCCAGTGCTTCATAAGCTGAAAGCAAAGTCTTTATTTGAAAAATGAAAGGACACTATACTGTCTGTTACTTGGTGGAACTTGTTGCTGGTTGCTGGCGAAGTTTACAAGAAAAGGATTGTGGGTCAGTCACAAGCATACCAAAAAGCTTTTGAAATCAGTAGAAAAAAAATGCAGGCAACACATCCTAACAGATTGTGTCTAGCCCGTAATTTCCTGTGTTCTATTACAAGATTCTGACCTCCCCAGAGAAAACTGCTCTTGCAAAGACAGCTTTAGATGAAGCTACTGATATATGTACCAACTCAGGAATCATACAAAGAAAGCATCCTAATAATGCAATTACTGAGAGACTGCTTGCTATTGTGGTCACTGGACACCCAAAACCATGAAGCTGAAGCAGGGAGAAGGGAAAATTATTAGCTCTTCCAACTTTTCTCCCACGTAAACTCACCCAATCACTGTCTGCCTTTAACTTTCTTCTCTCCCTCCTCTTTAAATAATTATGGGTAAATTATTTTCAAAGCTCACACTAGTATTTCCTCACTTGAAGAACACCAAACAAAAATATCATTTTAAAGAAGCATATTTTTCTTTCATTTAGAATGTAAGTTCTTCAAGAGCAAAGATATTGCTTTTAGTATATTTTATTGTACATTAATACACTGTAAATGCTCAAAAAATATTGGATGGGGGTAAAAACAAGAACAAGGAATAATTAACCCTGGAAGCAAAACCAAAATGACTCCTGGATACTGATGACAGAACAGAGGTGAAAGAGTGAGAAGATGCCCTTCAACAGACGAATGGCTAAAGAAACTGTGGTACATATACACAATGGAATATTATGCAGCTGTCAGGAGAGATGAAGTCATGAAATTTTCCTATACATGGATGTACACGGAATCTATTATGCTGAGTGAAATAAGTCAGAGAGAGAGAGAAAAACGCAGAATGGTCTCACTCATCTATGGGTTTTAAGAAAAATGAAAGACACCCTTGTAATAATAATTTTCAGACACAAAAGAGAAAAGAGCTGGAAGTTCCAGCTCACCTCAGGAAGCTCACCACAAAGAGTGATGAGTTTAGTTAGGGAAATAACTACATTTTGAACTGTCCTAATAATGAGAATGTATGAGGAAAATGGAGAGCCTGTCTAGAGTACAGGCGGGGGTCGGTTGGGGAGGAAGGAGACTTGGGACATTGGTGGTGGGAATGTTGCACTGGTGATGGGTGGTGTTCTTTACATGACTGAAACCCAAACACAATCATGTATGTAATTAAGGTGTTTAAATAAATTAAAAAAATTGAAAAAAAAAAAGAAAGAGTGAGAAGAAGGAATAAGTTAAGAGGGTGGATAAACTTGGTATTTTGATGGTTAACCTGCCACCTTTGCTGACATACTCAAAGAACATAAGATATATTCATGAAGCTTACCACAAAGTTTACCACTTGGTGAATGCAGTTAGAGAATTAACTACGCTGAGAACTATCATAACAATGTCAATGAGTGAGGAAAATAGAAAGTCTGTCTCGAATACAGGCGGTGGATGGGGGAGGAAGGAGTTGGGGAGCATTGGTGATGGGAAGGTTGCACTGCTGAAGTGGGGTGTTCATTTTATGACTGAAACCCAACTACGATCATGTTTGTAATCACGGAGTTTGAATAAAGATATTATTTAAGATATTCCTAAAATATATTAAAACCCAATATTATATAGAAAACTAGTATATGGGAATTAAAAATGGTCAAATATATCAGAAACTAAGAACTGGTTTAAGAGGTAGAAGAAATGGTGTCTATTGGAAAGAGACCTTGAGAAAGTGGTGGAGGATGGAATGATATTGACACACTATGCATCAATCTTAGCAGTATTACAAATCCATGGTGCTTCAAAAAAAATCCTTCAATACTTTCTTACTACTCAGTGGGGACAGAGGAGGGAAAGGTTAATGAAAATGAAATTTCAGTAATACTCTGACTTTAGAAAGTATGAGATGGCATAGATAGCAACATGTAGTTTCTTGGGATTCATATTTGAGCACTAGAAATGATCTGAACATTCTCATTCTACTTATGGTGCAGATTGTCATTTATATATGAAAATTTACCCTTTCTTTTCTTTTCTTTTTTTCTGGGGCTGGTGCCAGCACACCTGATGATGCTCAAACATTATTTTTGATTTTGTGCTTAGGAATTAATCCTGGTGGAACTCAGGGATCTTAAGAATACTGGATAGAGTGCAAACCTGGATCAGTCACGCGAAAAGCAAATTACCTGCAGTATTTTCACTGTGGCTCCTTTAACTTTGCTTTCATATCACTAATGTCATAGTTGTCTGGGGGAGTTCTAGCTCCAGTCATCACATAACACAACGAGTCACACATCCCATTAATAAAACTTTATTGGAATGAGTTTTATATATATTTTCCAAAGCAGCAAATAATGAGACACGGTGTGTTTTATTTCAGAGACTAAACACTGTGATTTCTTATTATTAGCTGGTGAGTTCAATAGATTTTTTAAGTTATGCAGTTTTAATACTGACCACTAGGTGTCATAACAGAACTGTTGTTAAATTCTTTTCATTTCTGTACTTTAGGAGTAGACAAATGATATTTTTCTCAGCGTTAAATTTGGCAACACAATCATTAAAATAAAAAAAAAATTAAAAGTAAGTCATCATAAAGGTGCTAAAAAATCCCTAAACTCATACAAATGAACCCTCTTATTAGTTACTACTTAAAATTTGGGCCTGAAAAACATGAAATCTGCAAGGAAAAATATATTTTTCTGAAGACGATTGCTCATCTTCGCAGTCTTTAGAACCTTCTTATCATTCGAATAAAGTATAAATGGTTGAAGCAAAGTTTTCATCAAAATCTGTGACTCAGTTTTACCTGCTTGGATAAAGAGTAGAAAAATGAGATTCAGGATCTTTTTTGAGTAGGGAAATAGGAAAGTGTGTGAATTTAGGTACCTCAGTGTGAAAGCAGCTAACTTTCTCTGGTTGCTAAATATCTTGTTACGTAGTCAACTAGTAATAGTAGGGGTATTGAAAGATCTTCAAATACTGTCCTATTGCTTCGAGTTCCATAATCTCAGTCAGATAAGGAAATTGCACTTTTATAAAATAAATATAATCATAAGACTTTTTTTTCCCTCTTCTTCTTTTTCTTTTTCTTTTTTTTTAAACTTTATTTAAACACCGTGATTACAAACATGATTATAGTTGTATGATTACAGTCATGTAAAGAGCACCCCCCTTCACCGGTGCAACATTCCCACCACCAATTTCCCAGATCTCCCTCCTCCCCACCCCCTTACACCTGTACTCGAGACAGGCTTTCCACTTCCCTCATTCATTCACATTGTTATGATAGTTTTCAGTGTAGTCATCTCTGCAACTGCACTCATCACTCTATGTGATGAGCTGCATGTCCTGAGCTGCACCTACCAGCCTCATCTCTCTTGTCTCTAAGATACTGTTAAAAATGTCCTTCATTTTTCTTAAAGCCCATAGATGAGTGAAACCATTCTGCGTCTTTCTCTCTCCTTCTGACTTACTTCACTCAGCATAATAGATTCCATGTACATCCATGTATAGGAAAATTTCATGACTTCATCTCTCCTGATGGCTGCATAGTATTCCATTGTGTATATGTACCACAGTTTCTTCAGCCACTCATCTGTTGAAGGGCATCTTGGTTGTTTCCAGAGTCTGGCTATTGTAAATAGCGCTGCAATGAATATAGGAGTAAGGAATGGATTTTTGTATTGTATTTTTGTGTTTCTTGGGTATATTCCTAGGACTGGTATAGCTGGATCGTATGGAAGCTCAATTTCCAGTTTGTGAAGGAATCTCCATATCGCTTTCCATAAAGGTTGTACTAGACGGCATTCCCACCAGCAGTGAAAAAGAGTTCCTTTCTCTCCACATCCCCGCCAGCACTGCTTGTTTTCCTTTTTTGTGATGTGTGCCAATCTCAGTGGTGTGAGGTGGTACCTCATAGTAGTTTTGATTTGCATCTCCCTGACGATTAGTGATGTTGAACATCTTTTCATGTGCCTTTTGGCCATTTGCCTTTCTCCTTTTTCAAAGTGTCTGTTCATTTCTTCTCCCCATTTTTTGATGGGGTTAGTTGTTTTTTTCTTGCATAGTTCTGTCAGTACCTTGTAAATTTTGGATATTAGCCCTTTATCTGATGAGTATTGGGTGAATAATTTCTCCCACTCAGTGGGTGGCCTTTGTATTCTGGGCACTATTTCCTTTGAGATGCTGAAGCTTCTCAGCTTAATATAGTCCCATCTGTTTATCTCTGCTTCCACTTGCTTGGAAAGTGCTGTCTCCTCCTTAAAGATGCCTTTAGTCTCAATGTCCTGGAGTGTTTCACCTACATGTTGTTCTATATACCTTATAGTTTCAGTTCTGATATCAAGGTCTTTAATCCATTTGGATTTTACCTTTGTACATGGTGTTAGCTGTGGGTCTGAGTTCGCTTTTTTGCAAGTGGCTAACCAGTTGTGCCAACACCACTTGTTAAATAGGCTTTCCCTGCTCCATTTAGGATTTCTTGCTCCTTTATCAAAAACAAGGTGGTTATATGTCTGAGGAACCTTCTCTGAGTACTCAAGCCTATTCCACTGATCTGAGGGTCTGTCTTTATTCCAATACCATGCTGTTTTTATAACTGTTGCTTTGTAATACAACTTAAAATTGGGGAAAGTAATGCCTCCCATATTCCTTTTCCCAAGGAGTGCTTTAGCTATTCGAGGTTGTTTGTTGTTCCAGATGAATTTCAGAAGTATTTGATCCACTTCTTTGAAGAATGTCATGGGTATCTTCAGAGGAATCGCGTTAAATCTGTACAATGCTTTTGGAAGTATTGCCATTTTAATGATGTTGATCCTGCCAATCCATGAGCATGGTATGTGTTTCCATTTCCGCGTGTCCTCTCTTATTTCTTGGAGTAGTGTTTTGTAGATTTCTTTGTATAGATCCTTCACATCTTTAGTCAGGTTGACTCCAAGATATTTGAGTTTGTTTGGAACTAATGTGAATGGGATTGTTCTCTTAATGTCCATTTCTTCCCTATCATTATTAGTGTATAAAAAGGCCATTGATTTTTGTGTGTTAATTTTGTAGCCTGCCACTTTGCTATATGAATCTATTATTTCTAGAAGCTTTTTGGTAGAGTCTTTAGGGTTTTCTAAGTAGAGTATCATGTCATCTGCAAACAGTGAGAGCTTGACTTCTTCCTTTCCTATCTGGATTCCCTTGATATCTTTTTTCTTGCCTAATCGCTATAGCAAGTACTTCCAGTGCTATGTTGAATAGGAGTGGTGAGAGAGGACAGCCTTGTCTTGTACCAGAATTTAGAGGAAAGAATTTTAGTTTTTCTCCATTGAGGATAATATTTGCCACTGGCTTCTGGTAGATGGCTTTGACTATATTGAGAAAGGTTCCTTTTATTCCTATCTTGCTGAGAGTTTTCATCAAGAATGGGTGTTGAACCTTATCAAATGCTTTTTCTGCATCTATTGATATGACCATGTGATTTTTATTTTTTTTGTTGTTTATATTGTGTATTATATTGATAGATTTACGGATGTTAAACCAGCCTTGCATTCCTGGGATGAAACCTACTTGATCAAAGTGAATGATCTTCTTGATGAGGCACTGGATCCTGTTCGCCAGGATTTTGTTGAGGATCTTTGCATCTGTGTTCATCAGGGATATTGGTCTGTAATTTTCTTTTTTGGCAGCATCTCTATCAGGTTTTGGTGTTAAGGTGATGTTGGCTTCATAAAAGCTATTTGGAAGTATTCCTGTTTTTTCAATTTCATAAAAGAGCCTGGCCAGAATTGGTAGTAGTTCCTCTTGAAAGGTTTGAAAGAATTCATTCGTGAATCCATCAGGGCCTGGGCTTTTGTTTTTGGGTAAATTTTTGATTACAGTTTTAATTTCCTCAATAGTGATGGGGGTGTTTAGATATGCTACCTCTTCTTTATTCAACTGTGGAAGGTTATATGAGTTCAGAAATTTATCCATTTCTTCCAGGTTCTCATATTTAGTGGCATAGAGTTTCTCAAAGTATTCTCTGAATACCCTTTGAATCTCTGCAGTATCTGTAGTGATCTCTCCCTTTTCATTTCTAATACGCGTTATCAAGTTTCTCTCTTTCATTTTCTTTGTGAGTTTTGCCAATGGTCTATCAATCTTGTTTATTTTTTCAAAGAACCAACTTCTGCTTTCGTTGATCTTTTGGATTGTTTTTTTGGGTTTCCACTTCGTTGATTTCTGCTCTCAGCTTTGTTATTTCCTTCTGTCTCCCTATTTTTGGGTCCTTTTGTTGAGCACTTTCTAGTTCTATTAGCTGTGTCATTAAGCTACTCAGGTAAGCTCCTTCTTCCTTCCTGATGTGTGCTTGCAAAGCTATAAATTTTCCTCTCAGTACTGCTTTTGCTGTGTCCCATAAGTTCTGATAGTTTGTGTCTTTATTGTCATTTGTTTCCAGGAACCTTTTGATCTCCTCCTTGATTTCATCTCGGACCCACTGGTTATTGAGTATGAGGCTGTTTAACTTCCATGTGTTAAATTTTTTCTTCTGTGTCCCTTTGCAGTTCAAATCTAACTTCAGAGCCTTGTGGTCAGCAAAGGCAGCCTGCAAAATGTCTATCTTTTTTATTTTATGGAGGTATGTTTTATGTGCCAGCACGTGATCTATCTTGGAGAATGATCCATGTACATTGGAAAAGAATGTGTATCCAGGTTTCTGAGGATAGAGTGCCCTATATATATATACTAGGCCTCTTTCATCCATTTCTCTTTTCAGGTCTAGTATATTTTTGTTGGGTTTCCATTTGGTTGACCTATCAAGTGTTGACAAGCCTGTGTTGAGGTCTCCCACAATTATTGTGTTATTATTGATATCCTTCTTCAGATTTGTCAACAATTGTATTAAATACTTTGCTGGACCCTCATTCGGTGCGTATATGTTTAGGAGAGTGATTTCTTCTTGCTGTACAAATAACTTGATTAGTACATAATATCCATCTTTGTCCCTTACAACTTTTCTGAGTATAAAGTTTGTGTCATCTGATATTAGTATGGCCACCCCCGCTTTTTTAAGGGTGTTGTTTGCTTGAATGATTTTCCTCCAGCCTTTGATTTTGAGTCTATGTTTATTCTGACTATTCAGGTGTGTTTCTTGTAGACAGCAGAAGGTTGGCTTCAATTTTTTGATCCATTTCGCCACTCTTGCCTCTTAACTGGCGCATTTAGTCCATTGACATTGAGAGAAATAATTGTCATAAGATTTATTGCCATCTTTGTGTAGAAGTTTGGTGTGTTTTTTGTTCTGTCTTGTTTTTAGAGTAGATCTTTCAGTTTTTCTTTTAAGGCTGGTTTTGAGTCTGCAAAGTTTTTGAGCTGTTGTTTATCTGTGAAGCCGTGTATATATCCTTCAAACCTGAAACTGAGTTTTGCTGGGTGCAGTATTCTTGGCGAAGCATTTATTTCATTGAGTTTTGCCACTATGTCCCACCACTGCCTTCTGGCCTTGAGTGTTTCTGGTGACAGGTCTGCTGTAAATTTCAAGGATGCTCCCTGGAATGTAATTTCCCTTTTCGATCTTGCTGCTTGCAGTATTCTATCTCTATCGGTGGGTTTCATCATGGTGACTAGGATGTGTCTTGGGGTGTTTCTACTGGGGTCTTTTTTAGCTGGTACTCTTTGGGCATTCAGGATTTGGTCACATGTTTTCTTTAGCTCTGGTAGTTTCTCTGTGATGATGTTCTTAACCATTGATTCTTCCTGAAGATTTTCTTCTTGGGTCTCTGGGACTCCAATGATTCTAAAGTTGTTTCTGTTGAGCTTATCAAAGATTTCTATTTTCATCTGCTCATATTCTTTGAGTAAATTTTCCATTGTCTGATCATTTGATTTAAGGCTTTTTTCCAATCTCTTCTGCTGTGTAAAGTTGTTATGCATCTCATCTTCTAAAGCACTAATTCTATCCTCAGCTGCTTTTAACCTGTTGGAAAGCTCATCCATTATGTTCTTCAATTCGTCTACTGAGTTTTTCAGACATGTTATCTGATCTGATATTTCAGTTTGGAGTTTTCTGATTTCTATCTTCATATTCTCTTGATTTTTATTAGTGTTCTGATTTATACTTTCTTTGATTTCTGTTAGCAACCTCCATATTTCTTCTCTAAACTCCATTTCTGAAAGACTGCTTAGGTAGTTGGCCATTGTTGAGTCATCAGAGTTTCCATCTTCATTCTCTATGGTTGAAGTTGGTCTGCGTAGTCTCCCCATTGTCACGCTTACGCTGTGGGTTTTTCTACGTGTTGTGGTGGTACTCAAACACTCACCTCAGCCGAGGCAAGCCGTCAGGGGATGCCAGGAGAAGCCCCCAAATGTCTGCCAAGCTAAGGAAACCAGCACAATCCACAACTCCAACAGAAAACACACGCCTCAGCCGAGACACCCATAAGACTTTTTATCAGAGGCTTGATATGAGGATTAATTAGAAAAGATAATGAAACAGCTAATAAAATACGATGTACTCTCAATGTCATGCACAATATAGAACAATTGATTATTTTGGAAGAAGAGACATAGCAATTTTGAAAATTGGGATCAGCAACAGCCAATTATATTCCTCAAAGTTTTATAATACTTTATAATACTGATAATACTTGAGGACTATGATGGCTAATTTTTGTGGCAAAGAAGTTACCTCACACTACTCAAATCATTGGTCAAAAATATGGGTTAAGTGTCACTGAAAAGAGTTTAAAATGAGGTCAACATTTGAATCTTGAGGCTTTGAGCTAAAGTTGACTGGACCTCATCAAATTTGATGGCCTTAAGAATAAAAGTCCAAAACCCTTAAAGAAGGAGGAATATCTTCTTCTGTAATGACTTTCGACTCTAGATGCAATATCAATTCTTTCTAGAAAATCTAGCCTCTTGCTCTGACTATCTATGCTTTGGATTTGCCAATCCTTAAGTGACTGTATAGGTTATTTCCTTAAAATACCTCTTATATATGATTATAAAATATATAATATTAAGAATATATTGATAGGGCCCAGAGAGATAGCACAGCGGTGTTTGCCTTGCAAGCAGCCGATACAGGACCTAAGGTGGTTGGTTCGAATCCTGGTGTCCCATATGGTTCCTCGTGCCTGCTAGGAGCTATTTCTGAGCAAACAGCCAGGAGTAACCCCTGAGCACTGCTGGGTGTGCCCCCCCCCCAAAAAAGAATATATTGATAACTATATATGATCTAAGGTCCTTGTTATGCCTGAGTCTTTCTTGGACCCTTAAGAGTATATAATAACTTTTATTGGTATTGAAAACCAGGAATGGTGGGAAAAGCTTTATGTGACATTGTCTTTATACCTTAAGACACTCATAATTTACAGTTTTCCAAATAATCGTAATGTCCTATTGTCTAATATCACATTTCATAAGTCAAGAATTATACTACATTTGTACCAATTCTCAAATTCACAAAATAGAGAGAATTCAATGTGAACATTTTTGACTGAAGGCCCAAGATAAAAATGCTAAAATATTCTCAGAGGCATTTTAAAATAGGTATTTGTAAGTTAAGTGTTTTTCAAGTGCTTTTCATTTAGCTTTTTCCAAGCTTGGGAAGACACAAAGCATGCCTGCATGCCAGTCTTCAATCTCAGTGCCAGATCACCCCCACTTTTTTTTTTTAGTCCTCCCCTTCTTCCCACACCCTGCTGCCTGTCTTTTAAAGATAGGGAAGATTCATTTTCAGGGAGAATTCAAGATATAAATGTTTTCAACTGTTGACTGTCATCCTTCTTTGTTATCCCTGGATGTTTAAGTCTGTTCGACATTGCCTCACTTTCTTGTCTTCAAAAACTGAAATCTGTGCTGTCAGTTTTCTCCTTTCAAAGCTACCTCTCTTATGGGTTTTGATTTATATTTTACAGCCTGACTTTAATTGACCTTTCCAATCTCATCTCTGGTTTTCATCCCGCATTCTGGCCCCAGAGTACTTCTTATTCTCTGACAAGGCTATGATTTCTCACACTTGTGCCCAGAAACCTCTACCTTCTCATTCTGCGGACTCCTATGAACACATACTTGAAATGTTCCCTCCTTTGTGCACTCCGCTTTTTTGGGTGCATAGAGAGATTTCAGTAATATATGTGATTGACATGAAAGCAATGTGAGTCAACTGGGTGTATGTTATGTGAAAAGGGTGGTAAGATCAGTCTTCTGCCTACTTTCTCCCTTAAAAAGGAACACATTTGTATAAACTGTTAGAAAAATTTGAACCTATTATTTTCTATTTTATTTGACTTTGGGAAGAAAACATTTTTTTATTTAACAATATATAACAAAAATATAAATGGGGATGGTTTGTTTTCTCTAATGCATCTTTAGTGAAATATCAGAAAAGAATAAATCTAAGTGTAATTATATGAGCAAGACATAAAAATTTACCTTTTTCTCAATCAGATGCTGCTAGTTCTATGAGTTTCCACGAATACAAGTAAAAACAAAAGATATAAATATAAGGTTTAAAATTCAAATTCAAAATTAGAGATAATCCAGTAAAGGCATCTACATAACTTAAAATACTTTTTCACTTCAAAAGTCCTTTGTCATTTATACTCAATTATGCTAAGATTTAAAATTTTATAACAGGGTCCAAGAGATAGCACAGTGGTAGGGCATTTGCCTTGCATGCTGTCGCTCAGGAAGGAACCCAATTCTATTTCTGGCATCCCATATGGTTCCTCAGCCTGCCAAGTGTGATATCTGAGTGCAGAGCCAGGAGTGACCACAGAGTGCCGCTGGGTGTGGCCCAAAATCCAATTAATAAATAAAGTTTTTTAAAAATAAAATTTTATAACATACATTAAAATAATTAAACTTAATTACTAAAGTTTTTAGTAAAGATATTACATCATGCTCAGTACAATTAAAAACATGTATATGTGTATTTAAAATATCAATACAGATCCAAAAATACAGTAATATTATAAGTGAGGCATTCTGATAATTTATTTTATCATGAGCTGTGACCCAAATATTAAATTTTGTTGCCTCAGTGGATTACAGGCTGCAATATGGAAATGATTTTTTTATAAAGCAATTTGTTAGCCTATGCAGAAATCCTCAAAGTTTTCCTGATAGAAAATCAAGATGTATATATTTTTTGATGTTTCTGTTTATTTACCCAGAGCTTCCACTCTGGGAGAATTTCATTAGATTCGGGAAATAATTTCCTATCTTTGCTAAAAAAAAAAAAAGATAAAGTCATTATTGTAATAATCCCAGAAATAATAGAGTTAAGGACCGGAAGGACCAGCTCACAATATGAAGCTCACCATAAAGAGTGGTGAATGCTATTCGGGAAATAACTACACTAATACCTAGCATGACAATGTTAATGAATGAGAGAAGAAGAATGCCTGTCTCGAATACAAGCAGGGGTGGGAGAGGAGTGAGGAGGGCATTGGAGGTGGGAATGTTGCACTGGTGAAAGGGGGGTTTTCTGTTTATGACTGAAACCCAACTACAATCATGCTTGTAATCATGGTGCTTAAATATTTTGTAAGAAAAGAAAAGAAAAAAAGAAAGAGAAAGAAAGAAAAAAAGAGAAAGAAAGAAAGAGAGAGAGAAAGAAAGAAATTCTGAATAAAAGAAAGAAAGAAGAAAAAGCAAGAATTGGATAGAAATGAGGACTGAAAGGACTGACCATGATATGAAGCTTACCACAAAGAGAAGTGAGTGCAGTTAGAGAGATAACAACACTAACAACTATTATGACAATGGTATAAGTGAGAAAAATAGAATGCTTGTCTCAAATACAGGCAAGTAGTGGGGGAAGAGGAAGTTGGGGGACATTGGTGGTGGGAATGTTCCACTGGTGAAGGGAAGAGTTTTATTTTTTATTTTTTTTGGGGGGGCACACCCATTTGATGCTCAGGGGTTACTCCTGGCTAACCTTTCAGAAATTGCCCCTGGCTTGGGGGGGACCATATGGGATTATGGGATGCAGGGGGGATCGAACCATGATCCATTTTAGGCTAGCGCTTGCAAGGCAAACACCTTACCTCTAGCGCCACCTCTCCGGCCCCTTTTTTACTTTTTTTTTTAAGAGTGTTATTTTTTTTATAACTGAAACTTAACTATAAATATGCTTGTAATCATGGTGCTTAAATAAATATATTATTTAAAAAATAAGAAAAAAAACAAGAATTGGTTCCTCCAGGGCATTTTCCTCTCCTCTATTTTTCTCCTCTTTCCACCCCTCTGGCCTTCCCTTTTCTCCTAGGCATTTACTAAAATATGTCCTGAAACCCTGAAACCCAATGCCTACGGTCCAGAATTGCTGCCAATTGGCTCATTGGTCCAGCTCCACAGATCCAACAAAGTCCTGGGCTGCATATTTTTCAATAGTGACATCCCCATAGAAATGCACCAAATTAGATATGAAATTATTATAGAAGCCACTTAATCTCAACAAACAAAACCAATAACAGAATGCTGAACTAGCCACAAACAGCCAAGTAAACCTTCAGACAATGACATAATGACTCCATTGTGGGATATGACAATTTTCACAAATTTTCTTTTAATGAAGTTATTTTTTTTTTGATAAACCTATTATCATTTAGTGGTAGCAAGCAATATTAAGCAAATTATTTCTACCTTCCTAAGGGTATACTTGGGGGAGGGTGGGAAACTGGGGACAACGCTGAAGGGACTGTTCTACCAGTGTTGATATTATTGAAATATTAATTGTCAGAAATAACTGTATTAAAAGCAACTTTGTAAACCATGGTGTTTAGATAAAGAAAATTACTTTTTTTTTTAAATGAAATTTTCTTTCTAACACTGGTTCATCCTCTGGGTATGAAGACTGATAACACTCCTTGTTTTCTAATGAAGTTTTACTTTAGAGGAGGTTTCTGCCATTTAACAATGTTGTTTCACTGAAATATTATTTTGATTGACAATATCATCTAGAACGATTTCTCAACAGTTTTCTGACTATGGCCCTATTCCTACGTTGTTTTTTCCTGAGTGTGTTTTCCCCCCTCCCCAATAGTCCCCAGACCAGACCTACTAGTTGACTGTTTAGTCTTGTGCATAGTCCCCCATTTATGTGATAGTCATCTGTGGTCTCTTAAGTAGCCCAAGAAATTCTGGTCTAAAAAACTGAACTGACTCTATTATACTATTGTCATGGCTTAATCTAATGCTGACGATGAGTAGATGTCATGCTTAGTTTCTGATACTCATATGAATTTTTCCCCTCTGCAGCCTCCCACCCTTATTCTCCACAGCACACACATATACTCACACACACACACACACACACACACACACATACACACACACACACACACACACACCACCAACACCACCACCACCACCACCACCACCACCAGCAGCAACATCCTGAGATTTGCTGATCTGGTTTGCAGATCTGAGTATAATGAGAAGGTGGGGTGGTTTTGGAACAGTGTCAGCTTAATACTTTATTATTAATAGTATTGTAAATCACAGTGAATAAATCAAAATTGGGAGAAAGTTATCCTTTGTTAATTTTTATTTTAAAGTATTCAGTTAACTTTCAGTTTTGTAATCTAACATTTTTCTTGCTTTAAAAATGATTTGGTATTGTCTTCTAAATCTAAATAATATTCAGTAGTATAGTTTTATACTTTGACAAATGCATGTAATCACTTATCACCAAGGTTCTATCTAGTACCATTAACTATAATATTTTTTTTTGACTTTTGGACCATACCCTGAAGTGCTGAGGGGTTACTCCTGGCTCTAAGCTCAGGAATCACTCTAGTGAGCTCAGAGGACCATACAGGATACCAGGAATCAGACCCAAGTTGACCATGTGCAAGGTCGACAACTTATTGGAGCTGGGATGTTAGTTCATTGAGTAGTGAGTTTGCCTTGCTCATGGTTAATTCAGATTAGATCTCCAGAATCCCTTATGGTTCCTAAGCACCACAGGAATGATCCCTGATCACAGAACAAATAGCCCTGGAAGAACCACTGGGTGTGACCCCAACCCAAAACTAAAAGCAAAAATTCACTTCTATTACATTTTAATCTGTTCTTTATTGCTTTGTGCCACCTACCAATGTGAAAATCATAGTTTATTTCTTCTTCAAAATTTGTGTGGTAATGTAGACCCAACATATATCAAGTAAGGAATCTAGAATACTGAACTAACTCTAATATACTATCGGATGGCCTAATATACAACATTTTCTTCATCTTGCTAACAAGGTGCTTTCATCTTCCCTCATCCTATACTTCTTGTGTCCTAATTTGCAAGTGATACCTTATTTCTTCCT
The DNA here is from genome assembly GCF_024139225.1 of Suncus etruscus. Classification (NCBI taxonomy): domain Eukaryota; kingdom Metazoa; phylum Chordata; class Mammalia; order Eulipotyphla; family Soricidae; genus Suncus; species Suncus etruscus. Next base: position 11,633,853 of record NC_064857.1, on the reverse strand, counting down.
GTTCATCATGACCTCTTGCTACCATCTTTGGTTTCTTTCTTTTTTTTCCCCTTCTTGGCACTTTTGGGTAATCCAACAGCAAAACAACAACAACAACAACTGCAACAACAACAAACATCTCGTGAGCTTTTTCTTTGATGTTTGACCTCTTATTTAACAACTCAATTCTATTACTCTGGGACTGGTGTTTTCTCTCTGATCTATAGATGGCTACCATAGCTTCAATTTGTATTTTTGACACCCACATTTGCGTAGTAGGAAGAATGGTATTTTTTTCAAACTAATATCAAATTGATATATAATCTGTAATAGTGTATTATATATTACTATATACAGTTATAATAATATATAATATCAATTTGATCAAAATCTTTAACAGTTTTAACCTCTTAGAGCCAATCCAAACTCCAAGGTTCTCCATTAATTTTCTCACTGGTTGAATTACTTGTTCTTTTACTCTTTTTGAATTGCTTTTCATTACTCTAATTTAGCTATAGCTATTCTGGCCTCCAATATGCCTCCGATTAGGGTTTCTATTTTGTCTTGTAAATCCTCTATCTTCTCCTCTTTCCACTTTCTATTATTGCATGGCTTCCTTCTCAAGTGTTTGACTGTATTTTATCACATCAATCTTTCATGATACTTTTTAACTGATTTAATTCTGCTCATATCACCATTCTCCATCAATGTTACACATTGGTTTTAAATTTCCCTTATATGAATTTTTATTTTTTTGGTTTTTGGGTCACACCCAGTGACACTCAGGGATTACTCCTAGCTATGTGCTCAGAAATTTCTCCTGGCTTGGGGGAGCATACAGGATGCTGGGGATCAAACCACAGACCGTCCTAAGTTAGCACTTGCAAGGCAAATGTCCTACTGCTGTGCCACTGCTCTGGCCCCTGAAATTTAAGTTTCATGTGCTAACATGTGTTTTAATTTGTTGTACTCACAGTGACAACAGTGGTGCCTGCATCAATGTAATATAGAGTATCTCTTGAGCAAATAACATGGAATAAATAAATCAAGCAAATTCTCAAGTAACTGAAGCACTGAATGGCACATACAGTATTACTGTAGATACTCAAATATAATTCGACCAGAGTATAGACTGACCCTTCTAATTTTACCCTAAAAAACTGGGAAAAATTAGTGACTCAAGTATAAGCAGAGGTGGAAAATGCAGCAGCCATTAGTAAATTTCAAAAATAAAAATCTATACCCAAAACAATTACAATAATTGAGGAATCAGTAAATAAATAAGTAAATAAATATATGATTACATTTACAAAGATGATTGTTTGATATACTGTATAACATTAACATGCCACATTAACCCATAGTATTCAATGGCAACTTTAGTAAAGTGAATAAACCATTTAAGACAGTAAAGCATTGTAAATAACTGGTTAAACATCCTGAATCCTTATACTCCCAAAACCCTGATTGTCAGGATTCAGGAATTATAAACATTCATTTACATGACTTTCCTGCATTTTTAAATGTTTTTTTTTCACTTAATTAAATGTGCCATTGAATATTGTGGGTTAAGTAGTTCAGTGGCATACGGTTCAGTTCAGCTGTGACTTGTGGACTGAGCTGAAGCCCTGGGTACCCCCTGGAGACTATGTGCTTTGGATTCAGTTTTTGTGTGTGCACCGAATCCAATAACATGTATGACCTGAGTAGAAGCTGTTTTCGGCTTTTCCGGCACAAAATTTATGCTTATACTCTAGTATATACTGTAATTACTTTGTGAAAACACATGCAATATAATACATAAAGAAGAGGGCAGTAAAGGCATTCAACAAATAACAACATGTTTTGCTATGCCTTTATTTTTTTCAAGAGATTCCCATAATTTTAAATTTTGCCATCTAAAATTCTATCACTTGCCTAGTAGGAGTATGTCTGATTAGGCAAAATTCACTGATTGCCAAGTCAACCCAGAGTTAATCTGAGGCCTGATTTGTTATGTAGTGCTAAGGCACATTCATAAATGGGAAATCTGCATGCTAGCAAAGACCTGGAGATGTAGCATTTAATTATATTTAAATTAATGCAAGAAGGACCTAAATAACCATTCTTTTTGGATACCAATTAGGACAGAGAGAATTCCACAGAAAAAGTCATCTGTGGAAGAGAGGCCCAGAATCAATGGGCTCTAGATGAATTCTCTAGATTCCTTTTTTTTGAGTCTTTGGGTCACACCCGGTGGTGCTCAGGGGTTACTTCTGGCTGTCTGCTCAGAAATAGCTCCTGGCAGGCACGGGGGACCATATGGGACTCCGGGATTCGAAACAACCACCTTAGGTCCTGGGTCGACTGCTTGCAAGGCAAACACCGCTGTGCTATCTGTCCGACCCCATAGATTGCTCTTAATTTTTAAAACAAAAGCCAAAAAGATTCTAATCACTACATATCGCAAAAATGTATATTTTATAAATTATCATAATATTATTTTTGTTGTTGTTTTGGGCCACACCCAGTGATGCTCAGGGGTTACCCCTGGCTCTGTGCTCAGAAATTGCTCCTGGCTTTGGGTTTTCATATTGGGCACCGGGGATCAAACCAAGGTCCTTTCTGGGTCAGCCATGTGCAAGGCAAATGGCCTCCCATTGAGCCATGTCTCTAGCCCCCCGCCCATTTTATTAATTTGAAAGCACTTGCCTTGAACAAATCGACTTTGCTGATAATGTCAAAGTTCATATCAACGGCCAGGGATAACTGCATCGTAGTTGGCAAGTTGTGAAGGAGATCAGATTCATCTTTATAAATATAAATACATCGGTGCAGAAAACAGTAATTAATGAGAAAATCACCGAAATATAAGAAAACAATTTAAGTAAGGGAAACATATCAACTCATGTTATAAATAAATATCCACATTAATAATTAAAAATAATTTTTGTGATTTCTATTGGATCTATATTGTAATAGGTGTCTACACACATATATGCACATATTCAATAGAATCATTATTTGTGTGAGAGTAAAGAAAACATTTCTAAATAGGCTGGAGTTGTAAGAGTAGCTGCATGACAGAGCAAGGCTCTTTCTTTACTTTTATTTTCATTATTTATATTGAAGTACCATGGTTTACAAAATAATTCACAATTGAAATTCAGCTATAGAATTTTCAGCATCTATTATATCACCATTATCACCTTCCCTCTACCAGAGTCCTCAGGTCCCCTACTACATCCATCTTCATCCCACAACCTGATTCCTTGACAGATACATTTTAAAAATGGGGTGCTGAAAGGGCATCAAATGATATACATTGTACCCCGTCATTAACAACAGTGCAAACCACAGTGTCAAAAAAGGGAAAATATAGGAAGAAAGAGAGGGAGAGAGAAAGAGAAAAAAACAGAGCCAGAGAGAGAGAGAGAGAGAGAGAGAGAGAGAGAGAGAGAGAGAGAGAGAGAGAGAGAGAGAGAGAGAGAGAGAGAGAGAGAGAGAGAGAGAGTGAGTGAAATGCCTGCCCAAAGTCAGGCAGCGGGGAGGGCGAGAGAAAGCTGACGATATTGGTGAAGGGAAATGGGTACTGGTGAAGTATGGTGTACATTGTTCAACTGAAACTCAATTATGAACAATCTTGCAACCATGGTCATTAAATAAAGCAATTCATTATTAAAAAATAAAATAAAATTTGGTTATACAGTTTGGACCTCATGCTTTCAGTTTTGCTCCTTCTGTAGTTCAGATATATGGTTATGTCACACTTCTATATCTGTGTCTTCCTTCCCCAATGAAAATACCTAGATTACTCAGGTCCTGGAATTATAGAATTGAGGATAGGAAGAAAATATAAAGGGTTTTATGATTTTCTAAAATTAGGGATTAGTGTTTCCTTTTAACCTGCTCTTAGGAATCTTTGTGATTTAAGAATGATGATATTTACATTTTTGCTCTGGAGAATTTAACTTTTGAACCTTGGTGGCTGAGGGGTCAAAGTGATAGCATAGTGATAAGGCGTTTGCCTTGCACGTGGCTGATCCAGGACGGACAGGGTTCAATCCCTGGCATCCAATATACTCCACCGAGCCTGCCAGGAGTGATTTCTGAGTGCAGAGCCAGGAGTAACCCCTGAGTACCACTGGGTGTGGCCCCCAAGAAACAAATCAAAACAACAACAATAACAACAAAATAAAATTGGTGGCTAATATCTATTTTAATATAGTAAGGAATAAACTAAATTTGCATTTGATTATTCTTGACTTCATACTATCTTTAATTTCTTTGTATTCTTTTAATGAAATCCATGATTTATTTATTTACTTTATTCACCCCCAGGAATATTCAGGTTCTGTGCTCAGGGCTTATTCCTGAATCTCTCAGGCTCTGGACATAGTACATATGCCAAGGATGAAACCCAGGTCACCGGAGTGCAAGGCTAGTGCCCTACCTGCTATATTATCTCTCTGGCTTAACAAAAAATTACCATATTATAATTACCATCTTATTAATTATATTTTAAATCATATATGAAATGAACAAAAATAACCATAAAATAATTATATATTAATTGTAATCATTATATTATGATTACCATATTATAGTACTTGGTAGATCTAGATGATAGACAGCTAGATTTATTAATGGTATCTTAGAAGGAGCTATGTGCCCTATACAGGATGAGTGCAACCTGAAAGATTGTTATTCTTTAAGAATATGATGTACATGGATGAAGGTAATATGACAACGGTTTGGGAGAAAACATGCAATTCTGAGTTCCATTCAAGTTAATTGCTGACTCCATGCCCTTAGCCATTTAGTTCTTTCAGTATCTTTCAGTCCCTTGTCTCTTAAAAGGGACTGAGGATATCTAATTTTTTTATGTCTAAAGATTATACGACACAAACTGTGTTAATATCTACATCTGATAGGAACTGAATAAAATTTAGCCTTTACTTTTCAAAAATTGCATGGTGAGTATAAGTTATGGTTGGATGCTTAAGAAAACATTTTAAACATTTTAAAAAATGCTATGTTTGAAGATGTTTAAGATAACTTATTTGTTTTCCAATCTTTTGTCCAAAGTCAGTGTCTGCTTCTACCTTATTGAACATTCATTATTTTATTATTTATTTATTTATTTATTATTATTTATTTATTGAACAATTCATTATTTTACAAGGTTTTGATCAGTAATTTTCCATGCTTACCTAGCATTCTTTGAGATGCCCATGTATATTCATACCAAGTTCGCACCCGATTCTGTACATTCTTGGGAATAGAGTAAGTGTTCATGTACTTAATAGTCTGATCCATGCAGACACGGAAGTTGTTCTGATTGGCTGTAGCTGCCCCGATTACATCTCGCATCTAAAAACCACAAATATAGATTGCTCAACACCTACTAGACAGACAGGATGAGTTAACACACATCCAATTGAATTAAAAAATTTACATGATATCATTTTACTGCTCCAACAACTTGCTTTTTAGGTTCTTATATTGCTTACCAATTACAAGCATTTTCAAAAAATGTGGGGCAAAAGATGCCATTTTTATGACCTAATATGGGTAAGAAGATCCATTTCCTTCCAGGAGGATTTTCTGTGGATTCAGTCATGGCATGCATGATATTCATGTTAACAATATTCTTTGCAAACTTGTATATTGAAGCAAAGATGTCAGTTGATATTTCAAAAAAATGATAGAGACTGTGGTTATGTAAGGAATGTGCAAAAAAGGCAGAGCAGTTACATGGAGAATGGCCATCTTGGGGAGCCTGACTTTTAAAATATCTTTCATAGATTAACAAGTGTGACTGGCTATATAGACTCAATTCATCATGAAATTGCAACCCCTGTACTTCTCTTTGTGTTGTTTAGACAGATAAAATCAAATATCATACTGCTCCAGGCATAGTATTCAGCAGAAGCGGAAATGTGCTGAGATTACCGAAGCATCGTCGTCTACTGCTGTGACAATCCTTAAAGAACTGTCAGGTTTTAGTTCTTGGATGTTTATAACCCAGCCATAAAAATCCACTCTAGGTTAAAAGCTGATCTCTAAGGTTTCAGCACCAAAAAGATATATAACCCGACTCTTTTTATGTATAAAACTATACTCTTTCTCTCACATAGAATAAAGCAAGTGGCTGTAAATTTGCTTTGACTGTGCCTTTAGAATAGAAAAAAAAATCAAGGTCTCACTTGCAGACATTTAAGATGCTACTCATTCATTCATTCTAGTAGCTAAGCCTTTTCTGTTTATAACAATAATTCATATTTGTGAAGTCTATGCTACTCATTCATTCATTCATTCATTTTAGTAGCTAAGCTTTTTCTGTTTATAAAACTAATTCATATTTGTGGAGTCTATCTCAAATGACTCTTATTGGGAGGCCCTTTTAAGTTTCCACTTTTAAAATGAGTAGTCTTCTTATCCAAAGTATCTGCTGAGGATTTATGGAGATAGAATGAAAGAATCTTTTTTAGTCTATTTTTCTTTTTAGTGGCTAGTCTAAGTATTCTTCGTCAACCTCCATTCTTTTTTTGGGGGTGTGGGGGCGGAAGGGGAGGCACATCTAGTGATGCTCAGGGGTTACTCCTGGCTATGTGCTCAGATGTGGCTCTTGGCTTGGGGGACCATATGGGACGCTGGGGGTCGAACCCAAGGTCTGTCCTGGGTCAGCCACATGAAGGCTATCGCTCTGGCCCCAACAACCTCCATTCTTAAAAACCCCCTTTTCAAGCTGTTCTTCACAGATGAGGCAAATACCGAGACTCCTAAGGCTATAATAATTGATCTATTAGAGATTGGACTGGAAATTTTAATAGAGTTTTAAATAGAAACTAGCAACAATTAACAGCATTATCCATTCAGATCGAGGGTCCAGAGTTTGTGGTGACTTTCATATGAATTATTTATGCTTTACCTATCTTTCAGCAATGCTGGGTATTTGTGGTAAAGTTGGAAAAGACTTATAACATATTCTAGGTAAGGGGTATTTGTGAGAATGTGTAGGAGAAAAATGCCAACCTATATGAGTATAAATCAGATAATGTTGTCATTAAAATACATTGGTCAGGTCTTAGCTATTGTTCTTGGTATAGTCATGTAGAAGTTTTGAAAAAGTAGAGATTTTATTTTATTTTATTTATATATTTCTGGCTTTCTGAGTTTTATTTCTAACTGTTCTTCTCCGCATCTTTTCTATACCAGAAGTTTTAGGAAACAACCTATGCTACTTGCCTCAGACTTTTGTGCTAGTACTATATTTTTAGTGATTGGCTATTTCTTCTGCTACTTCAAATTCTATACAAAATATGTATATATGTATAAATATACATACAATGGAAGCACCATTACACTTTTATGAATAGCCTGAAGATTTTGTTAAAATGCAGATGCAGATATTTTTCTTGAGTAGCTCATGGGAAGGGCCTAGATTTAATAAATGTTACTGCCATTATTAATCTAAAGACATTTATACTTTGAATAGCAAGTGAATTCAACTAAAGCTAGACATGCTTTTTTTAGTTTTGTTAAAAATGTCCTTGGACATAGTAGATTTAGCTATCTCTTTTATTCTGTATGCCTCTTATTATATGAACTGTATGAATTACATATATGAATCAGGGATCTTTCTGAATCTCTTGAAGCTGGAAATTGCTTATTTGTAAAAAAGAGAAAAATTCTGAATGTGAGATGGCTCACTCACCTAGATTTTATGAAAAACTATAAAATAGTATTATTTTTGGTCTCAATATGAAATTTATTTGAATTTTATTTTTCTCTAAAACCATTCCCAATTTCAGTCATAATGCAATTTTACTAGCTCTTAGCTGCTTGATGCTGTTCTTCCTGTTTAAATATTATCTAAATAGAAACCCTCTCTCTGATCCCTTATCTGTCTATACTTTGATTTGCCATATTCTTTTATTTCTGCATCAGCTCTGGTTTTTGTTTTATTTTATCTTGATGATTGGCATCTAGGACTATCTCTCCCAGAGTTAGCTAATTTCTTGAGAAAGCAAACAAAGTCCTTGAGGTATGCACCTTTTATATGCAAACTAATAAATACAGAGGCCCTATTCAGCAACAGAGTTTTTATTAGGACCTCACTTTCCAAATGTCTACCCTAATTATTATGATTAGTTGACATACAACTAGACAAATCTTATATACCTCAGAACCTGCTGAAATTACTAAGAACTTTTTATCCTAAACTCACTTAACTCACTTCAGTAAGTCCTTCCCAAATATTTCCAAAGGTCGAATCATTTATTTGGATTTAGTTCTGTAATAAACTCTCTTTTCAAAGATTTTAATCTGATTTATTGGCCTTGCAATACATAAATAATAACCAAACCTTCATTTTAAAGCAATATGCCCCCCATATCATACTGTATTTTAACCAATCCTCCTTGCATCTTTTCTTTGGTTTAATATTTAAAGTCTTTAAAATATCTTCTTTGCATATACCTCTAAACTTTTTTATAAGCACCTTTATTTTCAGTACTTCATTCACTCAAAACATATTTTGTTACCATTTTCCACACTGTTCTGATGAAATAAACTATCTCTCTTTAACCATTAAACTCTCTAATATTTAATCATTTAACTATTTAACTTTCTAATATTACATGATTTTAAAAGATGTCTAAAATGTATTCCCCTCTATGAAATTTCCTAGAAAATTATTTTTCTTCAACTCTCCTTTGTTTCTCATGGCAGCAGAACTGCCATCCATGGTCACAAAATTTGAGTTTTGACTATTTGTGATCAGCTTCGAATCAAATGTTATGAACACGTAGTTTTATTAAATTTTGTGAAACCTGATGAGTGGAAACAGTCATTTATTTATTGGGAATAATGATTTTGTGATGTTGTTTAATTCTTTTACCAGAGCAAAAATCCCAACATAGATTTTGTTCTAATATATTCAATAACTTATCTCCTAAGAAAGTATAACTTCTTGAGATGCTGTGTCACAGATATTTTTATTTCTTGTGAACCCGAGACTTCTCAATGATATTTGGCTCTGTCCCTTGAGAATGCCAAGTACCTTGGAGTAGATTTATGTTTGTTTTGCTTTCTTACTAGCATTTGATCCTTTGAGAATAAGAACAAACAGATGCCATAATATATACTTAACCATATTTATCAATTAAATTTATTTGGAGGTATGGATAGTCTCTGGTTTAAATATCTGAAGTCAATTTTAATACAGTGACTTTATGACAACATATAAGATTTTTATAAATATGAAAGTCTTTTTTATGTTATGTTTTGTTTTTTTAACAACACCCGGCAGTGCTCAGGGGTTACTTCTGGCTCTGCCAGCAGGCTCAGGAACCATATGGGATGCTGGAGATCAAACCCACTTAGGCCAAGTGTAAAGCAAATAAATGCCTACCAACTGTGATATAAATGTAAAAAAAAAAAAATCTTTTTTTTTGTTTTTGGACCACAACTGGAGGTGCTCAGGGATTACTCCTGGCTCTGTGCTCAGAAATCACTCCTGGCTCGGGGGACCATATGGGTTGCCCGGGGGATGGAAACAAGGTCCGTACTAGATTGGCTGCATGCAAGGCAAACGCCCTACCATTGTGCTACCACTCTGGCCCAAATATGAAAAAATTTTAAAGGTTTTTAGGAAGTTCCAAACATAAAGTTTTCTTAGAAACTAAGATTTTCTTTCTGAGTTTTGACGATCATTGTAGTCTTCTGACAGATTATAGGGATTTAAACATAAAGGCAATGTTGATCCATTCATACTGTTTCCAATTCATTATAATAAATGAAAATTTATACGATATAAATTATTAGATACATTTTAATTTTTCTCCAACTCTTAAAAAGTTAACAAGTTAGCATATATTCTAGTTATTCCTGCTTTTAGATAATAGAGGCTGTTTATAAACATATAAAAACAGTTCTATTTAGCAAATGACAGAAAGGCAGCTATTCAGTAAGAGCCAGAAATTCTAGGACACTATAACAGAACCAAGAATGGACAAAAACCTCATCCATTAGGTTAAATATATTGTATGATTTTTTAAAAAATATATGACAGTATCTCAAAAATGAACAACATTCTATATATAGGAACCAAAAATTCTTAACTTACCCTGACCATTAAGCTGGAAAATACAAAAACTCCCAGAAAAAAATTCAATAATTGAAAAACAATTTCAAATAAAGTTTGTGGGTCTGAAAGACCTCCAATGGTAATCAAAGATCTCACTGCCCAATAATAACATCTTAAGTACCTGTAAAAGGAAGGAAGATAGTTTAACATTAAAATGTTAAATGTTACTGTTTTTGGGAATATAGATTTCTATGGAATTTTTGCACATTTCCTTCTTATCAAGATTTTGTTATTTGTGCCAGCAAATACCAGTTGGGTAAATATGAACTTTTTAATAAGCTTTGTAAAATGTCTAAATAAATAAACCCAAAGATATTGCTTACTATTGCTATACTTCTTTCTATAAAATTACAGAATTATTACAGAATTTAGTGGTATAAAACAACAACATTTTTTATATATTTTATTTAAACACCTTGATTACATACATGATTGTGTTTGGGTTTCAGTCATGTAAAGAACACCACCCATCACCAGTGCAACGTTCCCATCACCAATGTCCCAAATCTCCCTCTTCCCCACCCGACCCCCACCTGTACTCTAGACAGGCTTTCCATCTCCCTCATACATTCTCATTATTAGGACAGTTTAAAATGTAGTTATTTCTTTAACTAAACTCATCACTCTTTTGTGGTGAGCTTCCTGAGGTGAGCTGTAACTTTCAGCTCTTTTCTCTTTTGTGTCTGAAAATTATTATTGCAAGAATGTCTTTTATTTTTCTTAAAGCCCATAGATGAATGAGACCATTCTGCATTTTTCTCTCTCTCTCTGACTTATTTCACTCAGCATAATAGATTCCGTGTACATCATGTACTAGGAAAAATTTTCATGACTTCATCTCTCCTGACAGCTGCATAAATATTCCATTGTGTATATGTACCACAGTTTCTTTAGCCATTCATCTGTTGAAGGGCATCTTGGTTGTTTCCGGAGTTTGCTATGGTAAATAGTGGCTGCAATGAATATAGGTGTAAAAAAGAGATTTTTTGGACTCATCATTTTGTGGTCAGGAATCTGACAAGGTTGAACTGGGATGGTATGATTTGTGATCTGTGGTGAGTGACCCTCATTCAGGGGTCACTTTATTTGGAGCCAAAAGATTGAGAACTCGATTATAAAGAGTTACTGTCAATATTTAATTTCTGTTTTTTCCCCCCACATTTGTAGGCTTGGACTGGCATACCATGATTTTCTTCTCTCACATGTCTGAGTTAGGTTAGGATGTTAGAACAGTTGGGACTTTTGGTTACTTTTTTTCACTCACCTTTTCAGTAGCTTGTGTTTCCTCACAAAATGGTAGTTTAAGGTAGATAAACATGTATAATGGCATCTATTTAAACCCTTTTCCCTACTCCACCCCAACAGTAACACTTCAGGAAGCATCTATAAGGAAGGCATATCTTATCATATATGTATCAAGCAAATCACTAAAACAGTTCCAGGTTCAAGGGAGCAATATTTTGAAAGAAAGGATTTTCCTTCCTCCCCTTCTTCCTTCCCTGCCTTCTTCCTTCCCTGCCTCCTTCCTTCCCTGCCTCCTTCCTTCCTTCCTTCCCTCCCTCCTTCCTTCTTTCCCTTCCTTCCTTCCTTCCTTCCTTCCTTCCTTCCTTCCTTCCTTCCTTCCTTCCTTCCTTCCTTCCTTCCTTCCTTCCTTCCTTCCCTCCCTCCCTCCCTCCCTCCCTCCCTCCCTCCCTCCCTCCCTCCCTCCCTCCCTCCCAGAATCCTTCCTAAGTTTAGTATTTATTTCTTCTCTTATTGTGATACATAAACAAGGCATTAATAATATGTTGTGTCTTTCTTTGAAATTGAGTGAATATTTATTTGTGAAAATATTTACAAATTACATTTTTTATATCTTCTAATAGTAAGAAGTTGATGCCTATAAAGAAAAATTAAATTGCAGTTGAAGTCAATATTTAGCAAATTGGATCTAAGAAATAAATCATTCATTTTGAAATTCAATAGCTTTTGAAGGACATGCTTTATAAATTTAGTGAATATATGAGCAGAGAAAATGATTAACCCTTTGGTAACATTAAAAACCTCCGGTGTAATGAGAATAAAAATAATGTCACCCCTGAGACTCTTTTTAGTAGACTTCTTGGGACTTTTTAATAGTATATGAACTTGATGTCAAAGAGAATCACCTTGAAGAAGTATAAAATTAATTTTTGATTAGCATTTTAAATTCCCAACTTTAATGTATAATTTCTTATTACCCTGATTTATTTTCATCACAGGGTCCTGTACCTGTAGGTATCTTATAATTTAGGGAAGTTATTGAAATCTGTGCTACCTACATACGTTATATTCTTTCTTACAAGGTCAATTGCATTGTAAGTTTTAAAATTATTGTTCTTTCAAGTCATTGTGTAATAGGAACAACACAATAAGTTCTCTCATTTTCTATTTATAAAATGTTTAAAAAATGCTAATCATAAGTGAAATAATTCTGATTTCTAAATCTAAAGGGCTTAGCATTGAACTAGTATTATTTATTAATTTTAATTTTGAAATTAGTCCACTATGATAATTGGAAGTTTGTATACTTGGATGCATTAATGTTTATTTTGGATTCTTTCCTCAGTCATGTCTTATACACAGACATAGGCAACAAAGGTAAGATTTGTAATTTAATTAGATGGCACCTCATTGATTTCTAGATTAGCTTAATTAGTCAAGTGTGTCAACCTCTACTATTTACACCCTAAGCATATAGATCTTTTCAAGGAGATTCTGTCTGGGCTGAGTTAATGCATAAATTATCGAACATACAGTATGTATAAATACAACCTATTAATTCAAGAAAACAGTAAGTAGACTTTGACACAATAATCAAACAAATAAAATAATATAAAATAAAAAAACAATTTCAGAATATAAAAAACAACAACAAAAACACATGAGAACAGTTTGAAAATATAAATGATCTCTCTGTGAAACAAAAGTGACAGAAATCACTTCTGCATTTGTTATGAAACAATTTGAAACAATAATTGAATGAATGTTATAGTAAACAATTAGTTTATTCTTCATGTATGCTACATGAATATTTTAATCTACTCTGTCCTCTACACATCTCCTTCATTTTCCTACCATTGAATCATTTTATAGTTTGGGCATGTGTAAAACTAGTGTATAAATGTCATATATTTTTCCTCCTAATAAATACTTTACATGTAATTTCAAAATAAATATGTTAAAGTTTAATTATTTATTGTGTTTTGGGGCCACACTATGTGTGCTGGAGGCTACATTCAACTCTTTGTTTGAGGGTCAGTCTTGGTAGTTATTGAGAGACAGACAGTGCAATACAAAGCTTGAGCTTAGTTCATTGAACTATCCCTCTGACACCTGGAATTCAATATTTTATATTTAATTTAAGCATCCATAAAAAAACACAAATATTGAGGGTCTGTTGGTAAATTATGTCAAATGCATGCACCTGTGTAACCCAAATATGTATCAAGTATAAAAACATATTTTATCACTTCAGAAAAATTTGTTAATTCCCTTCCCTAATCTTTGTCCCAGAGTTAAATCACTGTTCTAACATTTTGTTTTTATTTTTTGGTATCATCTGGCAGTATTCAAGGCTTAATTCAGACTCTGTGCTCAGGAATCACTCCTGGTAGGGTTGGGGACCACAGGGGTTTCTGGGGATCAAACCCAGGCTGATTATGTGCAAGGCCAATGCTCTACTGAATGTACTGTTATTCAAGACCTTGGTCTAACTTTTCTATCATAAATGAAATTTGCCCCAGAATAGAACATAAACCTTTGTGTAACACATCTGTAATTCATCACAATATTTTTTATAAATTAAATTTACTTTATTTTACATTTGTTATCAGGTAACTGGGAGCAAAATTATTAAAAATCAAAAAGGAAAAGAAGAATAAAGAAAAATTATATCAAGGAAATTTATGAAAATTATGATATCTTGCAATGAGGTCATTAAGTCATTGTCAGAAGATTTAGTAGGCTCTTGTTGATCATTTTGTTACTTCATTTGTTTCTGAACATGAGGTGGCTTCAGATACATATTGACTTCTAAATTACTGTGTTCTTATGGTGATGACAGTATTCAACAAAAATGGAGATCCAGGAATTCCAAGCACTGTTGTTGATACTGTGGCTTTTGTGGGGCATGTTTTCAGCTATCAGGTCTTCTGGAAGTTAGCGCCCAGGATACAAGAGCCCCCCACAGAGTGGGAGAAACTATTCACCCAATACCCATCAGACAAGGGGCTAATTTCCAAAATATACAAGGCACTGACAGAAATTTACAAGAAAAAACATCTAATCCCATCAAAAAATGGGAGAAGAAATGGACAGACACTTTGACAAAGAAGGAAATACAAATGGCCAAAAGACACATGAAAAAAATGCTCCACATCATTAATCATCAGGGAGATGCAAATCAAAACAACGATGAGGTACCACCTCACACCTCAGAGATTGGCACACATCACAAAGAATGAGAACAAGCAATGTTGGCGGGGATGTGGAGAGAAAGGAACTCTTATCCAATGCTGGTGGGAATGCCATCTAGTTCAACCTTTATGGAAAGCAATATGGAGGATTCCCTCCAAAAACTGGAAATCAAGTTCCCATACGACCAGCTATTATCACTCCTAGGAATATACCCTAGGAACACAAAAATACAATACAAATTATTCCTTTCCTTACACCTTTACTCATTGCAGCACTATTTACCATAGCAAGACTCTGGAAACAGCCAAGATACCCTTCAACAGATGATAGGCTAAAGAAAACTGTGGAACAAATACACAAATGGAATATTATGCAGCTGTCAGGAGAGATGAAGTCATGAAATTTTCCTATACATGGATGCACATGGAATCTATTATGCTGAGTGAAATAAGTCAGAGAGAGAGAGAGAGAGAAAAAGACACAGAATGGTCTCACTCATCTATTGGTTTTAAGATTAGTATCACTGCAGAAAGCCATAGAGGAGTGAGTGGCAAAGCAGGGCCATTGGTGAAGATTGTGGGTGATGGGTACAGCAGGCATTCACCATAATGTTTTTGAGATTTATTCATGTTATTTGTTTAAGTAGTTTCCTTCTTTGTGCAGGGCATTGCAATGTGTAACTATACTTCAAATTGTATAACAGTTTATGTAGCTATTCTATAAATATCTACATCTTGAATATCTTAAGATTTTAAATACAAATAATTCACATTATTAAGACATATACTTTTATGGAAGTAAGTTTTCAGCTCTTTCTGATACCTATTTAGGTTTAGAATTGTTGTTATATAAAGGGCTTTTATGTTTAATTATAAAAGAAACTTTCTTTCTCCAAAGAGATCATACCATTTTATATTCCAATACTTTTTTCAACACTTGACATTGTAAAATCCTTTTAATTTTAAATTTTATGGTGGGAATATAGCAAGGGTTTGTAAATTTTAGATGCATGCATAATTTATAGAAAGACATTGGGCGCCGCGTGGTGGCGCTAGAGGTAAGGTGCCTGCCTTGCCTCGCGTAGCCTAGGACGGACGCACGGTTCGATACCCTGGCGTCCCATATGGTCCCCAAGTCAGGCGCAATTTCTGAGCTCATAGCCAGGAGTAACCCCTGTACATCACCGAGTGAGGCCCAAAAACCAAAAAAAAAAAAATTATAGAAAGACACTCTTATCACCCAATTTATTTTACTTCTGTTTCTGTAAATTTATTATTGAGATAAATGAATGGGAGGGAGAATAGTACCATTAGAAGTTAGGATTCAGGTAGACAGTTATGCTTGAATCTATAACGTTATAAAAATTAATATTTGTAAAATGATATGAATGATTATACAAAACTAGACTTAAATGGAATAAGAACACAGAAACCACCCATATCTGGAGCTAATCTATAATTCTTTTAAGACTCTTCTTATTATGCATGTTGGCTTCCTTTTGTTTTACTTTTGGATGCTTGAATTTTTACGCTTTTTATGGTTTTGGGAGGGGGTTGGGTTTTTGGGTCACACTCGGCAGTGCTCACTGGTTCTGCACTCAGAAATTGCTCCTGGTGGGCACGAGGGACCATATGGGATGCTGGGATTCGAACCACTATCTGCTCGAATCAGCTGCATGCAAGGCAAATGGCCCTACCACTCGTGCTATCTCGCCAGTCCCCAGTTTTGATTGATTCTTAAGTGTATTTCAATGTCTAGGGAAAATTATTCTTCCTGAAAAAATATCGTTTTATATGCCTATTGCTCATCATCTTCATGTGTAAGATGAAGCGTAACTAAACCTATATTTCTCCAATACTAAGATATAGTAATTTTTATTCCTTCACAACCTCATCTAAAATGATAGTCTTTTATGTTTTCTTAATTTTTTCTTTGAGAATCTATGCAGCAGGGATCAGACTAGAGAGTTGCTAAGTGGTTTGTGTACATAAGGACATTTAATTTTATGCTACAAAATTACCTTAACTTATGTTTATTTCTTTTGAGCTAACTTTCTTATTTTTTGGTAAAATTAACAGTTAAATAAAATGTCACTTACTTGACCAAAAAAAAATCTTATACTAAATGTATAGATACATTTTCTGGTCAAGATTAATAGTAATAAACTTTGACTCCTAATTTAAATGTTCACATTTATTCATATTATGCCCCACAATTTGCTTCCTAATTATACCAGGTCAAAGTTTACAAATGCACGGTTTTTCAAAGCAGCCTTAAATTAATAGGTCATCAGAAACCCTCACAAAGGTTTAGTAAAAAATGCTTAAGGTTTTTTTAGGTCAAAGAATATGTGAAAACTATTAGATGTCAGGTGATAGTTAAAAAACTGTGAGGAAATATAAGCATATTAATAACTGTCATGGTCCAATTTTCTTAAAATATTTAAAAGTACCTTTTTATATTTAATCATTTTTATTTAAAGCCGTGTAATTTACAGTTATTTATAGTTGAGTTTTAGATTCCGTTGTTTTAGTACCAACCCACTACCAGTATCAATTTTTCTTCCATCAATGATTCCCAGAATCCACTTTCATTCCACCAGCCCACCTAATCCTGCCAGTCTTAATAGGCTTGTTTTTAAGTTTGGTTGTTTTAAACTTTGGGTCTCATGATTTTATTCTTGGTGCTTTTATGTCTTGGATATTTTATTCTGTCCTTTCTTTTTTTTTAAATTAAATTTTATTTTATTGAAACCATTGTGACTTACAAAGTCCTTCATAGTTGGATTTCACACACAATGAATCAGGGCTAAGCTGACCACCATTGTCAACCATTGCCCACCATATTCCAAGAGTGTATTCCAACCTCAGCTTGCCAGCATTACAGGCTCATTTAATGTTTAGATTGTTGGAGTTTAGGTCTCTTGATACCATTGTTGTCGATTTTGCTCGGAAAGGCAACAGAAATGAAGAACAGGAGAATGCTTCTTTAGTAAGAAGCTTCACTGAGTGGAGAAGGGGGATGGGGCAGGAAAGGAAACTTCAATGACAATAATAGAGAAAAGTGTTCACTCTGGTTAAGGACTGGGTGCAGAGAGGAGGTAAAGTGACATGCATTATGCCCAATTGGTATGATATTGTAAATCACATTTTCTAACAAGAAAATAAAAAAAATTAAAGAAAGAAGATAAATATTCCAGTCATAAAGACAGTCTGTGGGGTGGGAGGGAACCTGGTTACATTGATGGAGGGAAGTAGACAGTGGTGAAGGAATTATTAACTGGAACATCATTTGCCTGAAACTTAATCATGAATGACTTAGAACTTGGTAATATAAATACAACTTTGTGATTCAATTAAAATAAATATTTTTGCAGTTTTTTTTCTTTTCTCATGTATCTTGCTCTGGTATGCACTGTGCAGGTACCAAAACCAGGAATCACTTTTAATAAGAAATCCACAAAGTATAAGAAAGGCAAGGATTGTCTGCCTATCCAGGGAATATGGCATTCTGGAGGTCAAACTAAGCCAATTTTTGGAAAAAGTCTAAAACTCCAGAAAAGATTGTATTGTTGCTTGAGTATGTGAAGCTCAACTGCAGATCTAAATGAATGCTAAATGAATTAAATTAAGAAAATTTAATGACCGCTGAGGTATTTTGGACAGAGTAGATTAAAAGAAAAAGGAACAAATGATACAGTTCTAAGTTTTATATTTTATTATGAAGACAGACATCTTGGGTTGTGTTAAATTGCAAGAACAGTTGCTGTTTGGGGAGGCAAATAAATAATGTCATGAATAAGTTTCTTCAAGGGGAAATTTAATTAAAAAATTTAGAATAAATTGGTTGAGAGCAATAGCATAGTGGTAGGGCAGTTGCCTTGCATGAGGCCTACTTGGGTTCGACCCTTGGCATCCTATATGGTCCCCTGGGCTGCCAAGAATGATTTCTGTGTGCAGAGCCAGGAATAACCCCTGAATTCTGCCTGTTGTGTCTCAAAAACAAAAAAAAATTGTAATAAATACAATAAAAATTTGAGCAGAAATATTATACAAAGGGTCAATGAATTTACATTTCTGTATAACCTGATGAAAAGTTTAAAAATACTCCTGTAAACCCTCATATTGTCTACCCATATAAATTTGTGATTTGCCTTCCTTCCTAAGGCTGCTGTGAGTTGGTTTCAAAGTATACTGGTATCTTGTCTATTTTAATAAGGATGTTGCCTTATTATATTCTCAATATAATTTCACTGAAGTAGAAACCTAGAGAGTCTATTTTATGCCAGGTTCTTATATTTGCCAAAAAGAAAGATCGCTATCAAGTAATTTAGTTGCCATTATTGAGTCCCAACTCAATTGAGCTAAATTTTAGAAAGCTCTTTTTCTTCTAGAAGACTTGCGTGTGTAATTGTCAGACTTTAATTTATGAGGCTTGTTATTGTGCAAGTGTTTAATTGAGTTAGTGGTTATATCTGACTCATAAACCCATAAAACCCTGCAGTGTTAAGACTAATTAGCTACTGCACCTGCCCTCCAATTAATTAATATTCTTCTTTACTAACAATCAGCACTGGAGTCATTAGAAGTTGCCTAACCACTCAGTTGTCTGAAGAAGACGCTTTCACACTTTTGAATCTTAATCCAGAATGAGAAATACATTTCCCTACTGGAGGGTACCATGACCAAACAGTCATATGAACATTAAGTAGAAATAAAAAAATGATCAGACATGCTAGACACAGAGGGGACCACTTATACTAGCAACCCGAGTGGTAAAGGAGGGGGATGTGGGATGCAAGCTGGGAACAGGGGTGGAGGGAGGACAGCATTGGTGGTGAGAATGCTCCTGATTCAATGTCACTATGTATCTAAAAAATTATTGTAAAATATTTGTAACCCACTTTGGTCAAAATAAAAAAAACTTGGAAAAAATAAGAAATACATTTCCCAGGTAAACCCAGGACACATACAACGCACATATCCAATATGCATATTCACACACACTCACACATATACTCACATACATGTGCCTTGCACTGTGTATGACAGACTCTGATATGTTTTACATTTCTCATTTTGTTCAGTTACATTCTTTAAATAATTTTTATTTTGACCAAAGTGGATTACAAATCACTCACAGTAGTATTTCAGGTATATAGTGACATTGAATCAGGGGCATTCCCACCACCAGTGTTGTCCTCCCTCCACCCTTGTTTCCAGTATGCCACCCATATCACCCCTCCTTTGCCCCCCCACCCCCCGGGCTGCTAGTATAAGTGGTCCCCTCTGTGTCTAGCTTGTTGTAGATTGGGTATCAATTCTGTTGTACTTGGTTTTGGATTTGGTGTTCAAGTCTGATCATTTTTTATTTCTACTCAATGTTCATAGAACTGTTTGGTCTTGGTGCCCTCCATTATTTCCCCCTCAGTTTGTGAGGCAGAACAAGATGGTTCAAGTTATATGGTTTTGTTTGAAGGTAAGGAAAAAAAAAAAGAAAAAAAAAAGGGGGGGGGCAAAATTCAAATAAGCAAAAAATAGGAGGAGTCCTTCTAGAGACTATAAAAATCAGTTTAAGAAAAGAAAGGGAAAAAGGAAGGAAAACCTAAAAATAATACAAAAAAATCAAACCCCAAACAAAACAAACAAAAACAAGCAAATAAACAAAAAACCTAAAAAGCACCACAGCAATAAAGACAACAACCAAACACTAACCACAGTCTTGAAATAAAGATGAATCAAAGCACAATGGAAAAAAAGGGAAAGAAAAGAAAAGAACAATAAAAAGCAACAACAATTACAAAATTTTTTTTAAATTTAATTTGTGCTATTTTTTGCATCATTTTGTTCAAGAAAAAAAGAGTTGGAGCCTGAGAGATAGGACAGTGGTAGGGAGTTTGCCTTGCATGCAGCTGATCCAGGATGGTCTGGGATTTAATTCCCTGCATCCCATATGGTCCACTGAACCATCCAGGAGTGATTTCTGAGCACAGATCCAGGAGTAACTCCTGAGTTCTATCGGGTGTGCCCCCACAAAAAAGAACAAAAGAGTTTTTGATTACTATTAATGGTCTATGGCACTTTCCAAAATTCAGGCTAAAGAAAGCTTATATACTGAAAAGAAAATTTAAAGGAATGAGTAAAAAAGGCTTCTTTTATCAAAATGTGGACTCACTTGTTTCCTTCTCCATTATACACCCATTTGGTACTGCCAATTCCTTCATAGTTTGAAGCCCAGTAATAAATACAAGCATTAATGTGTAGAGTAAACAGCAAGTATCCAGTTGTTCGAATGACTCTGTCAAGGAAAGTAAATGCAAAGTAAGACTCTCTTCGTTTCTGGAATACAACTTAGCTTAACATGTTTATTCCCTTCCAATCTCTACTGAACTTCCTTGTTTAAAATGGGTGAGCTGCTAACTTTCATAGTACAGGATGAAGTGATGGTGTCATTGCTGATTTTCTGACTGCTGTGAATTGACTGGGACTGACAGGGTGTAAAAAAAAAAAGTCTTCCTCTTCTCTTACAGAAGTAGAAGTCAACTTCCTGAAACATATGCCTTGAGGGGTCACATCTTCACTCTGAGACTCATAATATATGTCAGACTGATTGAATTGGATATCTCTGAAAAGCCTAGGGGATTTTATGCTACGATTAACTGTGACTAGCAATCTCTGTAAGTGAAGTTCAGAATAAAAATTGAATGAAATTCAGATTAGCCTAATTGTCATTTTAAAAAGAAAAAGCAATAATTTCTATACTTGTTCTGACTAGAAAGGTAATGTTTCCTATTATTTCAATTTTTTGGGATCCATTATTTTAATGTCATTTTTTGGACAACCAGATATGATTTCCTTCCTTCCTTCCTTTTCCTCCCTCCCTCCCTCCCTCCTCCCTCCCTTCCTCCCTCTCTCCTCCCTCCCTCCCTTCCTCCCTCCCTCCCTCCCTGCCTCCCTCCCTCCCTGCCTCCCTCCCTCCCTCCCTCCCTGCCTGCCTCCCTCCCTCCCTCCCTGCCTCCCTCCCTCCCTCCCTGCCTCCCTCCCTCCCTCCCTCCCTCCCTCCCTCCTTCCTTCCTTCTTCCTTCCATCCTTCCTTCCTTCCTTCCTTCCTTCCTTCCTTCCTATCCTTCCTTCCTTCCTTCCTCCTCCTCCCTCCCTCCCTCCCTCCCTCCCTTCTTCCTTCCTTCCTTCCTTCCTTCCTTCCTTCCTTCCTTCTTCCTTCCTTCCTTCCTTCCTGCCTCCCTCCCTCCCTCCTCCTCCCTGCCTCCCTCCCTCCCTCCCTCCCTGCCTCCCTCCCTCCCTACCTGCCTCCCTCCCTCCCTCCCTCCCTCCCTCCCTTCTCCCTTCCTCCCTCCCGCCTTCCTTCCTTCCTTCTTCCTTCCTTCCTTCCTTCCATTCCTTCCTTCCTTCCTTCCTTCCTTCCTTCCTTCCTTCCTTCCTTCCTTCCTTCCTTCCTTCCTTCCTTCCTTCCTTTCCTCCTTTTTTCTTCAGGGGTTACTCCTGGCTCTACTTTCTGAAATCCCTCCTGGTGGGCTTGGGGTCCATATGGGATGCTGGGATTCTAATCTGGGTCAGCTTCTTGCAAGGCAAATGCCCTACCCATATTGTGCTTTCTCTTTGGCCCCATTTATACTTTTCTAACCCCAAAATACTCACATCAGTTTAGAAGATAACTCAGGATTTATATAACCCTTAAATTGAAAATTATTTCTTATTTTTAATATGGAGTTCATATTCTTCCCCAGTGTTCCCTAAAATGTTGTATCATTTCTTTCTCTCCCACCCCTGACACACACTGAATTATACTTTACCTGTAAATATATGCCTTTTCCATTATAGACTCTAGGTGATGATTAAATTCAAAAAATGAAGTGTACTGTGCAGAAAATAAAGCAAAGAAATCCAAAAGTATGTTAGTTTTAAATCAACCCATTTAATAATACTATATAAATATATTTTCTTTTTTACTGAGAGTAATTCTATTCATATATCATTTAAAAAAACTAGGACTTGTATAGTTATGTAGCAGCCCTTAACTAGGGCAGTATATTTCAGCTTGGTGACAAACTTTCTTGTTTTATTAGATGTCTCCCTTCTAGTTCTAGTCTTGTTTGTATTGTTTGTCAAAAATCAAGCTTAAGAACACTCTTTTTTTTTTTTTTTTGGTTTTTGGGCCACACCCGGCGGTGCTCAGGGGTTACTCCTGACTGTCTGCTCAGAAATAGCTCCTGGCATGCACAGGGGACCATATGGGACACCGGGATTCGAACCAACCACCTTAGGTCCTGGATCGGCTGCTTGCAAGGCAAACACCACTGTGCTATCTCTCCGGGCCCAAGAACACTCTTTTTAAGGCATAAAACAGAATCCATTTTGAAATAAAAATGAGACACATCCTAAGCACAAGTAAAAATGTGGTATTATAGTATAATACAGTGTATCCATAAATAAAAATTAAATTGTTACTCATCTCTAAAATTATTATTGGTTTTGGACCACACCTGAATGTGCTCAGGTCTTACTTTTGACTCTATCCAGAGAACACTTGTGGTGGTGCTTGGGAGACCAGATGTGATAACAAGGAATGAATCTGTATTGTTCTTTTTTATTTTTTATATATTTTACTTAATCACCTTGATTGCACACATGATTGTGTTTGGGTTTCAGTCATGTAAAGAACACCACCCATCACCGGTGCAATGTTCCTATCACCAATGTCCCAAATCTCCCTTTGAATCTGTATTGTTCACATGAAAGGCAAGCACCTTAATTTCTGTACTATCTTTTCAGCTCGTAGAATTACTTTTAAGCAAACAAATTAAGTGGGTAATTATTTCAGCAGAATTTTACGTCCTGCAAATATTAGCAGTGACTAGGTATACTTCATGGTATTCAAGAATAAAATTAATTAGGATACAATTCAAAGATTCAGTTTGTTACTTTAATACATCTGATCCAACTAGAGTTTCTATTTGACTAGAAATAATCCAGTAATTTGTTTTCCCAGAACTTTTACATAGGAAATACTCCTACACAATGAATTAACTTGAATATTTTAAAGTAATATTAATTTGTAATTATTTGTCATGCTTTATAAATTTGCTCCAAAGTATGCTTTAAATTTAGCTTAACTGCAAACACCATACTTTGTAATGTTCCTGTCATGGAAGCAGACAGAGCTGAGTGTTGGGGGTGTGTAGTATGATGGAGTATGAGAACACAGGTGATAGGAATTAATACTGGTGGTGGGATTGGTATAAAATATTATGTGCGGATTGGTATAAAATATGTGCCTAATATTCAACTATCAGTAGCTTTTATTCTTACCAAATAAAAAATTAAAAAATTTAAGTAGAAACATTTTGATTTTAATGTTTTATGTCATTTAGAGACAGATATATTTATCCTAGCATTAAAATGCATCAGCTTTGAATTGATTGAATGATTATGAGAGTATGAAAAGGTATGTACTGACTTTCAGAATCTTCTAGTTAAAAAACAACACCAACACCATATTACCAAATATAGAAGACTTGATTATCTTAAGAATATGGAGATAAATTGTAATGAGTTTGTATTTTATAAGCTTTACTATTTGTTTTTATTTTAATTTTTTAAGTTTAGTCACTGTGGTTTACAATCTGTTAATGGTAAATCCTACGAAAGGGCGTATACATAACACATACCAGCACCATACATCATCGTTCCAATATGGAGTCCCCACTAATATCCTAGTCCCTGCTTTTACTTTTCCTGCAAAAGTTTTTATTGAAGGCCAGTTCTCAGCATATTGTCTTGAAGCACTAATATCTCACATACTAAAGATATTAAAAAGCATCATCTCATCTTTTCTTATAACCTAGTATTATTTCATTGTGTTTATGTAAGTCTCTTTGTTCCTCTGTTCTTGGACACTTGGATTGGTTTTCTAGATTTTGGTTGATAAACATTAACACAACTCTCATTTTTTTTTTGAATAGGATTCTTTAAAAATACCCAGAGACAATATAGATGGGGTCTGGAAAGATGAGCCCATGATATCATGCACACCATAAAGAGTGGTGAACACATTAGAGATTTCTGCATTGACAAATACTAACTAAAAGATATGAGACAGAGAAATAGAATGCCTGTCCTGAAGACAGGCTTGGGGTGGGGAAAAGGGAAATGGGGAAAACTGGTGCTGGCAATGTCACATTGGTGAAGGGTGGTGTACAGATGACTTAAACCCTAGTATGAGCATTATTGTAACCATGGCGCTTGTATAAAGAAATTATTTTCAAAAAACCCATATTTTTAAGGAAATTTTACATTAGTGGAGGAATTTTACACTGGTTGGTGTGGAACACAGATTGGCAGAAATAAAAGTATTATTAGCAACTATGCAGTGGTCCTCAAACATTTTGTTTTGTTTTGTTTTTGGGCCACACCCGGCGATGCTCAGGGGTTACTCCTGGCTCTCTGCTCAGAAATCACTCCTGGCAGGCACGGGGGGACCATATGAGATGCTGGAATTCGAACCACCATTGGTCCTGGGTCCTCAAACTTTTTAAACGGGGCCAGTTCATTGTCCCTCAGACTCTTGGAGGGCTGGACTGTAGTAAAAACAAAAACTGTGAACAAATTCCTATGAAGACTGCATATATCTTATTTTGAAGTGAAGAAACAAAATGAGAAGAAATACAGTATGTGGCCCGCGGGCCGTAGTTTGAGGATCACTAAACATGGTCTTTAAATAAAAATTTAAATAATAAATAAATACATCATTTATTTACTTATTTAAAATTTTAAATTAAAACTAAACTAAAAATATATTTGCATTAAAAATGAAAATAGTTTGGTAGTTGACCTGTTGAAGGGAAAATTTATGAAGACTTAGCCCTGGTGAAGTTACTTTGGGTTACTTTATTCTACATTTCATTTTAGAAGATCAGTGATAAATTCATAGTGTCATGAATAATATGAAATTTTATTAATTTTAAATTGGTTTTCAATTTTGTAGCATGACCTAACATCTCTGATGATTGCTGCAAATGAAAACAAACCACAAATAGTATATTTTTAAATAAACAAGGGAGAAAATGTACATATACTGGATAAAAGGGAAGGTATGGCATTTGTTATTTCTTATTTAAATAAAGATAATGTTTTACTGCAGTGTTAATACTCCTACAAATTAAAAAGATTCAATATATTTTTAATATGTGGTGAAATATATGTGCAGATGAATGATAACCATAAAATTAGTAATTGAGATTTGGTGTAAGAAGAACAGGAATAATACAACTATAAAATGGATTGATGCCATTAGCATCAATGAAATAATCTAATCATTTGTTGACTGTTCTGGTGTTTCATAATTCAATTAATCTTTCAAAATACATGTTTGATGTTAGTTTATGAGACACATCTGAAGCTATTCATTTCTTCTTTTTTATATAATATCTTTATTTAAGCACCATGATTACAAACATGTTTGTAGTTGATTTCAGTCATAAAAGGAACACCTCCCAATACCAATGCAACATTCCCATCACCTGAGACCCCCATTTCCCTTCTCCCCCACACCTTGCCTGTATTCGAGACAGGCATTCTAATTCTCTCACTCACTCCCATTGTCATGGTAGTTGTTAGTGTTATTTCTCTAAATGCACTAACCACTCTTTGTGGTGAGTGAAGCTACTCATTTCTTTTGGCATTTATTTAACCTCTACTTTTTTTGGTTAAAAGATGCATGTGGCATTTAATAATAAGTTAATTTTGACATTTGTTTTTAACTCTGTGCCTTCATTTACTTTCTTTGTTATGAGGTTTACCCCTTACCTATTTTATTATCAATGCATAGTGTGTACCCATTAGTGCTTTTTATGTCATTTCTAGTTTATTTTTATGGTTTTAGTTGTTATATGTTTTAAATGTAGTAACTATATGTTTTCACAAATAGCAAGGAAATAGCTTTAATAAAATTAATTTTAATTTAAGTGAAGAGAATATATATAATATGCAGGTGATAAATATAAAGTTGAACTTCATTTTTACTTTTCTTTTTTTTTTTTTTTTTTTTTTTTTAATTTTTTTTTTATTTAAACACCTTGATTACATACATGATTGTGTTTGGGTTTCAGTCATAAAAGGAACTCCACCCATCACCAGTGCAACATTCCCATCACCCAAGTCCCAAATCACCCTCCTCCCCACCCAACCCCCGCCTGTACCCTAAACAGGCTCTACATTTCCCTCATACATTCTCAATATTAGGACAGTTCAAAATGTAGTTATTTCTCTAACTAAACTCATCACTCTTTGTGGTGAGCTTCCTGAGGTGAGCTGGAACTTCCAGCTCTTTTCTCTTTTGTGTCTGAAAATTATTATTACAAGGGTGTCTTTCATTTTTCTTAAAACCCATAGATGAGTGAGACCATTCTGCGTTTTTCTCTCTCTCTCTGACTTATTTCACTCAGCATAATAGATTCCATGTACATCCATGTATAGGAAAATTTCATGACTTCATCTCTCCTGACAGCTGCATAATATTCCATTGTGTATATGTACCACAGTTTCTTTAGCCATTCATCTGTTGAAGGGCATCTTGGTTGTTTCCAGAGTCTTGCTATGGTAAATAGAGCTGCAATGAATATAGGTGTAAGGAAGGGGTTTTTGTATTGTATTTTTGTGTTCCTAGGGTATATTCCTAGGAGTGGTATAGCTGGATCGTATGGGAGCTCGATTTCCAGTTTTTGGAGGAATCTCCATATCGCTTTCCATAAAGGTTGAACTAGACAGCATTCCCACCAGCAGTGGATAAGAGTTCCTTTCTCTCCACATCCCCGCCAACACTGTTTATTCTCATTCTTTGTGATGTGTGCCATTCTCTGGGGTGTGAGGTGGTATCTCATCGTTGTTTTGATTTGCATCTCCCTGATGATTAGTGATGTGGAACATTTTTTCATGTGTCTTTTGGCCATGCGTATTTCTTCTTTGTCAAAGTGTCTGTTCATTTCTTCTCCCCATTTTTTGATGGGGTTAGATGTTTTTTTCTTGTAAAGTTCTGTCAGTGCCTTGTATATTTTGGAGATTAGCCCCTTATCTGATGGGTATTGGGTGAATAGTTTCTCCCACTCAGTGGGTGGCTCTTGTATCCTGGGCACTATTTCCTTTGAGGTGCAGAAGCTTCTCAGCTTAATATATTCCCATCTGTTAATCTCTGCTTTCACTTGCTTGGAGAGTGCAGTTTCCTCCTTGAAGATGCCTGTAATGTCCTGTAGTGTTTTGCCTATGTGCTGTTCTATATATCTTATGGTTTTGGGGCTGATATCGAGGTCTTTAATCCATTTGGATTTTACCTTTGTACATGATGTTAGCTGGGGGTCTAAGTTTAATTTTTTGCAAGTGGCTATCCAATTGTGCCAACACCACTTGTTGAAGAGGCTTTCCCTGCTCCATTTAGGATTTCCTGCTCCTTTATCAAAAATTAGATGGTTGTATCTCTGGGGAACATTTTCTGAGTATTCAAGCCTATTCCACTGATCTGAGGACCTATCCTTATTCCAATACCATGCTGTTTTGATAACTGTTGCTTTGTAGTACAGTTTAAAGTTGGGAAAAGTAATTCCTCCCATATTCTTTTTCCCAATGATTGCTTTAGCTATTCGAGGGTGTTTATTGTTCCAAATGAATTTCAAAAGTGTCTGATCCACTTCTTTGAAGAATGTCATGGGTATCTTTAGAGGGATGGCATTAAATCTGTATAATGCCTTGGGGAGTATTGACATTTTGATGATGTTAATCCTGCCAATCCATGAGCAGGGTATGTGTTTCCATTTCCGTGTGTCCTCTCTTATTTCTTGGAGCAGAGTTTTATAGTTTTCTTTGTATAGGTCCTTCACATATTTAGTCAAGTTGATTCCAAGATATTTGAGTTTGTGTGGTACTATTGTGAATGGGGTTGTTTTCTTAATGTCCATTTCTTCTTTATTACTGTTGGTGTATAGAAAGGCCATTGATTTTTGTGTGTTAATTTTGTAGCCTGCCACCTTGCTATATGAGTCTATTGTTTCTAGAAGCTTTTTGATAGAGTCTTTAGGGTTTTCTAAGTAGAGTATCATGTCATCTGCAAACAGTGAGAGCTTGACTTCTTCCTTTCCTATCTGGATTCCCTTGATATCCTTTTCTTGCCTAATCGCTATAGCAAGTAATTCCAGTGCTATGTTGAATAGGAGTGGTGAGAGAGGACAGCCTTGTCTTGTGCCAGAATTTAGAGGGAAGGCTTTCAGTTTTTCTCCATTGAGGATAATATTTGCCACTGGCTTGTGGTAGATGGCCTTCACTATATTGAGAAAGGTTCCCTCCATTCCCATCTTGCTGAGAGTTTTGATCAAGAATGGGTGTTGGACCTTATCAAATGCTTTCTCTGCATCTATTGATATGATCATGTGGTTTTTATTTTTCTTGTTATTGATGTTGTGTATTATGTTGATAGATTTACGGATGTTAAACCAGCCTTGCATTCCTGGGATGAAACCTACTTGATCGTAGTGGATGATCTTCTTAATGAGGCATTGAATCCTATTTGCCAGGATTTTGTTGAGGATCTTTGCATCTGCATTCATCAGTGATATTGGTCTGTAATTTTCTTTTTTGGTAGCGTCTCTGTCTGGTTTAGGTATCAAGGTGATGTTGGCTTCATAAAAGCTATTTGGAAGTGTTTCTGTTTGTTCAATTTCATGAAAGAGTCTTGCCAAGATTGGCAGTAGTTCCTCTTGGAAAGTTTGATAGAATTCATTAGTGAATCCATCTGGACCTGGGCTTTTGTTTTTCGGCAGACATTTGATTACTGTTTTAATTTCATCAATGGTGATGGGGGTGTTTAGATATGCTACATCCTCTTCCTTCAACCGTGGAAGATTATAAGAGTCCAAGAATTTATCCATTTCTTCCAGGTTCTCATTTTTAGTGGCGTAGAGTTTTTCAAAGTAGTTTCTGATTACCCTTTGAATCTCTGTCATATCAGTAGTGATCTCTCCTTTTTCATTCCTGATACGAGTTATCAAGTTTCTCTCTCTCTCGTTCTTTGTTAGGTTTGCCAGTGGTCTATCAATCTTGTTTATTTTTTCAAAGAACCAACTTCTGCTTTCGTTGATCTTTCGGATTGTTTTTTGAGTTTCCACTTCGTTGATTTCTGCTCTCAGCTTTGTTATTTCCTTCTGTCTTCCTGTTCTTGGGTCCTTTTGTTGAGCATTTTCTAGTTCTATTAGCTGTGTCATTAAGCTACTCAGGTAAGCTCCTTCTTCCTTCCTGATGTGTGCTTGCAAAGCTATAAATTTTCCTCTCAGTACTGCTTTTGCTGTGTCCCATAAGTTCTGAGAGTTTGTGTCTTTATTGTCATTTGTTTCCAGGAACCTTTTTATTTCCTCCTTGATTTCATCTCGGACCCACTGGTTATTGAGCATGAGGCTGTTTAACTTCCAGGTGTTAAAGTGTTTCTTCTGAGTCCCTTTGGAGTTCACAAATAATTTCAGAGCCTTGTGGTCAGCGAAGGTAGTCTGCAAAATTTCTATCCTCTTGATCTTATGGAGGTATGTTTTATGTGCCAGCATGTAGTCTATCCTGGAGAATGTCCCATGTACATTGGAGAAGAATGTGTATCCAGGTTTCTGGGGATGGAGTGTCCTATATATATCCACTAGGCCTCTTTCTTCCATTTCTCTCCTCAGGTCTAGTATATTCTTGTTGGGTTTCAGTCTGGTTGACCTGTCCAGTGTTGACAAAGCCGTGTTTAGGTCCCCCACAATTATTGTGTTGTTGTTGATATTATTTTTCAGATTTGTCAGCAGTTGTATTAAATATTTTGCTGGCCCCTCATTCGGTGCATATATGTTTAGGAGAGTGAATTCTTCCTGCTCTACGTACCCCTTGATTAATATAAAATGTCCATCTTTGTCCCTTACAACCTTCCTGAGTATAAAGTTTGCATTATCTGATATTAGTATGGCCACTCCAGCTTTTTTATGGGTGTTGTTTGCTTGGATAACTTTTCTCCAGCCTTTTATTTTGAGTCTATGTTTGTTCTGACTATTCAGGTGCGTTTCTTGTAGGCAGCAGAAGGTTGGATTGAGTTTTTTGATCCATTTAGCCACTCTGTGTCTCTTAACTGGTGCATTTAGTCCATTGACGTTGAGAGAAAGAATTGTCCTGGGATTTAACGCCATCTTTATTTCAAAATTTGGTGTGTCTTTTGGGTAGTCTTGTCTTAGATTAGGTCTTTCAGTTTTTCTCTTAAGACTGGTTTTGTGTCTGTGAAGTTTCTGAGCTGTTTTTTGTCTGTGAAACCATGTATTCTTCCATCAAACCGGAAAGTGAGTTTTGCTGGGTATAGTATTCTGGGTGAAGCATTCATTTCATTCAGTCTTGTCACAATATCCCACCACTGCTTTCTGGCATTGAGCGTTTCTGGTGACAGGTCTGCTGTAAATCTCAGGGAAGCTTGCTTGAACATGATTTCCCCTTTTGATCTTGCTGTTTTCAGAATTCTGTCTCTATCTGTGGGATTTGTCATTGTGACTAGGATGTGTCTTGGGGTGGTTTTTCTGGGGTCTCTTTTGGTTGGTACTCTTCGGGCATGCAGGATTTGATCACATATATTCTTTAGCTCTGGAAGTTTCTCTTTAATGATATTCTTGACCATTGATTCTTCCTGGAAATTTTCTTCCTGGGTCTCTGGGACTCCAATGATTCTTAAGTTGTTTCTGTTGATCTTATCATAGACTTCTATTTTCGTCTGTTCCCATTCTTTGACTAATTTTTCCATTGTCTGCTCATTTGCTTTAAGTTTTTTTTCCAATCTCTCCTGCTGTATGGAATTGTTATGTATCTCATCTTCCACAGCACCAAGTCTATTCTCAGCTTCTGATACCCTGTCCCAGAGCTTATCCATTTTGTCATTCACTTCGTTTACTGAGTTTTTCAGGCCTGTTAGTTGACATGTTATTTCAGTTTGGAGTTTTGTCATTTCTGCCTTCATATTTTCTTGGTTCTTATTAGTGTTCTGTTCAACTCGATCCATGGTTTCTTGGAGTCTGTTGAGCACCTTCCATATTGCTAGTCTAAAGTCCTTATCTGAGAGGTTGATTAGTTGTTCAGTCATTATCTGGTCCTCAGAATTGTCATCTTCATTCTCTATGTCTGATGCTGGCCTGCGCTGTTTCCCCATTGTCACATTTGTATTGTGGGTTTTTCTACGTGTTGTAGTGGTATTCATTGTCTATATGATGTAGGCAGCACACTCCTCTGGCTCCTCCCTTTCTGGATGGGCTGACTTGCCTCTAAGGGAGGGGAGTCCTCCGTGGATGAAGCCTCACACTGGGTCAAATCTTAGGCCCGAGCATGTAACAGAGAAGACAGTCCAGAGAGAAATGTTTGCTTCTGTGATATAGCGCCGTTCTTAGTGTGATTTTTCCTTCTTGTTGCAATGGAGTTCTTTCCTTAGAAAGAGTGCACGGCCGCGTAGCGAAGCGGAGCGGCCGTGCTCCTCTGAGCCTCTTTTTGCCCCACTCGCAAGAGTTTCACGCAAGAGGACAGTAGACAGACATAGACAGGTCACACTCACAGTCTTTCACAGCTGAGCCCCACTGGGCCGGTGTACTTTCGCGGATTTTCCCCGCCTGGTGTCACACACAGGGAGCCAGCTTTTGCAAAGGATAGCCGTTTTTATGCTCTGAAGTCCCTCCCTGAAAATGGCGTCTGGGCGAGCGAGGTTTCTGGAGGCTCTTTTTGCCCCACTCGCAAGAGTTTCACGCAAGAGGACAGTAGACAGACATAGACAGGTCACACTCACAGTCTTTCACAGCTGAGCCCCACTGGGCCGGTGTACTTTCGCGGATTTTCCCCGCCTGGTGTCACACACAGGGAGCCAGCTTTTGCAAAGGATAGCCGGTTTTTATGCTCTGAAGTCCCTCCCTGAAAATGGCGTCTGGGCGAGCGAGGTTTCTGGAGGCTCTTTTTGCCCCACTCGCAAGAGTTTCACGCAAGAGGACAGTAGACAGACATAGACAGGTCACACTCACAGTCTTTCACAGCTGAGCCCCACTGGGCCGGTGTACTTTCGCGGATTTTCCCCGCCTGGTGTCACACACAGGGAGCCAGCTTTTGCAAAGGATAGCCGGTTTTTATGCTCTGAAGTCCCTCCATGAAAATGGCGTCTGGGCGAGCGAGGTTTCTGGAGGCTCTTTTTTCTCATTTTTACTTTTCTTATGATAGTTCTGTCATTTTAGAAAATTGTCAGAGACCAATATGGAATTCAGCAGGACAAACCAGTCTTGTGTGGCCAGAATACATAATCTAAGGCATTGGCTAGCCTCAAAGCCCAAAGAAATATCACAGTTTCCTATCAGGCATACATTCCAGAAAGCTTGTAACATCCTTGATACTTCACTAACCCTGAGGTGTTCCTGTGCTCCTTATGTAAAGATGGCATGTAAAGATTACCCGTAAAATGACTTCTGTAATGCGGGCTGTTTCATCCTGCTCTCTCTCTCCACCCCCTGTAAAATTGTGCTTAAAAAGAGTCTGTACCAATCAATAAACCGGGGCC
The DNA here is from genome assembly GCF_024139225.1 of Suncus etruscus. Lineage (NCBI taxonomy): Eukaryota > Metazoa > Chordata > Mammalia > Eulipotyphla > Soricidae > Suncus > Suncus etruscus. The sequence continues at coordinate 11,600,717 of NC_064857.1, read as the reverse complement.
TTGACAAGCCTCATGTTGCTTGGCCCCCTTCTTTCTCCCCATTCTCTTTTCAGGCTTGGACCCCTCTATACCCACGAAATAACGTGTTCTGCAGGCCAGGACAAGTGGCACCCCAATGTGGACATAGAGTATGGACCCCCCCCAGTCGGACAGAACCGGATGAACCTTGAGGGCCTGATCGTAAGACGCCAGTCCAACCCCATCAGGATAGGTAGGAAAATCTGCGCAAAACCCTAGCAGGGGGGTGCGAAATAGTTTGTGCACATTTACATTTCCGTCCCATCAGAATGGGTCAACATTTGTCTAAAGAGACTGCCTTTGTCAAGAAACTGAAGGCATCTCTCAGGGAAAGAAGTGTTAGGGCTTAGAAAAAGGAAATTTTTTTCTCTTTATTCATAACAAGTGCCCATACTGTATCATAACTGGCCTAGAAATTCATCCTTCAAAATGGCAAAAAGTGGGCTGAGAAATATTCTAATGAAGGAAGGCTAGAAGGATGTTACAAATACCATCTTTAGTGACCCCAAGAAACAACAACTTCTTTCTGTAGCTGAATTCTGCTCACACCCTTTGTCTCCCACTGCCTCTTGAGCTGCCTCTAGGGCAAGCTCTGAGACCTCCCTTCACTCCCATCCCAAATGTGATCATTCCTGTCGTACAAGTCCTTCGCCTTCTATTGCAGATGATCTCTCCCGCCTAAACGTCTTTACCCCACTCTGTCTTTTCCCCCTGAGGAGCCCCTTGATCCAAGGGATACCCAAACCTTGGAGAACGAGACTGCCCATTATCATGACTGTCACCGTCTGCTTCAAGTGGCTGCATCATTACAGCCTCCTCCATCTCCTCCTATTCAGGATTTTTGTGCCCCAACCTTCCTTGATCCACCCAGGCCGGCAGGAAGGAGGCTGAAAGAGGGGCCCAGGGCTGGGCCGAGAAAATGTCCCATTTTTCCACACTTAAAACTTTCTTTGTTTGCTCCTTGATTAAAGGCAGCCATGGTGGCCAAGTGAACCATCTGAGAGAGGCTATAGAAAAGGAATTACTTGGCCAAATTGAGGATCTTAAACGAGTTTTGAGCCTTCAAGAACAGGTTGCTTCCCTTAATTTGCAAGTTTCTGCCCTTCAGGCTTTCCCCTGCCCTCCTAAATCTAAAGTTGTCTGTCCTATGCCCATCTGATCCCAAGGGCCAGTCCCCCGTCTTGAGAATCCATTAGAGGCCGGACATGCCGACCCAGGGTCGCATTACCAGAGGAAGAGGCTGATGAGGGTGAGGCAGAAACTGCTGTGCCCAGTGAGCCGGAGAATTAGAGACTATCAGCAGCTAAGCCATAAAACCTTGCGAGATCTGCACATTGCTGTTAAAACTTATGGGCCTAATGCACCCTTTACTCAGTACATTCTCGATGTCCTTTCAGCTGGGGGGCTGTTGCTCCCATGTGAATGGATTAAAGTTACCCATGCTGTCCTCACCACAGCTCAATATTTTGCTTGTCAGGCCGACTTCCTGGAGCATTGCCAAAGCATCGCTACCAAAAACCCAGGGCCTCAGGGCACCCCCTGGACTTATGAACAACTAACTGGACAATGTCGCTTCTCTTCCAAGGATATGCAGAAGAGTGTGTCCACGGGGTGTTAGCCCAAACCATCACTGCAGCCCTGGGGGCCTGGAGGGCAATCCCCTTTAAAGGGTTGGCTGTAACCCCCATCACCCAAATTGTGCAAAGTGCTCAAGAGGATTATAGTGAGTTTATTAATCGCCTGCTGGAAGCAGCTGAAAAAGCCTTGGGGGAAGATAATTGATAATAAGGATAAGAACTTAAATGAAATGATCCAAATGTGTAGTGAGGCTGATCCCTTTGCGTTTCTCAGATGGTTCACTTGGCCACCATGGCTGCCTTTAATCAAGCAGCCAACAAAAAAAGTTTTAAGTGTGGAAAAATGGGACATTTTCTCGGGCCAGCCCTGGGCCCCTCTTTCAGCCTCCTTCCTGCCGCCTCGGGAACAGCCAGCTCAGGCCCTGCTACTTCTGCTTGATACCTTCACACCAGCCATAAACCAACCCCTTGGCCTCTCAAAGTCAGGTTCCTCTGACATCTATTGGGTTAGAAAAAGAATCAGCAACTCTGCTTATGTGGAATTTATAATAAGCATTATTGTCAGATTTGTTTGTGAGTTAAATTATGCTGCATGAGTATGCCTTTTCTAAAAGCATTTGTGTAATTAAGCTTTGTGCTTTGGGTGGTGTAAAGTAATTATTAAAATATTGGAAATTAGAAAAGCTTCTAAATTCAGGTCTGTAAGGGTTAAAAAATTCTCTAGGGAGAAAGAGCAACAGGGAGATAAGGGCACTAAGCTTTTTTTGTTTATGCCTCAGGAATTTTAGAGCAAGATAACAACTCTATCACTTGTAAAAAAAAAACCTTTGGTGTTTTAAAATTCGAATGGACACAAAAATGTTAAAAATTGAATCTTTTATATTTCTATTAGAAAATTATATTGATCTTAAAAGTATATGAAAAACGTGTGCTTAGCCTTTTTAAAATAATATTGTTAATTAATATTATAAAAGTAACTAAATTTTATAAGGAGGTTGACAACAAGTATCAAATATAATTTTGGTCTTAAGCTCTAGGTGTGGAAATGCATCAAGTCTCTTTAACTATCTTTTATAATGATCTAAACATTTTGTTAATTTGGTATATAATATTTTTACAAATTATTCACTTGAAGTCTTCAAAGTAGGAACAGTTGTTTGTTTCTTAAAGTCAGTTTTTCATACCTTTAATAGTCATAGTTTATGCTCTTTTGTTTAATCATTGAAATTTTAACACTTTATTGCAGCTGTCTTACTGTTCTACTGTGAAACTAATTTAAAGGAAACCTGTTTATTTACAGCAGATGATATTGTACTTCAGAGTGGAGACTCCTCCTACGGTGCTCATTAACCATTTTACTTAAATTTTTTTTTAACTGCTTACTAACCATTTTACTTAATGTTTTAAATTTTAAATTAGGACAGTTTTAAAAATGTTTTGTGCTAAATCTAAACCTTAAAGCTTTTGTTTTCAGCAAAGCTCCACTCCATCTACATTAAGTACTTCTAAAAGCTGAAAAAGTTTTTCTACAAAAATTTTTTTCTTACAAACATGCTGGCTAAATATTTAAAAGAACTTGTTCAATTTTATCCGGGTCAATTTTTCTAATATACGTTTTGGATGGATCCTTTTGTCTGTTCATGTGTGTGTTGTACTGAATGAAAGTGACCACAAATGTGAAAAGTTGTGTTTAGTGTTGTTTTGTTTTGTCTGTTTATTTGGTATCTCTACATTTCATGATAAAATACAATTTTCAAAGCCTTATCCATTTTTAATATTTCAATTAATTTTTTCACAACTTGGCCAGTCTGGTCACTTAGCAGCTGACAGACTGTGGCATCCTGCAACTAAGATCATGTGTTTAAAATTATGTGTTAAGCTGGCTTTGTCCTTCTGGGAACATGGCAGAGGGTGTAGGGGATCGTAAACCCCAGATTTCTCAATGGCCATTGGGGATAAATTTTCCCTGGAGAATTTCTGGACTTTGCAATCACCCAGATTTCCTGCCATGTGTTAGTTAAGGCCAGAAAAATATGGACATGTGGCTAGAGAGAGAAACATCAAGGTTTAAAAAAATAACTAAGAAGTTTAAGAAGAATCATTAAGGTTCAGTTTAAAAGTTTTTGAAAAATTGGAGATTGTTAATCATAAAATTCTTTGAAGTCTAAAGTCTGACAGAAGTCAGTAAGCATTTCCCTGGTATTTGGAAATAATTTGTGTAATGTAAATTGCTAGTGTCTTCTGCCTGTAAACCGAGGCCAGAAGACTAAGTAAACTCCTATTTCTTATATGAAGAATTAAATTTATGGAAAATTTTATTGTAAAAAAAATCCAAGTAACCATTTTGCCTCCTGCCAAGCCATTTTATTATAGACCTCCTGCAGTCATGCTTTTATTTACCTCAAAAAAGCCCGTCACCTCTGCCTTACCCATCCATCATTCCAGTCCTTCAACCCACCATTCCTGACGGACCTGTTTCTGACTGACTCTAAGAGGAATGCTAGATTTGCTACTCTGCCCAGCAGCCCTTGAAGGAATTGCCACCTTCAGCATGGCCACTGCTACCAACAACCCTGCTGACCTCCATGGGGAGCTGAGTCGAATCAAGACATAACTTTAAGACAGGTCATGGGCATGGGACTTTGCTTACTCGAACCTCATATGAGCCCCCCTGTCCAACTTTGGACATTTGCAACCAAACCATTGTTGTTACCAACTCTTCCATCTTTATTTAGGCCCCCAACTTCACATATTTTGCTTGCTCCACTCCATATTGTTATTGAAATGTTTCTTGCTTATTGTGATTATTGTGTTTTAGTTTTGTTAATGCCTAGATTAACCATTAGATCTGTTGATGATTTGCTTTGGGATAAGATTACTATGTTCTATGTTTAGACATAAGTGTGAACCAATCACTGCTATTACTCTTGCTGTTGTTTTGGGTTTGAGTTTTGCTGGAGCAGGAACTGTTATTACTTCTTTCTTTCTGAAAGGGGGGAATTATGTACTGTCCTTAAGAAAGAGTGTTGCTTTTTTTAAAGATAAATTAGGATTGGTTAATGACACCATTAATAAGGTACAGCAAAGCCTAAAGGAAAGAGAAAGAAGCAAAGAGAACAAAGTGAGTCCTGGTACCAAAATTGGTTTTCCACCTCCCCATGGCTATCCACACTGTTGGATATCCACTCTGCTGGGACCTTTCATAGAATTTTTGTTGCTTATTTCTTTTAGCCCTTGGGCATTTTGTACATTAACAGATTTTGTTAAAACTCAGGTTGACTCTGCCACCAAAAAGACAATAGCTGTTCATTACCAACATCTGGAGGTATCAGAGCCTCTGGACGCTGACTTTATTGACCCTGCTTCTGTTGGGCTTTTAAGCCCTGAAGGACCACTTTCACAGGATGCCCTGCAGCTTGAAAAGCTAATCAGATCATTCTTGTGGTTCCAGCTGTGGAGCTGCCAAGGATGGGAATAGCTAGGTGCCAGGAGTCAGAGTCATACTCCCACATATAATTAATGATTGGGCAGAACAAAATTATTTCATTGTTTTGAGTGCTGACGCTGGGAGCCCACTGGGTAGCCTAAGACAGGCTCTCCACCCACCTTTTCTTTTACACACAGAATGGGGAAATGTCAGAGACCAATATGGAATTCAACAGGACAAACCAGTCTTGTGTGGCCAGAATACATAACCTAAAGCATTGACTAACCTCAGAGCCCAAAGAAGTATCACAGTTTCCTATCAGGCATACATTCCAGGAAACTTGTAATATCCTTGAAACTTCACTAACCCTGAGGTGTTCTTGTGCTCCTTATGTAAAGATGGCATGTAAAGATTACCCATAAAATGACTTCTGTAATGCGGGTTGTTTCATCCTGCTCTCTCTCTCCACCCCCTGTAAAATAGTGCTTAAAAAGAGCCTGTACCAATCAATAAGCCAGAGCCTTGACAAGCCTTGTGTTGCTTGGCCCTCATCTTTCTCCCCATTCTCTTTTCAGGCTGGGACCCCTTTATACCCACAAAATAACCTGTCCTGCAGGCCTGGACAGGAAATGACTTGCTGTCATAAGCTATGGTTTCTGTATGAAAATGTGTATTAATAAAATCAGTTGACTTAATAGAATTTATAATAGTGCTTTATATATTATGGGTATTACCCATCTACTAGGTCAGTGGGAAACAAATATTTTCTTCTAGTATGTGAGGTGTCTTTTTATTCTGGCCTTCACTTTATTGATGCTTTTTGTAGTTTCTAATTTTATATATTCATATATGTTTATTTTTACTTCTGTTTGCTTGGCCAATAAAATTTAAACAATTAAAAATTTCATTAGTTCAATATCATAAGTATCCTACTTATGTTTTCCTCAATATGATTTATGGATTTATAAACTTTTATTTTACTTTCACATTGTCAGTCTTTTAGACCTTCTGAAAGTTGTTATCTCTGAGAAGAGGTCTCATGAGACCACCTAGGCATTTTTGAGATTAAAATTTGAGGTGACTAATAACTTTAAACTTCAATCTAGATCTAGATTGTTTGGTCAAACTGAAGTCTCTAGAGTTCCATTAGAGGTCATTTTATAGCAGTGATCCTCAAACTATGGCCCACGGGCCACATATTGTATTTGTATCTGTTTCGTTTCTTCATTGCAAAATAAGATATATGCAGTGTGCATAAGAATTTGTTCATAAGTTTTGTTTTTACTATAGTCAGACCCTCCAATGGTCTGAGGGACAGTGAACTGACCCCCTGTTTATAAAGTTTGAGGATCCCTGTAAATTATAGCATATACAAAATTTTCTCTTCACTTTTACAAATTTGTGAGATATGTGCATTAAAATGTGTTTAACTAGCTTCCTATTAATTGACATTTCAATTCTAGCTAAGTATGTAAGTAATTTTGTTCTTCAAAATGTGTTTGCATTTTTCTAGCATTATGGAATTCTAGAGTAGTTAGAGGACTTCAAGTTTATTGAATTAAACATACTTTCTTTGCAACAGTCTAGGCATATTGTGATGATATAATACAGATAAAATAATAAAATTATAAGACATTAATTTTATTTATAATCATAAAACACACCGCAAACATGTTCTAAAGATTATTACTATGAAATACAGAATAAAATTATAGGATAAATAAATCACTCTTATTATAAATAAGAGTCACTTCAAAGAGCTTACTCTTATAAAGAAGTATAACTTCCATCAGTTAAAGAAATTATGTTTTTTATTTATTTAGTTTTTAAAATTGATGAGGGTAGAAAATGGAAGAAAGGTTAAAAAAAGATAAAAAATATAGGTGGTTGGGAATGTTGTATTGGTGACAGGGTACATTCTTTTTATGACTAAACCCTAATTACAATCATGTTTGTAATGAAGGTTTTTAAATAAAGATATTATTCAAAAATTTTAAATATACCTTAAATATTATACCTTTATGATATTTTAAATTAATCCCAGTTTTCCATTATTATAAACACATTGATTAATTAGGATATAGGCACATTTGTATTGACTGAAGCACTGAATACAATGACCAGGATAGGAATAAAAAACGTCCAAGAACAAACAAATAGATAAAGATAAAGAAGTTATGTTACATATATGCAAAGTGGAATACTCTGTAGCCACAAAAATATAAAATCATGCTGTTTGCTGCAACTTTGATGCATCTTGAGTGTTTCATATTGAGTAAATAAACCAGAGGAGAATGACCAGCACCAGATAATCTCACTCATCTGTGATGTTTAGACACAAAATATAGACTGATAACAAGACTGGCCAAGTATTATGTTCCAGATTAAGGAAGACTAGATGGATGGAAAGTGACTCAGGAGAATGGGTTGGGTTTTATGCACTCTGGAAGTGGTGAGGTAAGGTAACGGTGTACATCTAGTTTATAAGCGTCATCCCAAGATGGTCAGTCCAACCCACCCCCAGTGGCTGTTGTTTGGGCTAGAGAATAATAGAAAGACTGGGGAGAGGGGTAGGGAGAGAAAGAGCAGAGGCAGCCAGAATGGATGCAGAGGAGAGCGAGAAAGAGGCTGCTTAGCTTAGAAGCCATGTGGGAAATGCACATGGCAATTAGGGCCTTGTAATAAAGCTGGATTTCTCCTGAAGCTTCAACTCACTGCCTGTGAAATTATTTCTCTGCCATTACTGCTACAACCTACATAAGGGGCTGCAGGTACCACGTCAAATCAAGACAGGCCTCACCACAGCCATAAACTAGGACTTTATACTTAATAATTAATACAACCTATTATAAGCACATAAACTAAATTATAATACATTTAGAAATAAGACATGATTCTCTTACCTTTAGCATCCTGTTTGTCCTAAATATTGGATTAAGCCCAAAGAAGAGGTAGAAAACATCAAAAGGTACTATAGATGACACATCCAACTGTTGGAAGAACAAATTAAAAATTTATTATTGTTTATGTGATTTTTTTGGGACAGTGTATGTAAGAGTTGTATTAATATCAGTTCATCAGTCAACCTAGATAATTTATCATTCTTTGATTGTTATTTTCTAGAATTGTCTTTAAAACTACAAAACACTGTTTTGTAGTTTACTTCTAATGCATTTAATTTCTACCTTTACATATATAATTTTTTTCACAGGGACTATCTTCTGGCACTTTTTAATTTTGCTGTCATATTTACCTCAGAAAGGCATAAATTGTTAGTGTTAAAATAGATTTTAATTTTATTTTAAACATGAGATTCTTAGACTAAAATTTAAGCCTGTTTCTGATTTTATTAAAAACCATTATATATTCATTGTGCTGCATACTCTTATATTCAGTAAAACTTTCAAGTTCTCAGGATGATTATTCTGTTGGTGTTTCATCTAGGTTCTCTGTTATTTCTCCTATCTTTTTTTGGGCTATATTACTACCAATAGAGTTGTGAACTGTCAGGAAATTTTAAGGGATGGTCAGGCAAGAAAGAGGATAAAAATTAAATCAGTACCATTTACAATTTCTTATCAGCTCCAATAAGAGAAGGTATTGAAGGTATTGACACAGATAACATCAATTTTTAAATTTTTTAAAAAATTGCCACATTTAAAAATCATTTTATGTATTCTGCTTTTTATTACCTAGAAAAATGAAATCACATTTGTAAACTTTCCTAATTGAAATTCAAGTGTAAAATTACTCACTTATATTAACATTAGATAGTATTGAAAAATAGGCTGTATAAAAAGAATTTAAGATATCATAAGATAGGGTAAATTTTGAACTCTAGAGAACTTAAGAGATTGTCTTAAGTTCCTAGACACAATGGGGTAGTGTGTCATTATACCTCAAAAACCAGATTCTCAAAATCTATGTCAGTGAAAAAAAGTGGAATTTTTTTTTAGTAAACCAGATTGGATATTATCAATAAATTACTGTGTATAATATTGATTTAAGACATTCATCTTTTTATTATCAAACCTCTTCGATTTTACACTACAGACACTGAGCCTTAGAACAATTTGAGCAACTTGAGAGTGAAAAAAAGTGAAATTTACTAAAATAATCTCTTACTAGAATCAGACTAGAGCATGGAGCTATTTTTTTTCAAGATTTCTGGTTCATATAACAATAATTCCATTTTCTGTTTATGTAATTGTTCAACTCCTCACTTGATCTTTTTCAAGGCCATCCATCATGCTTCTATTAACATATGAGGAGAAATTTATGTACATAAAGATGATTTATTTCTTGGTGAATTGTAGAAAATTGAGTAAAATGCTGTGGAAATCTGACCTCTCTATAAAACCTGCTGAAGTCAACATAGGAGTAAAATATTGGCTTTGCCTACAAGAATTTAACAATCTAATAAAGGAATAGTCAAACACAAAAAATATAACTATGATGCATTGCAAGACATGCTAAGAAAATTTCAATGTAGTCACCCTACTAAATAAATGTAAACTTTTATGTTTAAGGAACAAAAGTTAAATGTATTTCTTTCAGAAATTGTACCTCTTTTTATGATCCTTAGAGAGGACATGTAAATTGCTTAAATATATTCATGTAAATTTATATATGTATGGACTTACATGAGTTTCTTATATATATGTATATTATATATATGCCCTTTGTTCAAGATCACCCTGATGGGTTATGGGTGATGGGGTTTAGGGAGTCATATGTGGTGCTAGAGACTGAAAACAGGTCAACTACATGCAAGGCAACAGTCTTATTTGCTGTAATATTTCTATGGCCCACTTGAATAAATTTTATTCAAATTATTGAAATTATAAATCACCTACCTGAAATTTTGTAGAGCTCCTGTAGTGCCTCTTTAGTTCATTTGAATCCACCTGTAATGTTTAGTCATTTTTTATTAATTTTAAACAATTTATTAATACTTTTATAAATTTAGAGTTAAAGTTATTTCTACTAGCAGTTCCCTCCAAATTCAGCTTTAACATAATCTCTATTCTCTCACATCTAAATAAAAATAAATAGCCTCCTTGATTTTTCAATTTGTTGTCATTGTCTTATTTGCCATACTAAGATTCTTATATTTATATTTCCTGAATATATATTTTACTCATGAAGGCATGGTAAATTTTATAAAAGTGTTTATAGTAGATATGTTGGGCTCATATGATGTTTTTTCCCTAGTGAACAAAATTGCTTTCTTAGAAACATATAGAGAGTGATGCAAGCTTAGATCAAATCATATACATTCTTTAGCAAAATTCAGACAGCTCCTTCAAAGCTTGTCTGTATTTTAAGTATAAAGAAGTTATGTCAAATTGTCATTCCTTCTTATTACCTTGGTAGTATATTTATTGATAGTTATCCCTATATTTTTAGGGTTGTCAATAATATTATGATTAAATAATTGTGAATGAAGCTAACACTTGCTAGATTAAAGGAAAATGTCATAGTGATTTTAAAATCCCTTTTAAAATCAGTAAAATAATTTAGTCATAATTGACTCTATAAGACTCCTATCATTACTTGTAACAATTATGCACTCATTTAAAAATGTCACCCTATTTATTCTCTCTTTTAAGCCTCATCATTTTGCAGGTGACATTTTTTTTTCAAGGATGCTTACTTTGGGAAGAATATGCTCAATGCACTTAAATCTTTTTATCCCAGTGGATAGTTTATGAAGAAGCTCTACCTAGGTATTATTATACTTACTTGTTATTTACTTTTTCTGATAAATAATTCATAGAATCCCAAAATTTCACCAAGAACTATTGCAAACAATACAATTTGAAAACTCTGCCATTCAGTTTAGTCAGCAAAGAAAATTTTGAATCAAGAGTACCATTATTCACTCTTTTAAATATTTCTTGAGTATGTTCTGAGCTCCTAGGTTAAATAGGAAAATCAAATATTATGCCTATTTTGAATAAATTTTCTTATTAGATAAGAAATATTTGTATATTAAAATAGACATGAAGAGAATTAAGTGTGAATATTCATCTATTAGATTCATTCAAGAACTAATTATATATCTTCTAGGTAGCATACCCTAGATTAACTGCATGGATTTTTTAGTTTAATTTTTATTATAGGTTTATAATAAAATATTAATATAAAGCAATTTATAGATGAATATGTTAGGGTTTAATCAAATCTAAGTTAATTTTTTTTTGGATCATGCTCTTAGTAAATTTCTGAGGAGGAATTTGACTCTAATCTATTTTTACTACATCATAATTTTTCTAATTATTCGTAATAAGCAATTAAATAACAGAAATATGAGTAAATGGTAAAGAGAAAAGAAACTTAATTTTCAGCTTATATACAAAGAAAGAAAGTGTCAAAAGAAGTTCACTGGTGGGCACAGTTATGAGATGACACTGAGTATTTCCATGACACTTTACCATGAAAGTTTAGCAAAGGCTGACTGATGTTAGAATATCAGATTTTACTAATCCTCACCATAATTTCAAGCCCATTACTATTGTCTATAAAGCCACTTGGAAAAATGGCTTTTAATTAGTCCTTGATTAGAATTTCTGTCCTCTGTGAGATACTATTTTTTTGAAGAAAGATATTGAAGTAAAAGGGGCTGTAAAAAAATATGCAAGCATTCCTCATTTTCTTCTTGGTAGCCTTTACTACTTCAATCTGTTTTCTGTTATTTTTTTTATTTTCTCTAAAGACCTCAGGGAGTTCATATTCCCATCTCCCAGTTCGGGAAGATTGCAACTTTAAATATTCAGAAAATGAGGAATGAATAAGTCACATGGTGATGTGAACTTATGAGAGCATAGTGAACCTTCAGGAAAGTCCTTCTTGGAATGTTTTCTTGCCCAAGTGTAATCAAGTTTCAAAGGCTAAAACTAGCTCCTCTAAATAAAAATACCCTATTAAAGTTCTTTAGAACAAATAAAGCAATTAATTCCTGCTCTGTACTTGTAACCAGTGATAATGCATGTTAAATAGAGCTTCCTGAATGAGTTTTTATTGGCTATTTTTCTTGATTTTAACACACCATTGTATGCGAAGGTCTCTTAGAAAATTGAAAATAAAAGTGTTGCCTTACTGATTTTGTCATTTTCCATTTGTTAAGTATTGATTACCCCCTTTTGCATCTAATGGAGGTTGAAATTAGTGCTTTTTTCTTGGGTATATGTTGTTTACTTCTTATTTATACACCATAATCATTATTCATCAGGCTACCGGTGAGCTCTGGGGATAGTGCTTATGAGTTAACTAATGCTTTGAAGTTCACCCAAGAAATGTTTTAAATAGTTTTTTTTTTTTTTGGTAATGGCTTTAGTTCTGGCTTTTGGAATTTCTTTCTGGAAAAAAGTTCAAATACAGGAAGCATTCTCCAACAAATATATTTGTATTTAGAAGAAAAAAAAAGAAACAAAAAATGACTCTACAAATCTAAGATTGTCTAGAAATTAAAAAAAATATTTGATATTAAGGAACCCATGTCGTCTAAAAAGTTGCATAGTCTCAAGGTCCCATATACTTGGCAATGTGTTCTTTCTTCTGCCATTGGGAAAGGTATTCTCTGCTCCTGCTTAAACTGTGATGAGCCAAGTACAGTAGGTGTTACCTAGAAAAAACATTATTTTTTATTTAGTTGGAGATATGTAGGAGAGAGAATGTATGTGTGTGAACTTAATATATCTTTCTTCCTTTGATTATATGGGTGATAAAAATACCCTCAACCACAAGAATAAATTTAGGAGAAGGTAATTTCTTCTGTGATAAGCTAGTTGCTGGAGTAGACCATACCATTTGCTGAGAAGTGGCATATTAGGAATCTGAAAAGTGTTGTGAGTATAGGTTTGCAGTTGTGTGCTTATGTTTTATGCTTGTATGTGAGGTGCCTGGCCTTTCTTGATGGAGATTTTTGTTTACTTATTTGTTTGTTTTATTTTTGGCTTATATTCAGTGGTGCACAGGGTTTACTTCTGGTCTTGCACTCAAGGATTATTGCTGGTGGACTCAGGGTACTATATGGGTTTTTGGGGATTAAACAAGGTATCTAACCTGGTTTGGCTGCAAGATAAATGCCCAACCTGCCATACCATCTCTTTGGCCTCTTGATGGGGATTTTCTTGTAAGTTTTCATGGTGGAAATTTCTGTGTCATCCAATAGAGTATCTGCTAGTCACATGTGGTTATTTAGCGTGTGTGAAAGCATAGACAGTGTACTTCATAAACCTGTGTTTTTAATACTGTTTACTTTTAGTTAGTTAAAATTTGAATACATGTATGTATCAGTGTTGAATATACTGGACAGTGCATTCAGTATATTCTGGCAAGAAGGGTATAATATTTTTGTTAGGTTTTCCCCAGAGTATTCAGTTCTAAATCTAGGACTTAATTTCTATAGTGTGTGGAAGAATTTTGGTAATAACTGTAATATGGTATACAGGATAAAGTCTACATATTTAAAAAAGATTACTGCTATCTTTCAACACCAACTTGCCTCCTAAGAAGTTTGAGTAGATCTTAAAAAGTGAAAACGTACCTGTCATATCGAAGAAATAATGAGGATAATATCTGTGCATCATAAAAAACAATTGCTACGGGCTCGGAGAGATAGCACAGCGGCGCTTGCCTTGCAAGCAGCCGATCCAGGACCAAAGGTGGTTGGTTCGAATCCCGGTGTCCCATGTGGTCCCCTGTGAGCTATTTCTGCCAGTGTAGCATATGAAAAAGTTTCTATAAGATGATTCTTGGAATTGTATATAAAAGTGTTTCCTTAGGATTGTTCTGTGACTATTGCCCCACCTAGCCCTTCCAGGTGGGGCGCTGTGGAGTTGGGAATAAATAGCTTGAGGGACAGGAGAGAGGGGCCTTCTGTGAAAGCTGCTGGCTGCAGGAGGATTCTCTGGCTCTCCTTGCCCGATCTTTTAAACCCTATCCTTCTTGTCTGTGTGGATTATTATTTGCTGCGGATAAATATTACCAAGGTCTTCCCCCGAAAGGGGACAAGGGGATGGGAAGTAATTTCTCATTCTGGGGACTATTCTTGGATTCACAAATACCCAGCAAAGTTAACAGCGAAGATACATTGCATGCCAGGAGCTATTTCTGAGCAGACAGCCAGGAGTAACCCCTGAGCACCACTGGGTGTGGCCCCAAAACAAAAACAAAACAAAAAACCAAAACAAAACAAAAAAATTGCTACAAAGACAATTTTTCATTTTCATTTTCAGTACCAGGGACTGAATTCTTCACATAGTTAAGGCTTGTATTTTACCACACTGATATATATATATATACATATATATATATATTGATATATATATCAACCCTTCACAGACAATTTGAAGCTTTATTATTAGAGAAATCTGTATAAAATGATGTACTTTTCATTGATAAGTTATACTCTTCTATATGTTTAGGCAAATAATGCATATGATTTTAACATTTCAGATTTGGCATGATCTTGAACCATATCCTTCGATTTTATCAACTTCTGAGAAAACTTGTCAAGCTGAACAAGCATGGTATAGTTGTAATTTGAAAGGACTTGAGTCAAAATCTTTTGCTACTTTCAACTATGTGTCTATCTTGAGTAAATTATCTACCCTTCCCAAATTTCACTTTCACATCTCTAGTAGAGTCTAATAAAACATTTTTATGTGTTGTGTCGGTGCCATATACTGCAGAGCTTACTTTTAGATCTGTGCTTAGGGATTGTTCGTGGTAATTCTTGGAGGGTCATTTATGGTATCAAAGATTGGCCATGTACAAGGCAAAAACTTTAACCACTATACAATATCTTAGACCAAAAATTTATCATAAGTAGTTGAGGTATTGGTTTTGGAGAGACAGTACATCAGATAGGGCAATTTACCAGTATGCGGCCAATCCCCGGCATTTCATATGGTCCCCCAAGTACTGCCAGGAGTAACTCCTGAGTGTAGGGTCAGAAGTAGCCCCTAACTATTACCTGTTGTGTTCCCAAAACTAAAGAAAAAGAAAAGTTGAGGTATTATTAATGGGTTAAAATGATTAAGTGAGGCATTTTAAGTAATTAGAATAATAACCATAGTACTTTATTTTTATTTATTTATTTATTCATTTATTTTTTTAATGATAATATTTTAAATGCTTACAGGATTTTGGGTATAGTTCAAGGCACTTAATATTCATAGATTAGTGTAGGTTCTTACTGGTTATGAAGATGATATTGTTGTTCCTTTTATTTAGATGTGAAAATTAAAGGGATGGAGAGATGCATGGTCCCACACATGGCACTCGGTGGCTGTTTTAATATTTTTATTATTATAATTGCCATTCTAGTGGTTTCTAGTAATCTAAGACCCATAAATACAGAGACAGCTAGTCAGATCGCACATTAAAAATGCTACTAATTTATATTTTTGTAGTTCAATCTGATTCACTTGTCAAGTTTACGTCATTTGAACTCCACTTACTATTATGTCTCCTCCTCTTATAAACTGGAGTCTGGGCTGGATTAATAGTATATCACAAAGATAGATGATATCACAGATGGCGTCTGTAATAAGCCAGTAGTGCACATTGTCTGGCGTTTGATATGGAAAGACGAGGCGCAGTGGTATTATCCAGCAGTTCCAGTTATAGGCTATGGTGACAAATAAGAGCCATAGGAGATAGACTCGATCTAGGAAAACAGCAACCGAAGTAATCCAAGTGACATATAACAATCCTTTAATCTTTTGCTTAACTTGGTGAAGCTGGGGGTACTACCATTAGGAAGGAATCAATTGACCTTTTGAGATTTACTGAAACATTTAGCACATATTTGCCTAGCAAATACAAGCAAAGAGCAATATCAGTTCTGACCCTGGAGAGTGTCCTTCCTTATGACTCTCAGGAAGTGGCTGCAATGTGTCTTTTACCAATGGTAACTTCTATTTAAATAAGGAAAGGAGAAATCAAAGAAAAACCAGTGGCTTCCTAATAAGACGACTATAATTGATTCTGAAGCATCATTCAGAGTTGGTGGAAAGAAAGCCTCATTGTATTTGAATTAAAATGCTTTAATATAGAGGACAGAGACAACCCACTGAGGCATGTTCCTTCATACAATGTTTTCCTTTGCCCCAGCTAGACTGTCAAAATTGTGGAAGAGACCAGATACTTCATGATGATATTTACTTCTTTGAGAAAAAGTGAATTTTTATGCACATGCTGACTGCTTTGGGTCTTCCTTTTTTAAGAGTTGTTGGGGGCAGAACAGAACCTGAATTGTCTTTTAATCAAGGCAGACCTATTTTATCCACCCCCCCTTTTTAACCAAAGAGGGTTCCACAATGAATAGAAGCTTTGTTTTGTAGATAGATTCAGAATAAACTAGGAATATTGGAAACCATCTGTGACTTTTGATTCGTAATGCTAGTCATCTTTCCAGTGGGAGAGTTTACCCTTTGTTGGTACCTGTGTATGAATCTATGCTTCCTGGAAGTCTAATTTTCTTTAGATAGTCTGTTAGAGGCATCTTCCAAAATTCACAGCACAACAAATTATGGTAATGTTCTTCCTTTTGTTTGGCATTGCTTTCTTGTGTTCGTAACGCAGCTGTGGGTTTTGCTTATTATGAAGCAAAGAAAAGGATAAAACATTTTTCAAAGGTTAACTTAAATTAGCTTAATGAGCAAAAAGCTTAGACTTTTTAAAGCCAAATAATTCAAGAGTTTTCTCTTTCATTAAAGGCAGATGAGGCATTTTATGACATTTAAACAGTGACATTTGTAAAAAATATCCAGGTAATGAAAACATTGAGACTTGAAAATAAACATCAAATTTAAAGTTCGCTAATAGATTTTCCCCAAAGTGTTTTTAAGTGGAACATTTTATGTTTTATCTTTAAATTAATTTATTTTTGATTTAGGAACTATAATTTACAACCTTTCTCTCAATATTTTTAATCATCATTGCTCCAACTTCAAATGTACTCCCAGTGTCTGTTCCTCCGCCAATGTCCTAAGATCCTCTCTTACTTCTACCCAACCTCCTTGGCAAACTCATCTTTCTAAAACAATTAGTCTTGACTTTATTGGTGACTCAATGATTTTCACAAACATAACTGTCAATGAAATCTCTCCCTTTCTTTTCCTTTTTCCATATATTTTTTTAAATTCTCTACTTTCTTTCTATGTTTGAATAATTTCCCATTATGGCATCCTGAAACAAATGTATTATGATCGCTTATGTCAACTATGGAATTAATTTTCTTTTTATAAATTAAAAAATTTAGTCTAGAAAAATCTTGGAGGAAGAGATGTGCCTACTACAGAGGCAGGCTGGAGAAAGAGAAGGAAACTGGGATTATTTATTTATTTATTTATTTATTTATCTATCTATTTATTTATTTTTGGGCCACACCCGATGACGCTCAGGGGATACTCCTGGCTATGCGCTCAGAAATTGCTCCTGGCTTCTGGGACCACATGGGATGCCCGGGGATCAACAGCGGTCCAACCTGGATCAGTTGCATGCAGAGCGAACCCCTTACCACTGCGCCATTGCTCTGGCCCTGAAACTGGGCTTATTGATAAAGGGTAGAGGATACTGGTGAAAGGATAGTATTGGAACATTGTGTGCCTGAAACTCAATCACAAACATCTCAGTAACTTTGTAATTCAAAGTTATTCAATAATAATAATAATAATATATACATATATGTATATATGTGCAGCTGCACACACAGGCCACCCTACAACTATTGACAAACCAGTGGCCTAGCTTCACCACTTTTCCACTAATCTCTGCAGAAATGTCTAGTTGCCCCAAACTCCAGATATGAGGGCTTTGAGGCTGACATCTCTAGAGACAGTTTGGAGCCAGGACAGACCATGTGCCTCTGTCTATTCAGAAATTTTGGTAGTCACATCTATAACTACCGGTCACCATATTAGCTCATTGACCCATCTCCACAGATTCTTGACGTCCTGACCCACATGTAAGTGGTAGAGCAGCACCCCCAAAATTTTAATACTGATTTTACAGTAGGAATACATTAAATTAGAGATGATATGATTAAAGAAACCACATAAGCCCAACAAATAAAACCAAAAATGAAATGTTTAACTAGAAATAAACAGCTTACTCAACCTTCAGACAATGACATAATGAGCCCATAATATACTCTGAGATATTACAATTTTCACAAATTTTCTATGAATAAAATTCTTTTCAATAATTCTATGATCATTTAGTTGTCTTAGCTAATATTAAAGTAAATCATTCGTACCTGTCAAGGGCAGGCTTGTGGGGAGTTTAGGAACTGGGGACAATGGTGGAGGGAATGTTACATTGGTGGTGGGATTGGTGTTAGAATATTGAATGCCAGAAATAATTGTTTTATGAGCAACTCTGTAAACCAGGGTGTTTAAAATAGACATTTTATAAAAACTATATACATATATATATATATGCTATTTTTAACTATTACAGTTTCTAAGACTCACAGACAATACCTTATGTTACTTCCAGCCCACCATACCAACTCCCCAGGCCCCTCCCAATTCCCTCTTTCTTGACATTCCCATGACAGTAATCCAGGACCAAAGTTTGTCATCACTTGATATCTTTCATTCTCTTGTCTTGCCAACCTTTGTTTAAATCTGGCATCCCATATGATCCCCTGAGTCTGCCAGCAGTATTTCAGATTATTTTAAGGGATTGGAGAGATAGTAAAGCAGTTAGAGTATTTGCCTTGAACACAGCTCAACTATGTTCAATTCCTGGCATCCCATATGATTCCCCAAATCTGAAATAGTGATTCCTGAGTGCAGAACTAGAAGTAATCCCTGAGCACCACCAGGTGTATCCCCAAAACAAAAATAACAAAAAAGTCAAGCACCTAAACCACTCTACAAGCAATTCAGCTTCTCAGGAAAAAAAACCCCAAGTTTAATATACTCAGATTTTCAGCTAGAACAAGTCCTGTTGGATCACCATAGTCAGTCTTAAATTGGCACATTTTTCATAGTCTCAACTCCCATTTCTGTTTCTCTTATTTACTTTCTATTTTCCTGGACATTTTTTAAAAAATAACTTTTGTCTAAGTTATTGTCTTTATATTATTTTTTTTGGCAGACCAACCAACACATTTGCAAATTACAAGTCCTTTTATAACAAGTTCTTATTACAGTTTTTCTGAGTACTTTGCTTACCAGTTTGAGGGCTGGCTTCAGGTGAGGATATATCTCCTTCTGCCAATTTTCTCTTGTAGAGTGCTGTTCTTTGACGCATTCTTTTTACCAGATTGCGAAGCTGGACATCAGCATAATCATTTATAATGGTAGATTTACATGATTCACTTTTTGGACTGAATGAGAAAAAAAATGTCCACAAGGTCCAAAAAGATATATATACACAGAGATGGTATAAAGATTTTTTTCACTTTCCTTATATACACAATAGAATTAATTGCTCTATAGGAAATGAATGCACAAAGACCACATGATCATTCATGTCCATATTGGACCTTGACAGAAATTCTGTTTTGAATCTAAAAGCTCTAACTGGTTTGGCAGGCAGAATTCTGAGATGACATTATTGGTTTATATTTCATGTAGAATCCTGGAGACAATGATTATAGTGGATTTTAATTTTATGACTATTTTTTGTGACTTAGTTCTTTTTAAGATAAGGGTATTACATAGTGGCCCTGATAATTAAATGAGTTTTTAAAGAAAGAGTTCCATAGCTGGTAACAGCACAGAAACTCTGAACTTTAAACCCAAGTGGAATTGTCTCAGAAGATTCTGAGAAACAACTGCAACCAAAAGGAACTGAATTCTATAATAGGATTGAAATAAACTGGAAGTAAATTCTTTCCTGCCTTTACATGATCCCAGTGAGGGGCCAGAGAGTAGTACAGTAGTAGGAAGTTTGCTTTGCACATGGTCCAGCTGGTTTGATCCCTTGCATCCCATATAGTCTCCTAAGTCCTGGCAGAAGTAATTTCTGAGCATGGAATCAGAAGTAAACCATGAACACCAATGGGATGGCTCCAATACAAACCCAAATAAAACAAACAAACAAACAAACAAACAAAAAAAACCAAGTATTCAAGCAGGGTTGATACCTTGATTTCAGGAATCTCAAGCTTGGAGGCCTAGTCAAGTTTACGCAGACTTCTGATCTCTAGAATTGAGTTAATGAGTATTGTTCTGTCACTAAATCTGTGATAATTTGATATACAGCAGTAGAAATGAATATATCTAGTGTGCTTAGAGAAATTCTCTTCAAAGAAATAATACAAGCAGAATACATATGGTATAATGTGTATACATGAGATACTTCATAAAGATTTTGAGTTCCCTTATAGATTTTATTCAGAGTTCAAGATATTTACCTTTTTTCATTTTACAAACTGGGACCTATGGAATTCCAATTGCAGCTGGGAAATACTGTGAATTCTGTTTCAAAAGAACCCTGTATAACCCCCTTTTTATTCTATAAACCATCCACAGGTGTATAGGTGTATACATCTTCCTGAACAACTTGTGTTTTAATCTGTTTCCTTTTAATTTTCATATTATAAATTTATGCATTTTTAAAGTGTGAAAAGTCCTGCCTCAGTCTCACAGTGTTTCACATAAAGATAACTCTAAGCTTTCTCAAGAGTAGTCGGGATAGAAAAACTGAGTAAACAATATAGTAATGAAGGAATATAAGCCCACAAAAACTTAAAATCTTATTTTTAAAAATTGAAGTTTTGATATATATTTATTAACTCTTTTCTCCTTAAAATCTTGTTATTTTTAGTAGAAACTTATTCATACTTGAGTTATTGAATTTCTACTTTATGCACTGGGTATGTGAAGACAGGTTAGGCAGATACTAGTCTTATGGATGATGTTCATAATTTAATGGGGATCCAATAATGTAAATTAATGTTATTAATGATAAAAACAAAGATATGTACTGAATGCAATGGTAACACTAAACTTTGGTGATCCAAGGGGGTGCTTCATAGAGATAGCCCAAGTTTCTTTTGCTTTGTTTTTTTGGGGGGGGGGTCAAAACCAAGACACTCAGGATTTACTCATGGTTCTGTGCTCAGAGATCACTGCTGGTGGGCTCAGGGTACCATATGGGGTACGGGGGATTGAATCTCTGTTGGATGTATGCAAGGCAAGTAACCTACCCAGCATTATTATATCTTAAGCCTAGAGATAACATCTCTGATAAGACCAGAGAAAATTCAGTAAGGGATCAGAGTAACTGACAGAAATGAAGGCCATCTAAACCTTCATAATAATATATTCAAAATGTGGGCAAATACTTTTCAACAAATTTTTGATGTAATTGGAACAGAGCATCATAGGCATTCAATTGGTGTCATGAGTAGTAGTATTAGGTTTGGAAAATCATGTGGGTTCAGATTCTGAGAGTTTCTATATGATCTGCAAGTGAGTTTGGTCATCAAACAATAGGATAATGAGACCAAATACATAATATTAGATACGTGAAATGTGTGTGTGAGCAGATGAAATTTTGGAAAATTAGGAATCTTGGGAGACTAAAATGTACATGGTAAATGGATGGAATTGATGGAAAAATTTACTAGGTTATAGTAGAAGTAGTAAGGAAGAAGAGAAGACTAAGAAAGACTAAGAAGAAGACTAAGAGAAGACTAAGAAAGACAGAAGACTAAAGAATCATCAAAGGAATAGAACTTTCTAGATTATTTTGGACAAAGTCAAGCAATTTAATAAACTCTTTCTTGAACTGGATGCTACTTCAAGAAATTGTTTTAGGAAACTACTCTTGTTATAAGATGGCATTCATTTAAGTAAGGTTTTAGAAAGGAGATATCTGTGAATAGTAGATAAATGGAAAAAATAAGAGTTTTACACTTCGTGTTCATTCAAGATGTTTGTAGTATCTTTGTGATAAGACTTTGCTTACATATAGTAGGTTTTACATGCACAAGACATAAACTGTACTAATTAAGCTGCATTACCATATCTGAAACTCATTTAAAACAGTAGAATAATAATCATTTACAAAATTTATTTTATTTCAGTCCTGAATATAGGCCAAAATTGCATTTGGGACAATAAAAATCTTAGCATGGAAGGAGATGCTTCATGGTAATCAAAGTTTTTGTTTTGCTTTTTTTTTGGGGGGGGGCAGGTTGGGAGACAAATTCTTGGTGCTTGGAAATTACACATGATTCGGCACTCAGGGATGGCTCCTGGAAGGACTTAAGACCATGTGTAGTTCTGGGATAGGACATAGATCAGTTGTATACAATGGAAAAAAAAATGACCTAGCTGCTGCATATACTGTAGGCCACAATGTAGGCTTTTCTTTTGTACAGTTACAGAGAAATGGAAGATGAAAGGGAAAACCTTGTGGTTTATAGGTATATCAGGAATATCAGTCTTTTTTTTTTTTTTTTGGTTTTTTTTTTTTTTTGGGTCACACCCGGCGGTGCTCAGGGGTTACTCCTGGCTGTCTGCTCAGAAATAGCTCCTGGCAGGCACGGAGGACCATATGGGACACCGGGATTCGAACCAACCACCTTTGGTCCTGGATCGGCTGCTTGCAAGGCAAACGCCGCTGTGCTATCTCTCCGGGCCCAGGAATATCAGTCTTAAGAAAGAATATTTGTATGTGTGATATGGACCTTCAAATTAATTATTTTGTAACTCTATGTGTTTCTTAAAATTCTTGGAAGATTATCAAGTATCCTCAGGAGCACATATTATTCATTTTAGGATTATTTTTTAGTATAACCAGTTTTATTTGCTGCTTTTTAGAATACAACACTGTATCAAATATCTTAGCATAGGGTTATAGTTCACCTGCACTTTGACTTAAAATATAGCCAGTTGATAGTTAAAGGCACTCAAAGAATTATAAGCAAAATACGAAAGCTGCTGCCTATGTTTTAGAAAAAAACTGAAAAAAGAAAGAAGTTGAAGGAGAGTGTCAAGTGAAAAATTCTAAGTCATTGTAACTTTGGTTTGAAATTTTGTTAGTGTATTGTATTTTACTATAAATCAGGATTATCTCGAGCTTCAAAATGTGATCGTTTTGGCAAGAGAGTGTTTTCAGATGAAATATTTAAGATGAGATTATATTAGAGCAAGACTGGCTTTTAAACCAGTGCTAGGTAGCTTTCTAAGAGTCACTAAAAATATAAGTGATGTAAGGAGAATAACATAAAAAGGCAGAAGTTTGAGTAATGTATCTACAAGCTGTGCTACAGTAAGTGTTATTGGCAGGTATCAGAATCTAGGAGAGAGATATGAAAAATAATCTCCAGAGACTTCAGAAGAACAAATATCATTTTTGGGCTTTTAGGCTCAAGTATTATAAGGGAATAAATTTCTATTGCTTAAAATCACTGTTTACAAAATTATTCATAATTATAATAATACAAAAATAAGTAAGATGGTATATTTTACCACTAAGATGCTATAGAAGGTATGCTAAATATATAAATGCATTTAATTTAGTTCAATTTGAGGTTGAATGAAGAATCAAGGTATTTTAAAATACATTCAATGCATGGAGTACAAATTAGAGCCAGTAATGAGCAGGGAAGACTGAACTAGAGATGTGAGTTGGACTCACCTATCTAAAGGGGAAATGAAAAGGAGACCATTGTTGATATTACTGGTACAAGTGTGCGTAGCACATGAAAAGATGGGAAGGTCACAAAATTTGAATTTGCTGACATTTAAGGAGCAACATAAGAAAGGGAATTGAAAAGAAACAATTGGAGAAGTAGACATGAGAACAGACAAATGTCACATAAACCAGGGAAGCTAAAAAATTGGAAGTCAGTGTAAGATGACATCCAGCTATTAAACCAAAGCAAAGGTCAACTACCTCTTTCCTTAAACCTCTTCCTTTGATACGGAAAAGCTCATCTCAATAGTTACTTTTTTTCCCTACCTACCCCTCCTGGTGAATTTGTTTTGGTTTAATTAAGAAAGGTCAGTTTTTGGCTTGGTGTGCAGGCAGAGAGACCATGAGGTGAAAAGCCACAGACCCCATGATTCTTTCCTGGCTGGCTTGGATTATTAATCCTTCACCTCTACTCTGCTTCCTCAGACCCGCCTGTGTGGGAATCAGAAACATGGCATGTGGGGTGATCTCACAATGTGGAGATTTATTTTACAGGTTATCATTATCTAATGCTACATATAAAGGGATTAGGATGAAGATAGTGGAGGACTTTGATAGTTATAATTGTGCTGATAATCTTTATGAAAAT
Organism: Suncus etruscus; assembly: GCF_024139225.1. NCBI lineage: Eukaryota > Metazoa > Chordata > Mammalia > Eulipotyphla > Soricidae > Suncus > Suncus etruscus. Next base: position 11,576,431 of record NC_064857.1, on the reverse strand, counting down.
ATATTGGAGAGATATGTAAAATTATTGATATTTTCTATCCATTTGTCTTAAGATTTTTTTTTTAATTTTGGGGTTATAATTTGTAGTTTTCAGGGCTTATTCCTGGCATTGCTCTCTTGGCAGGCTTGGAGGACCATAGAAAATTCTGGGATGGAACCTGGGTTGGCTGTATGCTGTCATTTGTAGGTATTACAATTAAGTGTACTACAACTCTGTCACTGAATAATTTTTTTATAAAGCATTTATAATTATATTTATTTATTTAAAATATATGGAACTTCTATTTTTATTCCTCAAATCCATTTAAAAGTAGTATCTATTTCTTTCAATACAATTTTCATAAGAATATTTTGATATTTGTAAAGTATACCTTCTAGATTCTATTTATTTATTTATTTATTTATTTATTTATTTTTTATTTTTATGTTTTGGATCACACATGGTTACATTCAGGGCTTTCTCTTGGCTTGTGGATCACACCTGATTTTCTTTCTTTCTTTCTTTGTTTTTTGGGCCACACCCGGTGATGCTCAGGGGTTACTCCTGGCTATTCACTCAGAAATTGCTACTGGTTTGGGGGACCATATGGGACACCAGGGATCGAATCATGATTTGTCTTAGGCTAGCACAGGCAAGGTGTATATTTTTATTTAAAGAACTTAAAATTGTCTATAAGTGAAGTCGTGACTTGGGAAGGGGAAAACATTTAAATTTGTGGAACATTAAAGCTAAGGAACACAATTAATGCAAATTAAATAATTTGAGTCCTTTTTAAAAATTGTTGGAAGGCAAATTTATTAAAATGGAATGATCCATACTCAAATTCAATTTTCTTGTATAAACATAAAGCTTACATTTTCCCAGAGGAGAAAAATATGAGAAACTATAGGAGAACATTGAATTTTTCAAGTGAGAATTTGAAAGACCAAGAATGCCATATGGCACTATATTATAAATTTTCAAGGCCATTTGGAGAGGCAAGTCACTCTCCTGATGAACATTGTCATCACATTTTATGGTCAAAATTACTTCGCCTGTCTTGTGCAAATAATTTGTATAGTTTGTCACATACTGTATTACACTGACTGCTCAATTCAAATAGCCTACTTTCTAAGGGGCATAATGCACATTGTGGGAAAACTTACTCATAAATCATGCCTATATGGTTGAAGGAGCTCACCATTGAATCTATTTGTAGTCAGTACAGAACTTGGATGTGCATCACAGATTTTTATGTAAATCAGGGATACTGATAGTCAAATAAATTAGCATTTGCAACTTGATTTCTCCTAGTGAAAATGACAGAATCATATTATAGCCCATAAGCAAAATGCAAAAGTAATGTACAAGTGATTATAGTTTTAAAATATTGCAAACATCCTATGGTTGTGTTCCTTTCAGTTTGGTATTAGAGGGAGAAAAAAAAAAGCAATTTTAGGATGAACTTTATATGATTTTTTCACCCAGAAATTTATGTTTGGCTTTCTAGGAAGCAGCTGAAATAAGAAAATTTTGAAAAATTTAAGTGACTAAAAATATTATTGTTTCGGTCTGTCACCTGGAATGTCAGATTCTTAACTTTGTATTTGGGTAATAAGGTGCATGCATTATGCTCATGAGTGTTATATATATTCTTATTTGCTTATATTCCGAGGAAGTTAAAAATTTGTAGGACTAGAATATATAACTTATATATATTTTTAAAATGAGTGATAAAAGTACTGAATTCCAAATTTAACACTCTTCAGTTAGGGATAATAAAACGGTGGTGAGAAGCTTCACAGTAAATTCACTTTGGCAGGTGGTGAAGATTTTTTCAAACAGTTTATTGTTTTTAAACCAACCATCTAGAGGTGCTACATTCTCTCCAATAAAGTGCCTATTATAAATGATGAGTAATAGTGTTGGAAAGGCTGCAGAACTGTGGAAATAACAGTTATTTGGGATTTGATCTCTTTGAATTTTTTCGATGATAGTAACTGCCTGTTATTGCATGCAGTCCACTTGATGTATGACTAACTCATAATTGTGTAGAATATAAAGAATAAATAAATGATAGTTTAAGAGACTTTTTGAGAAGTTTTAAAATTTAGTTTTTAAAATATTAGGCAGAAAATAGGGATATTTTTGAATGCCCTTCTCCCATTTCTTTGGCATTAACAACCTGCACTAGAATTAAGCAGCTGTTATAATTGATAAATGATGTGTGTTTTATTATTAATTGAAAATTAAAGTTTACATTATCACTGGATCTTGGTGCGATATATATAGGTGGGTTTTCACAACGATATTGTGCTATCAACTACCATTTTAATATGGTATATTGCTGTATTTTACAATGAATAATTTGTTGTCCTAAAAGTCCTATGTTCCACCTTCACATTACTACCCTCTTTTTCTGAAACTGGGCAGCTATTGACCTTTTTACACTCACTTTCCAGAATGACACATTCTTGGAATCATACAATGCACTGTCTTTTCACAGTTACTTATGTTTTTGTTTATTTTTTTTGGGCCACACCCTGTGATGCTCAGGGGTTATTCTTGGCTCTGCGCTCAGAAATCTCTCCTGGCTTGGTGGACCACATGGGAGCCGTAGGATCGAACCACTGTCTGTCCTAGGTTAGCGCAGGCAAGGCAAACGCCTTATAGCTTGCGCCACTGCTCCGGCCCCTCACACTTACTTAATATATTTAACAAATTGTATTAAATTTTTCTCTATTTTGTGGCATAATGTTTTTTCTGTTTTATTGCTGACAGATATTACATTCTATGAATACAATCTTTTATCCATTCATCTATTGAAAGTCTGTACCTTTTTTATTTACCCAAGATACTTTTCATGTTGCATGAGTATAAAAACTTTCTTTTAATTTTTGTATTGCTTGTTAAAATATAAAGGCAATTTGAATGACCAAAACTTAGGTCAACATGGGTCAATTTGAAATGCTGTTGAGTCTCTTTATGGTAATACTAAAGCCAGTTTCTTTCTTTTTTATTTTTTTATAAATCCTTATTTAAGCACCATAAATTACAAATATGCTTGTAGTTGGATATTAGTTATAAAAAAGAACACAACTCCCTATACCAAAGCAACCTTCCCACACCAGTGTTCACCAGTTCCCTCCTTCCCCATCCCCTGCCTGTGTTGGAAACAGGCATTCTATTTCTCTCACTCACTACCATTGTCATGATAGTTGTTAGTGTAGTTGTTTTCTATTTTTTATTGCATGCCTACTTGCATCTAACCTGAGAAAGATTTTATTTGGATTGGAAAAATGTCCACATACTCTTTTGTCATTTTTTATAGTTTGAAAAGATCTCCATATATTAAAGATTTACTTAATTGTCTTACAATGTTTGAAATTGATTTGGTTTGTAATTCCATTTCCCTGAAATCTATTTGACTTCTTTGTCTGATATGAGGACTGAAATTCTGTTCCATTTTGAGAAGTAGTTTATAACCTAATGAAAATTTTTGAATAAGTTTATATTTTCTTAAGATTAATGATGTCAACTTCAATTTCCTTTAGTAGTTTGCACTTTATTTTCTAAAAAATTCTTACATTAAAAACAGGCCAATTAATATTTCACAAATATTTAAATAATTTCTACATAACATCTACAGACTGATCTTGATTTCCTAGCCTTATTGTAGGCAGCTTTTCCATTCACATTTCATCTTGGCCAGAATAAGAAAACAAAACAAAATACACCTGTATCTATTGTTTGGTAAAGAAGAGAAGATGGAAGGTGGGGCAGAGGCATTGAGAAATAAAAGGAAACTGAGAAGTTTCAGATTATTCTACAATAATAAAATTCACAGAGTGCACACACCTTCATTTCTCTTTTTTTAAATAATTTTCTTCTTTCCCTTAGACAGTGGTTTCCTTTGATCTTTTCATTTTTGCAATTATTTTACAACTGAAGAGGCTAAGGAAATTGCTTGCAGGACACTAGAGGGCAGTGTAAGTGCATTTCTATAAGAGTAAACAGAGCTCAAAGTCAGTTCTGAGAAGTTCAAATTTTGTTGCTATTGAGAATTACTGTACCTCATTCTCTTGACTTAATCTATGATTGTTTCATCATTCCACGACTCAAGAGGAATGAATTCTGGAAAGATCATTGCAAACTACAAGGGAGTTTTTTTGTTCCGCATCAAACCTCATATTGGTCATATTTATTTATTAATTCATGTGCAATTTTCCACAGAGAAAGAAAAAAATATCTAAACAGTAGATGTATGAGGCTTTAAAATATTTAAAATATAAGATTTTAAAAATATTTGTATTTTTTTTAATTTTATACAATATTTAAAAGTCTATAATATGGAAAAATGCTTTATAGAAATCAATATTTCTCCTTGTTTCTATCAGTTTTGGGTTTTTTTGTTTGCTTGTTTTGGAAGGGTATACATAGTGATGCTCAGAGGTCACTTTTGGCTCTGTATTCAAGATCCATTCCTGGCGGTGCTTGGGGCCATATGGAATGACTGGTGTAGAGTCTGTGTGGATGGAAGAACAGTCTTACCTATTGTACAATGGCTCCAGCCCATTATGCTTAAGATGGTGATAGAATGTAACAATGCATAAGAGAAGCCAAAATCTTGGCAAAAATGCATTTCTGGAGCCACTGGTAATTGCTGGTTGAAAAGAACAATTTAAATAATTGAAAAACAGACTGTTTGGGGCTGTCTTGGTGGCAAATTCTGCCTCCTGTAGTCTCTTATCAACCAAGGTCTTGTGACTTTTGCATTTCCTTCCAGGCATTGCTCTGAAGATCTTTCCGCCCTGGATTTAAAATCACATCATTGACTACTCTACTGTAGTAATGGCAGGATCTCAACTGGATCTAAGCATGCATTTCCTCACAGGTTAGTTCTGAAATTTTTCTCTTATATAACAGTGGTCTTAAGCAATACAAAATTGAATTCCTTAGATCTACCTTGATCTCCCACTAGATTACCTTTAACATTGTGATTTAACAAAATTTGTCAACATCTACTTTTTAGGGAACCATCCTTATAAGTAAACAACAGGGTCAGAGTTATGTAAGTCTTTCATTTAGCTTCATGGGCAACTAGGACCTAGAAATGTGATTTTAGCAGTTACACTCAAGAACATATTATGGAAAAAAAGACAACTTTGAAATTAATTTAAACTAGTTCTGTATCTAAGACTTAAAGCTATAGATTGGTAATAGCCTCTTTCTCACACACACTTTTCCAAAAAGCATCTTGGAAGAAAGAAATTGTCTAGGAATTCTAATTATCTGCTTAGTCCTTTGCCAATATTTTACAGGGACTAGAATTCTCACATGCAATTCTGTCAGTAAGTAGAAAGCTTTTATTTTTAGACAGTTAAACAAGGAAAATAAGATTTTCCCAAGATCTTTGTTTTAAGTTTTGTGCAGTCTTTTACTGTCTTGACCTAGAGGTTAGTAAGGTATTGGATTTTCCAGAATGAAAGTACTTCAAGTGTCAATAACAATGAAAGGTGGTTTCGTGGGCAGATGGGGCTTTCAATGATTTCCAGGTTCTCATCCAAGGAACTGACAAATAAGGCAATGACAACAGGAACTTTGCTACAGTTCTTTAAAAATAGGAAGATTATTTGGTTGGGTCCAATTTAATCATGAGAACCCTTCAAATCATAAACCCTCTCTACTTCTTTAGTTTCAGGCTGAAGCTATTCTACTGACTAAAACAAAAACAAAGGCAAAAAAGGTCACATCCTAATATGGAGGACATTGTTAGGATAATATTCAACATGAACATATGAGAATTAAGAGAGAAGTTTTCTGAGCTTTTGGGTTGGAGCTGCATCTATTTTAGATATTGGTGTGGGAGATTTGCCTGAAGTGGACAATAATATTATATCTTGCTGGGCTGTTAAATTTGCATTTGCCCCAGTGCTTGGATTTGATCCAAAAAATGTAAGCACAGTGGTCCAAGGATCAGTGATTGAATCAGATACTGACCTAGAGAAACTAAGACAGAAACTTCTTATTAGTCATGATTAACTAGTGGCCAATTATTGATGAAGAAAAATTCGTGACTCCAGAACATATCTTATTGAAACACTACACTGAAGATAAACTAACTATAGTGATTTAATTATTGGTTACACAAATTTCCTACCAATAATCAGAATGTGAAGTTCCTTAAAAATCTCTCCTTAGAAAGTAGGAAAGGAATGACTTCTTTTCAGATCCAATTAAAGCCAAATAGTTGATCTAAGAAGCAGAAGATGGTAATGGAGTTAAAAATTGCTAAGATTGGTAAGGAAGGGCAACTGGGCAAGTAATTCCTCCAAGATTAATAGCTGAATGAGTCATATTTAATTTTATGTAAACCATATGTTACATTTCCAGTTCCTTTCAAAACCCATGTTGCTACTCTTTAAGCAAAATATTCATTACTTTAAAAAATTCTCTGATTCTAAGTTTAAAACTATGTAAGTAAATGCATTGCTCATTACTCATTGCTCATTACTGTAGGAAAAATATTATCCAGGGCTCCAAGTAGGTAAAAGTGCAATAGTCTTGAGAACTCCCTCATATGGTCATCATTTGTATTTTATTCTTGGAGGAAGCAAAATATTTCACCAATTAGAATGGTGCTTTTGGTAAGTGGGCGAGTGCCTAGTGAGGTTCAGGGTTAAACCACAATTTTTCTTTCATTTAAATCTTAAATCATGTCTTAGATTCTAGAGGTGCATATCTAGTGCAATCACGCTGATTACAATGCTTTCTCAAATCCTGGCTATCACATGGGTCATTTGAATGATTATAGCTGAAACTAAGAATTACAGAGAAGAGACAGAATGCAGAACCTCTACTTCTGATACTTGTGGAATCAATAAAGACATGGAGGCTAAATTTTGTTCTTCACCCCAAATAGCTTAAAGGCATATTAGATTGTGAATTTGCTATGAGATATTGAAAAAGAAATATGGCATTTATTTTGTGATAAAGTAGCCTGAAACCAAATGTATTCATGAAAGAAGACATGTTTGTTTATTTAAGAGGAATTAATTTGACAATTTAAAAATTTTAGAATAAAGTTACAAGGAGCTAGAGTAATAGTTTAACAGGCAGGAAGGGCATTTATCTTCTATGTGGCCAATCTAGATTATATCCCAGCATCCATTAATAGTTACTTCTAAGTATTATGATTATCCTATCATTGGTTGTGGCCCCAAACCAAAATCTAAACCCCCACAAAAGAAACCACAAATTTATGGGACAATCATCTTTAAACTAAAGTATGTAATTTGGGAACCGGGTTCAACACTCAATTATCTAACACTTTTTTTTTTTAGGTGTGCTATATGCCAGAGGATCTTCTGGGCATTAGAAATCAATAGTATAATGACATGTTTCCCTCAAGTGAAATATTTTGTAGCAGGAAAAGAAGGAATACATATTGAAAAGAAAATTGAATCTGATGATAAATGCAGTCAAGACAACAAATCCAAATACGGGAGATGGACAATGATAGAGGATAATATTATTTATTGAGTACTCAGACAAGCCCCTGCAATCAAGTGTCATTTAGGCAACCACTTTGAAAGAACTGAAAAAATTATGTAGCTATCTGGAGAAATACTCTTCTTGAGTGACTGGGCCAGATTGAGCATAAAAGAGGAGTGAGGACCAAAGTTAGACCAAGTCAGAAACAGGACAAATTGGGGAGTCAGATGTATGCCAAGTGAAGACAAGACCTCAACTTTTACTCTCATGATACTGATGATATTGGCTTCCACACTGGAGAATTGGAAGAGACATAAAGGAGAGACTTGCATTTCAATACAGCAGATTGAACTGTTGATCATAGATGAAAGTGGGCCAAGTAGAAGCCAAGGATGTTAGGAAATTATTGCAATAATATGGAAAATATGCTAGCTGAAGGTAGTAACAGAGGGAGTGCTGCTTTGATAAGATTCTTAAAATACTCCTAAGGAAAGACAAGCTTCAATTTAAATGACATAAATTAAAACTTGCCAATGTTTTTTAAAAGGGAACTTGCCAATTCACTGAATCTATCCAATTGCTTGTACTGTAGCAAGGCCATGGGAGAGTGAAAGTAACTGATAATGGAGGTGAGAAGTCCTAATTGGAACAGATTTAGAAGTGAGAGAAATTGAGTTGGTTTTGGGCTTTGTATTAAACTCCATAGGGGAGGAATTTATGATGCAATTGATAACCCAAGCCAGACTTTTGGGAAAAACACAATTTGCAAATATAAATTGGGGGTCATCGATGTGTGAGTGTGTTAGTATTACTTAAATAAAAGACCTGAGAGGATCATTTACTAAGAAAATTTAGGTAGATATCTACACTCCAAATAATGCTTTGTATTTCACATAAAGGAGAGAGATGTTTTTTAAAAAATATTGTGGAGATGGTGAGACCTACACACATATAGATAATTGGGGTTAAACTACTAAAATTTCACAAAATTTTAAGTCAATGATAATTTGACAGAATATTTTTTGAAGAAGTATATGTTGGCCCAGAGAGATAGAGAGGTGCTGTTTTGCACACAGTTGACCTGGGTTCAATCCTTGTCATCGTATATGGTCCCCTAAGCTCACCAGGAGAGATCCCTGAGCAAGGAGTCAACTCTGAGCACTTCTGAGTGTGACAGAAAATATTATTTTAGAGTATATAAATTTAATATTATCATCAGAAAAAACTCTACGTTTTAAAATTTACATGAAACAGATAAGTCCTAAAATTGTAAAATTGAGTAAGAGTTAGAAGATTTAGGAAATGTTTTTTTTTTTTGTTGTTGTTGTTTTATGTTTTTGGGTCACACTTGGTGACTCTCAGGGATCACTCCTGGCTATGAGTGCAGAAATTGCTCCTAGCTTGGGGGACCTGATGGGATGGATGCTGGGGGATCGAACCACGTTCCATCCTGGGTCAGCTGCATGCAAGGCAAATGTTCTAATACTGCGCCATTGCTCTGGCCCCAAAGAAATCTTTTTTTTTTTTTTTTTTTTTTAATATTTCAACCATTCTTATCACTTTTAAACATACACCATGACTCACAAAGCGGGCCTTAAAAAGTAATTAACTTGCTAAAATTTTATTTATTCAAAATAATAATTTAATTTTCGAAAGGACTTTTATATATTTAAGGTAATATTCATGTTTTTTTCTGCATCTTATGGAAAAGCTAAATAGGCTTATAAAGGTTTAAAAGTGTGTTTTACCCAAGAAAGGAAACATTGGTTTTATGTTTGAAAATATTATTAAAAATGTCTAAAATTTCTTAGTAAGCTAGGAGTAAACAAATCTTTTAAAATCTAGCAGAGGGGAAGTAAATACGGTACTCAATACCAATTACATTCATAATTTCTTGGACTTGGCAGACTATCGTTGCCATTTCCCCTTTAAGCTCACCATGGTGTCACTGAAGTCACTCTCAGAGAGTTTACAGAGCTGGTTGGTATTGGTTGACCCTTTTGTTTGTTTTCTTATTTTCACTCCTTGAACTTGGTGAGCTTCAACAAGTCTAATTATAAAGTCATTGTGTTTGTCATGCTCCTGCTGTGCTGAAAGTTATTTTTGTTGTTGCTCCTGAAAGTTATTTTTTAAGTTGTATCTGATGAACTAAGTTGGGGATTGCTCTTTTTCTTACTGCCTGTCTTCACTCTCTAAATTGTTGTCAAGTAGAGTTTAAGATAATATGGAGCTGGGACAATTGATATGATGGAGTTCAGACATGGAGGCTGTTAGAACCTAATCGGAAATGGAAGGGAATCTACTTCTTGTTCTAAAAAGGGCTCATCAGTGCCAGTTGGGTTGATTAATTCCACCTGGAAGGCTGGGGGAGCAAGAGAGGACCAAGCCATGTGGAGCTGTACCCTAGGATATGGAAGAGGTCAGGTGTGGAGCCTCTGCATAGTAACTTTTTATTTAAAATTTACACTTGATTTGCATCTTCCTGATCATTAGTAATAGCAAACATTTTTTCGTGTGCCTTTTGGCCATTTGTATTTCTTCTTTGACAAAGTGCCTGTTCATTTCTTCTCCCCACTTTTTGATGGGATTAGATGTTTTTTTTTTTTTTTTGTAAAGAAAAAAAAGTTCCGTCAGTGCCTTGTATATTTGGGAGATTAGCCCCTTATCTGATGGGTATTGGGTGAATAGTTTCCCCCACTCAGTGGGTGGCTCTTGTATTCTGGGCACTATTTCCTTTGAGGTTCAGAAGCTTCTCTGCTTAATATATTCCCATCTATTTATCTCTGCTTCCACTTGTTTGGAGAGTGTTGTTTTCTCCTTAAAGATACCTTTAGTCTCAATGCCATGGAGTGTTTTATCTACCTATTGTTCTTTATAACTTATGGTTTCACATTTGATATCAAGGTCTTAAACCATTTGGATTTTACCTTGGTACATGTTGTTAGCTGGGAATCTGAGTTTGCTTTTTTGCAAGTGGCTAACCAGTTATGCCAACACCACTTGTTGAAGAGGCTTTCCTTGCTAAATTTAAGATTTCTTGCTCCTTCATCAAAAATTAGGTGATTGTATGTCTGGGAAACATTTTCTGAGTTTTCAAGCCTATTCCACTGATCTGAGGGTCTGTCTTTATACCAATACCGTGTTGTTTTGATAACTATTGCTTGGTGATACAGTTTAAACTTGGGGAAAATAATGCCTCCCATATTCCTTTCTCCAATTATTGCTTTAGCTATTCTAGGGTGTTTTATTTTCCAAATGAATTTCAGAAGTGTTTGATTCACTTCTTTGAAGAATGTCATGGGTATCTTTAGAGGGATTGCATTAAATTTGCACAATGCTTTGGGGATTATTGCTATGTTAATGATGTTAGTTCTGCCAATCCATTAGAGAGAGAGTGAGAGAGAGAAAAAGAGAGAGAGAAAGAGAGAGAGCAAATTGTCTGCCCTAGATAAAGGCAGGAGTGGGCAGGAGGGAAAATAGGAAACATAGATGATGGAAAGGTATGAAATGGTGCACTGGGGAAGGGTGGTGTACACTGTATGATTGAAATTCAAAAATGAACAATTTTGTAACCATGGTGCTTAAATAAAAAGATGTAAAAGCATAAAATGAAAGAAAGGGAAAAAAGAATTTTATCTTCAGACTAATTGAATGACATAGATAATTTCTTTTGCATTCTTTCATTTTTTTCTCTCACCATTTTCCCTCTTTCTCTCTAATGTCTATTCTCTTTTATTCCCACCAGTTTTAAATTTCTTTCCTTTTATCATCATTTAGAGCTAGGGTAATCTACTGTTTATCTATGAGAGAAAATTTACTTTTGTGTTATTCTTTGGAATTCTAATTTTATAGTAGAGTCTTCAATATGTCCTTGTATCTATTTAGTTTAAGTGCCAGTTTTGTCTCACCGATGACACTTTAACTTGAATCTAGAACGAAAGCATTCTAGAATAAAAAGAGTTCTTGAATAAACACCAGATTTTTAAACATTCTAACAAAATCTTTGCCAGCTTAGGCATGTATTTAGAAGTAGACTTTATATTTTATCTAGTCTTTTTAATTACATAATTATCAATGAGGTTTCTACAAACACTGAGTCTACCACATTGCTAGAAACAGAAGTTCATAATCATTATTAGAAATGAATTGCCAATCTGTTGTCAAAAAATGCAATGTCTAATTATAAAGGTATTGCTTTCCATAAAAGACACTTATAATTTAGGGATGAACACAAAAATCACCTTATTTTATTATGTACCCAACAAAATTGGAAAATGTGCAGTTGACTATTTTTATATGCTTATAAGCTATCAAAATATAAATTGTAATTTATATTTGCAAAAGTGAAAGTTGACATTCCTTTCTATTTGAACTAAAATGTCCTATGGATATTAAAGCATTTTTTCTGCAGTTATTTTTGCTTTTTCTATCTGCAAGACAATAAACATCAGTGTTTTTGAGTGCTGATCAGATTTTGAATTCTATTATGCTCTCCTAGTCCCTGCTGTGAAATGATTGCCTATTTTAAAACCACCCAAATAGAGACTGATTGCTATTATGAACAAAGGAGACTATTCATAGAAATAACCTTCTTTCTTAGCATTATGAGTAGCAATGCTGATGAGAAGTCATATACCATATACTATAAAAATAAATCTTTTAATGCATCTTAGTCATGGGCACTGAACATTTCACATGCTTTGCTTGTTCATCATTTAACCACTTAACCTATCAACCATTCATCTCTGTCTCTTCTTTCAGACATAGATAGTTGATGTTTCTAAGCAAAAATATCTTTTTTTTGCTTGCTATTCATTAGTGTCCATCAAAATCTACTTTTTTATGAAAAAGATAAGAATGTGCTGAGTTGGAATGCCAGAAATAGGCTATTTTTCTTGTTAATGGACAAATGGTATCAATGGGTCTTTCCAAAGGTGAACCCATGCCTTTCAGAAGTGAAATGATTTGTCTGACAAGATAATGAATTCTTTGCTTTTCTTGGGGGAAGACTTACTAAAAGACTTTTTTCCCCTCTAACTAGAAAACATAAAATGTTTTGAAATGATTTAAAAATAAGGAATAAAGGGAGAAAACTGTTTAATACAAATAAGTTTAAGTTGGAACTGTGAACACAAAATACTTTTAGATCTTGAAAAAAATATAACATTATTCTAAAATATATATTAATGTAGCTGGAAAATTAATTTTAGACTGCATTTGGATTCTTAAAGTTTGTATAAAACCCATACCTTATGAAACTCCCATGTGTTTCAAACATCCTATAGTTATAATAATAATGTTTATTTTACTCATCTTGTTGTACTTTCTATAAAAATTAAATAAACAGTGACATAAATATATATTCAAATTAATTTTTACTAAATAATATTTGAGACAAAAAGAAAGATATATTATAAATAGGATATCCAACTTTACAAATAGTTAACAGTCTTTCTATTCTGTGACAAGATGAATACCATGTCAAGATGGTAGATCAGAGGCAATTTATGCTTTGTTCTAGAGCAAAACTTGAATTGAGGGGCCAGAATTGTAGGTCAATGAGCTGAGTGTATGTCTTGCTTGTCAATAGCTTGGGTTTGATTCCAGGAACTGCATAGTCTCCCAAGCACAGATGGAAGTTATTCCAGACACTAAGCTCGGAGAAGATACCGAATACCATTGGATATAGCCCACAAGCCAGAACAAGCACACAAACCTCTCCTAAAAGAAATGAATTAATTTACACAGAAAATGGTCTGAAATTTCAATGAACATAACTTCCCAGCAAAGGGCTAAAAGAGGACCATTCATTCAGATTTAGACATTCAAATACCCTGATCAAGAAAGAGATACTATTGTGGTTGAAACAGCTAAAGATGGAAGTCCTCTAAAGGAAGCAATTTTGCCCTGAGGAACAAGGGGGCTAATCTTGCATCCTAAGTTTGCATGCAACCTTAAAGTCCTGTACTTAGTCCTCAATAATATCAAACACATTAACTATCGGATATAAACACGGTCAGAATTGCTGAAAGGTATTGTTTAGACGGGTTATCAGGCCATACTGGATTTCATTTTCTCCTATAAAAGATCCCAAGGATAATTACCTAAGGAGAAAACCACCACCAATCCTTAACTAATAACTGAACTGACTAGAATGAAGAAAAAAAAATTAACTTTCAAGCTTCCTAGTAAACAAAGAAAACTGGCCCTACCAGCTTGCATTTAACTATTGGTTGGTCCAAAGAGCTAGTACTGCAGGTAGGGTGCTTATCTTGCAAGTGGCCAACTCTGGCTCAATCACTGGCATCTCATATGGTCCCTCGATTTCTACCAGGAGTGATTCTTAAATACAGAGCTGAGAAGGAGTAATCCCTGAACACTGTTGGGTGTGGGCAACGGAACAAAATAAAGAAGCAACAAACAAAACTGCTACCAAGTAAGTCCATTCAAACAGAGAGACAGCACCCCAAAGACCTTCTTAAACAAAACTACTTCGTAATGGATCGCCACTGCCTGTTGTGCTTCTATTGTTGCTCTGACCTGCTAGCTTTTACACTTCACCAAATTTGGAGGGCACTGCTATGGGTTCTCTAGTGGCTGCCTCAGTCTCAGCGACCATACCATGTCACATTAGTGGCAGCTATGTATTCATAGTCTCCTAGCTTACTTATCCTGACACCACAGCTGACACTATGATATTTGGGACAAGAGGATCAAGAAAACATATACATACTGTTAATATAATCATTGTTACCAAGCTAGGTCAAGAACTTTGGCCTGTGAATCTATATCTCGGTGACTCACATTGTACTTGGGGTCAAAAATTCCAAGTTATTTCCCAGGTCTGCCCCAAATTGATACACACATTTAGTACAAGGTACATACAGCAGTGAATCTATACTTGAATTTGGAATTACCTCTGGGGCCTCAAGGTCTGACAAAGAATTGAAGAAATGGAAAGCTTCCCATTTCTGTAAGGTCAACATTAGTCTGATATCAAAATAAGAGAGACACCTTGAACAACCAGACAAGAAGAAAAAGAATGAGGAATAAAAGAACAATATCCCTGATAAACATTGCAGCAAAAACCGTGAATAAGATTTTCAGTGATATCTTAAAAGAATTGTACATTTTAGTTAGGCGATTTTCTTTTACCAGTGGGTAGATCAGAAAATCAACAAGGAAACTAGACATTAAATGATAAGTGTATCAATAGAATTTTCTATCCCTAAAAAGCTTAATTCACATTTTTCTCAAGTGCACATAGCTACAACTATTTTTTTTCTTTTTTAAAGTAAAACCAGATTTTACTTTGGAGGCTATAAAGGGAAAGAGAGAATGAGAGAGAAAGCAAGTGAGTGAGCGAGAGAAAATATGAACTTCTTCAAAGGCAGAGAGGGCTTCAGTAGACATGGCAGCATGAAAGTATGAAAGCATGAAAATACACAACTCAAGAGTCTAGATGAAGATGACATGTACTTGGGAAACACATGTAGACACATGGGCCTAGGGAGCAAATGTGCCTTTCTTCAAATCACTATGTCATGATGCTAGAAAAATAAATGCAAAAGAAAAGGCTGGGAAATCTTGAAATAGACAAAAATCAAACAACAAGCTGCAGCATAATTGTTATGTCAATAAAGAATTTGGAAATAAAAGAATTAAAACAATTCTTGGAAAGAAATAAACTGAAGATATAATCTATTAAAACAGAAAGGTCAAAACTAAAATAGTACTGAAGGAATGAAAGAAATATAATATTTCATCAGAAGAACAGGGTAAATGGATCATTAAACAAAGAATTGATTTAAAAAATAGAAAATCCAATAAATAGGATCAGAAATAAAGAAAAAGTTATGCAGATAGCACAAAAATCCAAAAGGTCAAAGATTAACACAAATTATATTTTTTGTGAGTTGGAGAATTTAGAAATATATCCCCAGACTAAAAGAAGAAATAATTAAAAAACTTAACAGTCATCAACATATTAATGAGTGAGAGAAATAGAATGCCTGTCTCGAATACAGGCAGGGGGTTGGGGAGAATGGAGATGGGGACATTGGTGGTGGGAATGTTGCACTAATAAAGGGGGTGGTGTTCTTTATATGACTGAAACCCAATTACAATCACGTTTGTAATCATGGTGCTTAAATACAGATATTATTTAAAAAACCAAACAGATCAATTATAAAAAAATAAACACATTAACAACTATTTAAAATTAAAGAAAATTTTTCCCAAAACCACTACCCAGATTCCAAAATCAGACATTATATACACAGACTAAAAGGAGCAGACTGGGATCAGAGTGAGAGCACAGTGGGTAGGGCTGCCTTTATACGTGGCCAACCTGGGTTTGCTCCCCAGCATCCTATATCATTCCCAGAGGACTAGCAGGAATGACCTCTGAGTGCAGAGCCAGGAGTAACTCCTGAGCATAGCTGGGTGTGGTTCAAAAATAAATACAAGAACAACAACAAAACCCCCCCAAACAAAAACAAAAATAAGAATAGACTGTAGACCCAATAAACATAGATGAAACCACGATATGAAGCTCACCACAAAGAGTGGTGAGTGCAGCTAGATAAATAACTATACTGACAACTGTCATAGCAATGTTAATGAATGAATGAATTAGAATACCTGTCTTGAATATAGGAGGAGCGGAGAAGGAGGGAAATAAGGGACATTGGTGATGGGAATGTTGCACAGGTGAAGGGGATTGTTCTTTATATGACTGAAACCCAAGTGCAATCATGTCTGTAGTCAAGGTGCTTAAATAATAATATAAAAATAATCTCTGTGAGCCAAATTCAACATATATTAAAAAGAGTTATGCGTCATAACTCTTTTGGTATTTATTCTAGGATATAATGACAATTCAATATATGCATATTAATTAATGTAATACCAGTAAAGACAAAACTCATATATCATCTTTTTTTTTTTTTTTTGGTTTTTGGGCCACACCCGGTGACGCTCAGGGGTTACTCCTGGCTATGTGCTCAGAAGTCGCTCCTGGCTTGGGGGACCATATGGGACGCCGGGGGATCGAACCGTGGTCCGTCCTAGGCTAGCGCAGGCAAGGCAGGCACCTTACCTCCAGTGCCACCGCCCGGCCCCCTTTTTTTTTTTTTCTGTATATCATCTTAATAAGAGAAAAATTTTGTCAACTAAACCTCTATGTTAAAATAGGTCAACAAAATAAGGATAGTTGTTACATACCTCAACATAGTGAAAGCCACATATAACAAACACAATTATATCATCTTAATATCAAAGTCAAAATAATATCTGTTTTTAAACATTTTTGGGCCCTCCCAGAAGTACCTAGGTTTGGTTTTAGGTTTAGGAATCCTTTTTAATAGAAACTAAGGAGACTTCATGGAGTTCTGGGGCTGGAACGTGGGTCTGCTGTTGCAGAACCTGTAGTTCAACCTGGCCTACTTGTTGCACTATCTCTCTGGCCCAAAATAACATCTATTTTATTATTATTATTCAATGCCATTAAAAACTTAGACATGGCAATTATTCAAGAAAAATAAATTAAATACACTTAGAAACAAAGCAGCATTCATTATTTATGGTTGCTATAACATACACAGAAAGTTTTAGACACCTCTAAAATTGTAAGAAAAAATACACCAAATACAATGATGTTGCATGTTACAAAGCCAATATAAAAATGTGCTGCAGTTCTATATGAAAGCTACAAACTAGAAATAGAAATCAAACAATCCAATTTGCAATTGCATCAAAAAGAATTAAGTACTGAAAAATAAATTTAAGACTGTGAAGCACTTGCATATCAAACTGAAAGTCAATGGTTTAATAAAATGCAAGGAAACAAACGGAAATGGAAAGAAATCCCATGTAATTGGAATATAAGAATTAATTTTTTTTCTTTTTTTTAATTCTTTTTCTTATTTTTTTTAGAGATAGTGAAAAGGAGGGAGAGAGTGGAGAGAGAGAAAGAGAGAGACAGAGAGACAAAGAGACAGAGGGAGTAAGAGGGAGAGGGGGGAGAGGGAGAAGGGGAAGAAGAAAGGAGTAAGAGGGAGAGAGAAGGAGGAAAAGGGAGGAGAGAGAGGAAAGAAGAGAGAGAGGAAGAGGGAGAGGAGGGAGAGGTAGGGAGAGGGAGAGAGAAAAGAGTGACAGGGAGAGGGAGAGAGGGAGAAGAGAAAGGGAAGGAGAGAGAGGAGGAGGAGAGGGACAGGGAGGGAGAAAGAGGGAGAGAGAGAGAAAGGAATGACAGGGAGAGGGAGAAGGGGAGAGAGAGGGACAGAGGGAGAAAGAGAGAGGAAGAGAAGGATAGGGAGGGGGAGAGGGAGAGAAAGAGAGGGAAAGGAGAGAGAGAGGAAGGAGAAAGGGAGGTAGGGAGAGGGAGTTATTCCGATAAGAATTAATTTTGTAAAAAAAGAGAAAATCCTGTTCAAGTCAAAATATAATTTTAATGTTATTCTTTCTGGAAATACTTCACTGAAGTTGTGTGGAATCAAAAAGGCCAAAACTAGGTTAAGTCATCCATAGTTATAAAAGCATGTGGTGTTAGAATAAAATAGACAGATAAATGGGGTAGAATGGAGAGCCAGTATTAAATGATCTCATATATTGACAGTGATTGGAAATAAAACAAGAGCATAAACTAGAAAAAGAAACCTCCCTTCAGTAAATGCTGCTGAGAAAATGGGATAACCATGTCTAAAAAGTTATACTAATAATTATCTCATATCATATTAATGCATATATATGCTTAAACACATTCTTATAGTATTATAGATTAATATTTATATGTAGAATTAATATTATATAATTTATATGTATATTTTAATATGTAGTATCAATACTACATTTTATATTACCCATTAATATATAATATGCTGAGATTTATCATTGTTTTTTAAATGTATTACATGACATCACATCAACTAACATACGTAGTGCCAGAGATATAATATGTGAATTGTATGTGGCTCACTCCAGTTTGATCCCAGAGCACTTTGGAGCCAACTTTGAGCATGCTGCTTGACTTTGAGAAGCCTGGGCAAAGCAGATTGCTACCGCTGCGGTAGTTGGCCCTCTTCTAATCACTTGAAGACCTTACTAAAACAAAATGTATGGCGGAACTCCCCTTGCCTGGCTGTTTTGCAATTTGATCCTTTCCTGCCTTGGGAAAAGAACTGAAACTTGGTTCTTTTTGTCACAAACTTGCCTTCTTTCTGGTTGTACCTGCACTAGTGGCTCTCTTGATTTCCTGGACTTCAAACAGACAAAAACTATGCCATTAACTCTCTTGGGTTTCTAGTTAATTGAAGGAAGATATGGGTATTTCTCAGCATCCAGAGAAGCATAGGGTACTCCTTGATAAGATGTATGTCCTATTAAGTTTTTTAATAAACATATCTAATTTACTGTTATGAATATGTGAATGAGTCTCTAGGTATCTACCTCTACTTCCCTGTGTGACAGAAAGTAAAGATTTTGAGTATCACACTGAAGGTCACACCTAGAAACAGCAAAATGCACAACTCATATTCTCATTAATCCTTATTAATCATCTGGGCCAAAGTGCTAGTACAGCAAGTAGGACATTTGCCTTGCATGTCACTAACTCAGATTCTATCTTCAGCACCCCATAATATTCCCTGAATCCCACTAGCAGTAACCCCTGAATGCAAAGAAAGGAGTAAGCCCTGAGCAATGCTGGCTGTGGTTCCAAAACAGAAGAAAAGTACATGTAGGTCATCCTAAATATGTAATCCTTATTAAAACAAAGCTTAGATCTGAGGATACAGTAACTGCACTCAGAAAAAGAAATACTCTAAAAATCTTTTTAATAATAATCTAACCTTTTTTCAAACTAAAAAATGAGGCATGAATTAGTCACTCATGCACCATCTATATTTAGCTGCTGCAATCAATCAAATTCTAATGTTTTTCTAGCAGAACGAGCTTTCTAAAACTTGACCTTATCAGAGGTTAAAATGTTGATTTTTAAATAACTACAGTTACCAAAGTGATCTTCACTTATCGAAACCGTTGTGAACTCAAAGTTTTTATACAAAGTCACCTATCTTTGCTATTTTCTAGTGATGTATATAAAGATCATGGTCTCTAGAATTCTAATACCACCGATATTCATAAAATCAAAGCTTTAGTATTCTCTGACTTTTATTTAAAATTGACACTGGAAATTTCAGTACCCCATTTAAACTACGTACTTAATACAGCTGTTTATACTCAATTCTGAGACAAAGGGTGGCCAGCTAGCTAACAAAACACCTAAGCCGGCCTGACCACTCAGCTTGTCAATAATTCTCAAGCTCTTTGCTGTTTATATTAGAAAAGCCTAATTATTCCAGAGAGAAATCAATTCACAACTTTGAGACTGAAATAGGACTGGCGTGACAGAAGGAAATGACAGAAACTGAGAGGAAAAACTGTTCATTTGAAGAGGAGCAAGCATAAACAACCTAGCAGATAGGTGGAGTAAGGACTTATTGGTCTGGCCCAAATTTTTGTGTCTTTGAGATATGCTAACTAATACGCTTTTAGGGAATTTGAATGGTCTCATTTTTTGCAACTTACATGTATACAAATATAATAGTAGGAATGGATCTAAATTAAGAATATGACACGCTTAAATATTAGTTACAGAGTTTAGTTATTCCAAACATTTATACACTCATGTAAATGTTAGGAAGGAGTAATTTGCTTTTGAAGGTTAAGCTGTTGATTAATTTTTTGTTGGGACAGAGGAGAAAGTTCCTCTCAGGAATTATGTCTTTTTGCTGTGTACTCTTGGTTGAACTGTCCATAGGGCTAACCAATTAACCTCTTTTGTATTGGCTGATCATCTGCAGAGTGAAGATAATAATGACCTAACTTAGAAAGCTGCAAATCATCCTGTAAACACTCTGTTATGGCAATTGTATAAGCAATTATTTACTCCAGCAAGACTCTTATTTTTACCTCCATTTAAATACTTCTCCGTAGAAGTAGCATGTCAGTTTCAGTATCTGTCAAATACTATTTTATAAAAATGCGTGTAATACAATGGATTTATGATTTTTAACATACTCAGTATGCATTTATTGAAAACTCTCATTATGATACCTATTTTTCAGTCTGCAAGACACAGGGCCATAGATTTTCATAAGCACTCCTTTTGGCAGCACATATTTTAAATATTGGAGGAACTCTCAGAAAAAATGAGGCTTCTGGGGTCAGGAGATAACTTCTTTTAAAATCACAACCCATCTTACCTAAAAGCTAAGAAAACCATGCTTCTATTGTTTCACAGAGCTAATGCAATTATATTAAATATAGTGAAGCAATTAAAATGAAATCAGCAGATACATTAAAACAATCTAGGTAGTAGCAAAATGCATGGACCCCAAGTTGTTTTTCATAGTGCATTCACTGACTCATATTGAAACTGCCGTCTCTTTTTGCAATATTTCAGTAATTTTGTGGGAAGCATTTATTTATAAAACTGCTGTCTTTTCATGGCATAATAATGGCCTATTACTGTAATTATTCTTGGTTATCAGTAGATAAAAAGATATATTTTTCTAGTGCCACGCAATATTTACAGAATTGTCATTGTAATTTTCTTGTGAACTAGGAATTGTTTTTTGTTTGTTTTGTTGGGTGGGGCTCCCTGAGTGTGCTCAGGGATACTCATGGCTCATATCTCAATCCTGGTCGTGGTCAAGTTTGTGATAAAGGGATCAAACCTGAATAGGTTGCATGCAGAGCAAACATTTTTTACACTTTTATTTATTTATTTGTTTATTTATTTATTTGCATTTTTTTAATTTTGACCATATTGGCTTACATATCTTTCACAGTAAAATTTCAGGTACATATTAACATTGAATCAGGGGAAATTCCCATCACATCACCAAATTTGTCCTTCCTCCAGCCCTGTTCCCATCCTGTATCCCATATCTCCCACCCTCATCCCCAGGCTGCTAGAACAAGTAGTCCCCTCTGTGTCTAGCTTACTACTTCGTGGTCGTACATCTGTTTGGATCTGGTACCCTCCTCTATTTCCCCCTCTATTTGAGAGACAGGATTAGATAGTTCAAGTTATGTGGTTCTGTTTGAAGAAAAGAAAAGCAATAAAATGGGGTAAAAATCAAATAAGCTGAAAATGGATGGAGTCCTTCTCGAGGCTCTCAACCTCAGTTTGAGAGAGGAAAGGAAAAAGGGAATTGAAACACCACAACAATACAAAAAGAAATGTCAAATACAATATCCAGAGAGCACTGCAGCAATAAAGACCAGCACCACATAATAGTCTCGGTCCTGAAATAAAAACATGCCAGAGCGCATAAAGAGGAAAAGCAAAAATAAAATAAAATTGGAGACATCAACTTCAGTATCTACACCATAACATAGAAGTCAAAAAAAAAAAGTTAACTATATAAGAGATAATTTTGTGCTTTCTCTCTCTCTTTTTTTTTCTTCCTGCATAGGCACAGTAAATATTGGGGACATTAGAGAGGGAATTCCCTTGGCATAAGAGATACAGGGTTTCTCCACCCTTGAAGTATACTGTCATGGGATTAACTATAGACTCCTTGCATGTTCATTTTCTTTCCCCTCAGTGCTTTTGTGGTGTATGGAAGACTTCTGCTTCGTCATGGGTGATAAAAATCAGACCTCCGTATCTAGAGATCTTGGTGGCTGAGCAAACATTTTAATCCCTGTTGTAACTCGTTGACACACAGAAGAGAATCTTATACACAATCTTTTCAAGTATATTTTTAAATATGCATGGCTGATCAATATGCAGGTCGCTTCCAAAAGATATTGAGGACTGCAAAATTTTTGTTGCTAACTAAGGTAGCTGTAACTAACTCTGGTTAGTGGATGTGACTGGCTGGTGAGGGACAATGAAGTGAGGAAAACACAGTCTTATTTCAGTCCCAGTTTCACAGTATTCTGTGACAATGGCTGTTCTTTCATCGTTTGTTCAATAGAACAGGGAATTGCATCTTTCAGAGTTGGTTGAACAAATATCTAATGTTTCATGTGTTTTATTGGACTTTTACCTGATGGCTTCTTTCCCAGCAGATTGAATTTCCTTCTCTGAAAGTGCTGTGGATGATTCTGCTACATTTTGTAGACTCGTGCTTGTGGTCATATCTCTGAGAAAATTTTTCTCCTCTATAAAAAATAATATTTATATTTATTATTTGAATAAAAGTATTATTATACAAAGGCAATTTTTCTTTTCCTTGGGAGGAATATGCATGACAGTGCTCTCAAGTATTGTGGTGTTTGGAGGCCATCAGGCTTATCCCCTGCAGTGTTTTGGGGTGGTGGTATGTGGCGTTAGCTGCTAACCCAGGGATTTCAAATGCAAAGAATTCCTGAATATACCTGAATATACTATATAACACATAATGCTACAACGTTTGACCATATCAATTTGAGGTGATACTTGCTTTTCCATAACAATATTTTGGAATATTGTTATGGAAAAGTAAAATGAGTAATTACTCTATGTGTACCTTGAAGTCAGTGAAAAATGTAAAGTTGTCATTTGACATATCAGTTTACATAATATAAGTATGTATGTAAATGTTTAGCCACATCTGGCTTACTCTGTGCTCAGGGACTACTCCAGGTGAAGGTATTTGAGGAACCAGTGTGATGCTGAGGATTGAACCCACATTGTCATTACCTTGCTCTCTCTACTTTTTATATTAGCAAAAAATATAAAAGGATTAATAATTTTATTTTATTAAAATTATTTAATTAAAACTATTGTGATTTACAAAGTCTTTTTATAGTTGGATTTTAGACATATAATAAATCAGGTCTATCCCACCACCAGTGTCAACCTCCCTTCACCAATCTTTCCCAAGTGCATCCTATACCACCACCCCTTGCTCCCCAGCCTGTCAGTATAACAAACCCATTTTAAGTTTAGATTCTTAAAGTTTGGGTCCCTTGATTCCGTTTTTGTTGTCTTTGACTTGGATATTTAGTTCTGTCCTTATTTAACACCATCAATGCACATCTGAGACGGCTTAGACCCTGGCCCCCATCCTTTCATATTTCTGTTCCTCCTCCACACAGTTTCTTTCCTTTTCTGAGCTATACTATGGGGCTAAGAGTGTTAGAGACTATTCCCATTTAGACCACTGTGTTTCTTCATGCAGTTATTCTAAATACCACATATAAGTGTTATCATTCTGTACTTCTTCTGGCTTACTTGAACATTTTGTTAAATATGGTAAATTTTGTTAAAGTATCTTCCAGTTTCATCCATGTATCTGCAAATTGCACGATTGCATTATTCCTTACAGCTATGTAGTATCCCATTGTATTTAGGTATCACATCTTCATGATATACTCTGCTGTTGGGCATCTAGGTTGATTCCAAGTTTTGGCTATTGTACTGAGTACTGCAATGAATAGCAGTGTGCATACATCCTTTTGGATGAATGAAAGTAATGGTATTTTTTCTTAAATGTTTTATAGTTTATGGCTAAAATGAATGCATTATATAATTCAGAAAAAGAACAGGCAGGAATGTTACCATTGACATTATTTTAGATTCTTTTACTATATATATATATTTAATTAAATCAAATCTTTGTATTTGTTTTGTCATTGGTGACAAAAGTAAATATGTATTAGTTTATTTATTTATTTATTTATTTATTTATTTATTTATTTATTTTTGGTTTTGGGGCCACATCCCAAAAACCCACTCAGGGGTTATTCCTGGCTATGCACTCAGAAATTGCTCCTGGCTTGGAAGGAATATACGGGACACTGGGAGATAGAACTACGGTCTGTCCTAGGCTACCGCTTACAAGGCAGATGTCTTATCTCTACAGCCACTCCTGTATTTGTTTTATTTTAAATTAAAAAATTTACTTCAAAAATCTATAAATATAATTTTCATTATGTATATTAAATTATGATCTATTCAGAATAATCAATTCACCTACAAGTATTTATATTATAGAAAAGACATGATAAAAATAAATCACTTAATATGAAACTAAATAAGCAAAAAAGCACAGTGATAATAATTTAATGGTTAATCATTATTTAAAGTTTCTCTAATTTTTAATTGGATTTATTGTGCTTAGTCATGGAAATCAATACCCAAATAACCATTTTTATTTTACTGTAGTACATTACAATTTAAAAATGTAAGCCAATTCATTATTATTTGTTTTGGGGTCATGCCTGGTGATGCACAGGGCATACTCTTGACTCTACACTCAAAGGTCATTTCTGATGGTTGAATAATCATCTGGGAATTTAATCTGCCTGTCTGCATGCAAGGCAAGCACCATACTTGCACAATCATTGTAGCCCATCCAACCCGTTATTAAAAAATTGGATTTTCTTAATGATAAATTATGTAATGATCACTTACTTTATGAAAGTTTCATCACAAAGCACTTTAATATGACAGAGTTTATAATCCACTTATAATATTTCAATATTTTAATATAATATAATATAATTTTAATATATAATATTATAATTTTAATATAATATATTATTTCAATATTTTAGGTTTATGTTTCAGGTATTAATAATAGTAATAAGAAAATAATAATTAAATAAGAAACTACTATTTTTCAAAATTTATGAACAAAATAGATTTCTCAAATACATTCTTTATATAAATTGCCTATGTACCTTTATTTTAGAAGTCTAGAAATTTTGGCTAGAAGATAAAAAATAGCTATAAACACGTTTTTATAATGTTTAAATGAAAGTCTCCAAAATCCTCAAATTTACTTGGAATATGAATGTGTACACTAACTTTAGCTTAACTCTGCCTTTAATATCTTCATCAGAATATTTTATTTCAGATGGAATGTTGTCATATGCTTTAATATTGAGATGTCTTTCTTATATACAAACCATGGTGAGTTTATAAATAAACACATTTTGGAATAAAATGTATACTTTATGCATATAATAATTTATTAAAGAAAATAAGATAGAATGAGTCATAATTTCTTCTGTGTTTTGGCCAAATCTATTTACCATTTGTCTTTATCCAATTTTTAAAAATTACATTTTCAGATTTATGACATGTTCCATATATTACTACCCAAGAAAGTGCCAGTGAAATTCTTTTTCTATGTCCAGATACAGAAGTAATTCTAGTGAAATATTTTAAAACTGGGTTCTTAACTTCTGGCCACAAATATACTTTGCATCCATAGACTGAAACCCATGAGATAGTTTATTCTGCATATCTGTGGGGGGCCTTCCCAAGCAGTGTTTGGGGACCCTAAAGCTTCTCTTAATTAAATTCAGGTTTCTATGTGGCCTGACTGGTCAGTGTCAGGGCCCAGAATTTCTGGGGGCCACCAGGGCTATACTTTGTGATGCTTGTGTCCAGAGAAAAGGAGTTATAAGGATTTAATGCAAGTTCTGTATTTAATATATCTTTCTACACTCAGATGCATTCATTTTTCTTACATGATAAAAATCGAAGGTTAACTTCCATTTCTGATATAAAACTGGACTGAATTGGACATAAAAACTCTTTCATAAAAACATATTTTTCTAGAAATACCTTCCCTCAAAATAAAGATGATTAAAATCAAATAAACAAATTAGGAAATAAAAAACCCATCTAGATATGAAACAGAATAATCTATAGAGTATTTATTTTATTAGCCATTTTCAAATAAAATCAGTGAAATAAGCTGTATCATGCATTCTGCATTCAAGCTACATTTGCCGTATTTACTTTTTACTCATACTAAGATAACACCCAACTGTCCTGCAAGAACTCTTCTATTCAAATGAGACATTTTTGTTTATCATCATAACATCACGTTTTATTAACTATTGATGATCTTTGCACTTTACTGGGTCTGCTCTAGACATTACCAAGGTTTTCTAAAATGACCTTAAATCTATTATGACAAGTCTAGGCTATTTACAAATGGATCAGCCTAATTTGTTTTGTGTATAAACATTTAAATTAAAAGCAAAATAAACTTTCAGTCATAGCTTGTTGAGTAAGAGGAGAAACTAGTTATGTAGTTCATTCTTGGAGTCAAAGTAGAACAACTTAAATAATAATACTCATGAGGACTTACAGATCCCTGCCAACTCAGATAGGATCAACTTAATATTGAGTTGGGATTAACTCAATAATTAACTGGTCAGTTTGATTATTGTTTACCAATGCAGCATGTTCTTTGTGAAACATCATCCTCATCATGAAAACAAAATTTTTTAATACATAGCTGATCTAATTCTGACATGGTGGTGAAGTCTTGTCAACTACACATTGTATTTCTTTTCCAATTCACACATGTACAGCAGGGATCCAATATTTTTGTAACTGCCCAAATAAATAGTGTATATCTCTATGCCAATCGTACTTTCTACACACTGTGTAGCAATTGTCAGATCTCATCAATACACTTGGTCAAATTCTGACCTAGAAGGGTGCCTGTAGCACATAGTAAAATATGATATCAAAGTGTTCTTAGATAGCTGATTTAATAAATCTTGAAGAATGAGTACTGGGTTTGCCCTCCACATACCTGGCTGAATTTATCTGCACCTTGGCAGCATTTCACCCTGGGCCTATTTAATACTCTTCTAAACTGCTATATCCCTTGAAGCAGCACATCCTAGACTTGTTCAAACATGAGCATCTGTTTCCCACTTCAAGAAATATATGATGCAGAAAGTCATTAACATTTCACATTTTATCAGTGGCATTAAATAATTGTTAAGAAAGGAGAGATTTAAAGAAAGAAACACATTTGAAAATTAGGTTATGAATTAGACAGGCTGGGGTTCAACTGACTTTTTTTTAAGATTAATAAAAAATGAAAAGACTTGAAATGCTTTAATTACTTGGAATATTTTTTGTTTGAAGTTATATCACTTGGGAGAATGTCTACTCTTCTAACAAACCTATTGCAGGTTCTGTTACTAATACAAATATCTCTTTGCCATATATTAAATAATCTAAGCAACCAGATGTTAGATGAATTAATGAAGACTGAGTATATTGATTAGATGCATATATGTTTCTGTATTTTTATCTCAAAAAATAAATTTGGAGATGAAAGAAGACCGAAGAATGAGCCTCTGCCTTCCTCAGACCCCTGCTTTTATTGACAAGAATCAGGCCCCATCATAGGGTGGGAGAAGAATACCGAGTGAGAATAATCCAATATCCCATCACCAGATAACACCCTAAGGTGGAGTACAAATATTGATTGGGGTAGAACTAGTAAAAGAACACCATACTATGTATTACTTTTTCTTATACCCCACAAATGAATGAGATTATTCTATGTCTCTCTCTCCCTCTGACTCATTTAACTCACATAATAATCTCCATATAATATGCTTACTTTCCTTTTTGACAAAACTGATACTTTTATCATTTTTGTAATCTAAGTACATTTACATAATTCAATTAGCTCTGACGCTGCTTTTAGGTACTTTTCTGCTAAAGAATATACTGCTTTGTGGGACATTTCATTCTTCATTCCAGATAACTGGAAGACTTTTAATAGAAGAAAGTACATGTTTAAACACACCAATGCAGTGCAGACCTAAAATAGTTAATACATCATTTTTATTTTTTTAAAATAATATTTACCCCAGGCTGGTTGAGAGATCATTTGTATTTATATTTCATTTTTCTTAAATGGAGTTTCTATCTAATCCTCAGAGAAATCCCCATGACAAAGCATTTCTCATTTTATGGATGAGGAAACTGTTATAGAAAAGCAACTTATCCAGAGTCACTCAAAGAATTAGCGATGTAAGGATTAAAGCTTGCATTCAGCACTCTGCACCAGTAACTCGACTCATACCTTAATGCCTACTGTTTATAAACTGTAGTTTCTAGATGGATTAATTCCAATTTTAAAATGTCCCTGAAACCAAGCATGACTTTGAGTGAGGAGAGCAAAACTACTTTCTGTATTCTCTGTGTGTGTTGATGTGCTTAGTTCTTGACTCGTGAGATTTATATATATAAATCTATAATATACATATTACATATATAAATATTCTATATAAGATTTACATTCACATATAGATTTATTTTACTTATATATAATATATCTTATTTATATTTACATATAAATATATAATGTATAAATATATATTTATATATAAATATCCTCAGGACTTTATAAGTACATGAAGCCTGGTTAACTAGAGAACCTCTAGTTTATAAATTCTAAACCTTTGGCCCTCACAAACTCAGTTTTCTACTGAAGTGCCATTGCCTTTATGACCCTGTTGCAGAAGGCAACAGATGTATTGAGTACTGGTGCTATAATGGAGAATAAAATTTCCCACAAAGCAGTATATTCTTTACCAGAAATATACCTAAAATCAGTCAGAACTGTTAAATCTTGTAAATGTTCTTAGATCACTCAAATGATGACAATTTGTATTTTTATCCAAAGAAAAGTAAGACATTCACTCTATCCACAATGTTTGCTTTTAAAAATATGGGTGGAAATGGGGATTTTATGAGTCTGGGTTTCCAATGATATATATATATATATATTTTAGGGGGGGGCACACCTTGTGGTTACTCCTGGCTCTGCACTCAAAAATCACTTCTGGTTGGGGGACCATATGGGATGCAGGGGACTTAACCTGTGCCTGTCCTGGGTCAGCCATGTGCGAGGCAAACACCCTACTGCTCTGCTCCAGCTCTGGCCTCATTCCAACGATATATCTAACAGAGTACGTGTTGGGTGTTTAATCTCATTTTAGTGGCAACAATGCTCCCCACCTTTGGTGGGGAAAAACCTTTGTACTATATTATATTCAGGGACAGTTACTGATTATATACATAAGGTTGACAAACTGACCAAAGGAAGTAGATCATGGTCATCTGGCTGGTGAGTGACCTAGGTGGTGGCAGGAAGGATACTTCACATTGGGAACAATGGTTGTTATCTAACTGAACAGAAAGCTCTCTCTGGAATTTGGTCTAAAGAAAAGGAAGATGAGAAAGAGATCAGTACAGAATAGCTATGCAGAGAGAAACGCAGCAGCCTTGAGAAATGCCATTATGCTGATTATAAAAGAGCGGCACTGAAAATCATTAACTCCTAAGGCTGCCTTATCCACTGAATAGCCTTTCAGTTTCAGTTATCCACAGGTTTTCTTAGCATGAGCACAGGCCACTGACAGGGCCCCGATTATGTCTCTATTCATTGCTGAATTAAAATGAATAGGAATTTACTCTATCAATCAAACTATAAAGCATATCATTTTTCTTTCTCTAGGCTAAAGTTTTAAACATTTCCTATGCAATGTTTATTCATTTCTCTCTTTTCTTGGTTCTTCCTAGTACCAGGCACCAACCCAAAAGAACATTTCTAAAGTTCGACAATTGCTCTTTTGTCCTTTGATTTAAATACCGTGATCACAAAGTTGTTCATGATTGAGTTTCAGCATTAACAATATACACCTTTCACTCATGAACATTTCCAATCACCAATCTCCCCAGTTTCTCTTCCACCCTCCCCATTGCCTGCCTGTGGGAAGGCATTTTTACTTCCCCGCTCCCTTTCTTTTCTTCCTTTTAGACCCTTTTGTTTGGACCATTGTTAATGAAAAGGTACCATGCATATCACTTTATTACAGTTCAAAATCCAACGATTGTTCTGAAGGATCAGTTCAAACAATTATAGTCATAGTGGTCCACTATTTCTGGCAAGCTTCCTACAATGGACTTACCCTGCTGGCCCTTCTCTATTGTTTCTGGATAATATTGCCATATTGTATATTTTTCTTATATCCCATAAATGAGTGAGGTTATTCTATCTATCCCTCTCTCGCTGACACATTTCACTCAGAAGAATACTCTCCAGGGCCATCCATGTATAAGCAAATTTTATGGCTTCATTTTTCCTAACAGCTGCATAATATTCCTTTGTATAGATGTGCCTGGTTTCTTAATCCACTTATCTGTTCTAGGGATTGTTCTGGGGTTGTTTTCAGATTCTGGCTATTGTAATAATGCAATTTGTAAAAATACTGCTGTGATGAAAATGTGTGTGTGTGTGTGTGTGTGTGTGTGTGTGTGTTCTTAAAGTATATAACTAGGACTAGTATTGCTGGTTCAATAGAAGTTCAACTTCTAGATATTTTGGGGGGAATATCCATATTGTTTTATAAAAATGATGGACTGTTTATACATTTCCACTAGTATTGGTCTTGCTCTTTGTGATGTGTGCCAGTCTGTGGGGTGTAAGATGATATCTCACTGTTGTTTCAATTTGCATCTCTCTGATGCATTAGTAATGTGAAGCATTTCTTCTTTGTGCCCCTTTACACCTGTATTTCTTATTTGGACAAATGTATATTAACTTCTTCCAATTTTTGGATGGGTTAGTTTTCTTCTTGTTGATTTCTGCCAGTGACTTGCATATCTTAGATATCAATCCCTTATCTGAATAGCTTCTCCCATTCTGTGTGTAATTTTTGTACACCAGTCGCCATTTCCTTTAAGGCACAGAGCGTCTCAGTTTAATATTGTCCTATTTGTTCATTTTTGCTTCCACTTTCTTGGCCAGTGGTATTTCTTCTGGAAGATTCCTTTAGCTTCAGTGGCAGAGTGTTTTGCTTATATTTTTCTCCATATACCTTATGGTTTCAGGTCTGATATCAAGATATTTAATCCATTTTGATTTGACCTTTGTACACAGCATAAAATAGAGGTTTGAGTTTGCTTTTTTGTATGCAAATGATCAGCTTTCTGAACACCTTTTGTTGAAGATGACCTCCTTGCTTGACTTTGTATTTTTTGCCCTTTTATCAAAGATTAAAATATTTTATACCTGCAGGTCCATTTCAAAAAATTCAAGTCTGTTTCATTGATCTGAGGGTATGTCTTTATTCCAGTACCATGCTGTTAAATTATTGTTTATACTAGAATTTAAAGTTGGGAAAGTGATCCTTTCCATCTTCTTTTTGCCAAAGTTTGTGTTACTTATTCATGGATGTTTGTTGTTTCATTTCAGGAAAGCTTCACTTCTATAAAAAATATCATGGGTATTGTGATAGAGATTGGATGAATTCTGTACAGTGCTTTGGGAAGTATTTTAATTTTAATGATGTTGATCCTTTCAATTCATGAGCAGAATATGTTTTCATTTCTTTGTGTTGTCTTCTATTTCTTGAAGCAGTGTTTTGTATATTCCCTTGCATAGGTCTTCACCTCTCTAGTTAAGTTGACTCCAATGTACATGTTTTTCTGAGGCACGATTGTGATTGTATTATTTCTATATCCCTTTCATCTCTTTCATTATCTGTATATAGAAGAGCTATACATTTTTGCAAATTAATTTCATAAACTATCATTTAACTATACAAATCTATTGTTTCCAGAAGCTTTTTCTGAGTCTTTAGGATATTCTAAATATAGTATCATTCCATCTAAAAAAGTGAAAAGTTTTTTAAACAGTGAAAGCTTTTTAAACACTGCCTTAAGGTGCCAGTGTAAGCCCAACACAACCCTGTGCCTCTTTCTTGGTCCAATAACTGAAGGGAAAGAGGCACTCAGGAACATAGAAGCAATTTACTGTTTTCTCAATATTACCCAACTGGGATTGGCCAAAGACTAATGATTATGCTTGAACCCTAGATCCCCATACCTCAAGGGAGTGAGAGTGGTCCAGACAACAGACTCTGGTTGCCTGAGTCTGAGAGGAGAACCACCCTGCAGGGAATACAAGGCAAGGACATGTGCTTCTTACTCACCAATGAGGGCCACCCACCAGGGTCCCCTCCCCTTTAGGGACTATTGCAATGAGGCTGTAGAGGCCAATATAGCTACATGAGGAAGTAATTCTCATTGGAAACCAAATGGGATATGACTTTGCATGTACCAAGAGACTGACCCCTGTGTGGTTGCCATTACTTTTGCAAACCCAGGTAAGTTTTGCATCATGGTCATTCAACATCCTCAGGTGATATTTCTGGCAGAGAAAGTGGTTGACAACAAGTTGAGTAGAATTATCATCCTCACTGGAAGAGGTTCATTCCCTTATTCCAGCTCCTATAGCAACTAGTGTAGGAGTGGCCTCCCTTGACAAGGAAGACATGCACCTTAACTCTCCAACAAGTGGACACTCATATGGGAAGATAATTTTCTATCACGATGTTAGGAGAAGTTGCTCTCCAGAACAGGCAGAAATGACCTACTCTTCCTGAAGCATTGCTGTTTTCATGTTTCTATGATAACAAGTCAGGGGTCATCTCTGAGACACTGCAGCAGGTGAAGGTTAAGTTGCAGAAGTGGGAAAGGCAATGGAAATATTCTGCCACCTGGTATGATAAGTGGTTCAATCACCCTGGGAAACCTCCCCGATTAAGCTGATTGAGCTAAGGTTCCAGTATGTGCCCACAAGTAGGGACAAGGATGAGGAACCTCAAGGAGAGTCAAAAATTTGACTCAGGTCCACAAGAAGAAGAGGAAATGTTGGAACCTGGGTTCTGAACAAGGATGTATGCCATCTGGTAAAGGCCATATGGCAGGCTTCTTCTCAGGTCCTGATCAGGGAGAGGTGCTATTTTGTAAGGACTACATGGTGTAAGCCCTAAATTAGTTTTCCTCAAGCCTATTTACATTTAACATTACCTCAAGCTACTTGGCCATACCAGGTCCTATCAGGGAAGGACACAAAGGAGCAATAGGAAGATATCCCTAGACAACAGCCAATCATTTTAAAGATCAATAGAAAGCTAGAAACTTATTATATCCCTGTCCTATATAATCCTCTTCATGACATTGAGCAGGATTCATCTCCCTCTTGAGATGACCCTGACTGGTCAGTTTGGGAACTGTTGGCAGATGGATTAAAGTATTCAGCTTTTTTTTAAGTGAGAAATCTATGACAGAAATTCCAGTATGAATTTTTTTGTAGATGGTGATTAAATTAAAAAAATATAACAGTGAAAGCTAGACTTTTTTTCCTATCAATATGTCCTTGATATCTTTTTCTTGCCTAATTTTTACAGCAAATATTTCCAGTACTATACTGAATAGAAGTGGCGAGAGGGCAACCTTGACTTGTGCCAGACCTTAGAGGAAACACTCAGTTTGCAATAGTCTTGTGGTAAATGGCTTTGACTAAATTGAGGAAGTTTTTTCGATTTCCATCTTAAGAGTTTTTTTTTTTTTTTTTATCATGAATAGGCGTTGGAATTGTCAAATGCCTTGCATCTATTGATATGATCATAAGACTTTCATTTTTTTCTACAGATATGGTGTCCTGGGTTAGCTGCATGCAAGGCAAATACTCTACTGCTGTGATATTTCTCTGGCCCTCATTTATTTTATCTTTGAGAGAGATTATTGTCATAGAATTTAGCACTATCTTATTGTAGAAGATTAATGTGTCTATGGGGCCCATCTTTCTTTTTTTTTAATATAATTTTTATTTTAACCAAAGTGGCTTACATATCATTCACAGCAATATTTTAGGTACATATTAACATTGAATCAGAGGAATTTCTTTAAAGTAGACCCTTCAGTTCATCTCTTAAGATCAGCTTTGAATCTATAAAACTACTGAGCTGTTGCTTATCCTGTGTATTCTGCCTTCAAATATGAATTAAATTCTGACTGGGTACAATATATTATTTTTATTTTGGGCCATACCTGGTGACACTCAGGGGTTACTCCTGGCTATGTGCTCAGAAATTGCTCCTGGCAAGGGGGACCATATGGGACGCCGAAGGATTGAGCCATGTGTCAGCCAAGTGCAAGGCAAATGCCCTACTACTGCACCATAGCTTCAGCCCTGGGTACAATATTCTTGGTGAGACTATAATTTCATTGACTTTTTAAATAATATTCTAACAATGCCTTCAGGCCTGGAGGGTTCCTTATGATAAATCTTCTGTAAACTTAATATTTCTTTGTACTTAATTTTTTTTGATAGAGTTGCTCTTTATATTCTCTTTTTATCTGTAGTTTTCATTATTCTGAATAAGATATGCCTTGAGATGCTTTTAATTGGGTTTCTTTCTATGGTACTTTTAGACATCGAGGATATGGCAATATTCACTCTTTTTTTCTGGAAATATCCCAACAGTGGTATATTTTTCTGCTGTTTCATCATCATAGGGGTTTTATTCAAGCCTCACTGGGTCACCAATGATTCTTATATTGTTCACTTAAAATATTAGCATATCCCAACTATGTAACACATTTATAAATTTTGTAGATGAGGGTGTGTTTTTCTTTGAGAGGCCATTATTGAGGCTTCTGTACCTACTATTAGGTATGTACACTTAACTTTGAACCCTTTCTATACAAATCAACTCTTATGGTACCAAACACATTAGGTGAGTAATTTGTAAGTCTTCTATGGATACCAAATCATTTATTTAGGAAAATATGCTATATCCCTAAAACTGGAAGATTCTGAAAAGTGATTGTAATCAAAAGAGGGCCCGATTGTATTATACTCTTAATTTCCATGTCAGATATAAATTAAACCATGCTTCAAGAAGGGCATTCAATTATTAAAATCAATGTGTGTGACATTGTGCCTGCATGTTTTGAAGTAAAGAATACAAAATTACACAGCCCAAATAAGAGACTTTTTAAGCACTAATAATTTTTCTTGTTAAAGACAAAATATCTTAAATTTAACTGTTATTCCAATTAAAGTCCTGAAGACGTGCTAAGTCTGGAGATTTAAATAGAGCCACTTCTCCTTCCTATTCAAATGGGACTTCTGTTAAATGAAATGGTCACAAAAATTTTTATTAGCCACTATGAAAATTTAAGCTTGCAAGCACACTTTGAAAGAAATGTGGTGACAATTAAAATAAACTTGTTATATAGAAATATTATCTGTAGTGTTATTTTAACAAGGTCATTTTTTATGAGAACTGTAAATTGGAAATCAACACTATTATATAATAACTCATAGAAAATAATTTAATGTCACTATAATATCAGTATTGTTTATGCTATGTTCTTTTAAAATTCTGGTTTATTTTTCTTCCTTGAATTTCTCCCTGTAGTACTTAGAAAGGCATTTAATGGTAGGATTAAACCTAGGGACTTTCATTGCAAGGTATGTGTTGTGTCATCTGAGTCACATGTCAACTCTTTGTACCTTTCTTTTTTGTCTTTCACTTTCCCATTCTTTTTGTTTGTCTTTAGCTAGTTTAAATTTAGTTCCTACTCTAGGGTATTTCACTTTGTCTTCACTCTACTTATTAGCCACATATAATTATTTTCAATAAAAATTATTTATTTTCAATAAAAATCTCCCTCATAATTCTAAAAACTGAGCAATATTCCAGAGTTGTTGGTAAAAATTAAAGAAAATTTGTGACATTGGTGATGGGAATGTTGCACTGGTGATGGGGGTGTTCTTTGCATGACTGAAACCCAACCACAATCATGTTAGTAATCAAGGTGTTTAAATAAAATATTAAAAGAAAAACAGAAAAATTGGGTGCCACAACCTGCTTCTAATGGAAATGTATAATGGAATAGTCACTATCAAAAACAGTTTGGCAATTTTTCAAGTAATTGAATATAAATGTAAAAAAAAGAAAAACTTTTGATTACTTTCGCCATATATCTGAATATTTAAAAGTTTGAATAGCTGAATTTGGCTATGGAGCTTTACAATTATTCCAATATATATAAACATTCCTTCCCAAAACATCAGATGCACATTTCTTTCAACTGCCCAGATAAGAATCACAAATAAGGGACAGAATGATAGTATAGTAAGTAGAGCATTTATTTTGCACAAGGCCAATCTGAGTTCTACTCCTGACCAACCTGAGTTAAATCCCTGAATTTGATCCTTGATGGTTTCCTGAGAACTACCAAGAGTGAGCACTAAGAGTAGAGCTAGGAGTAAGCCCCGAGCACTATTGAATGTGCCCCTTTCAATAAGTCAAAAAGCCACAAATAAATACCAAATTCTCACGTAAGTGAACTAGAAAACAAATAAAATTCCAAAGCATGCTTAATGAAGGTATTAATAAAAATGTAGAGTATAAATAAAAAAATAACAGATGTAAATGATATTTTAAAAGTTAATCAAACCAAGAGGTGTGATTATTTGAAAAGAAAAGAGCAAAATACAAAGAAACTTTTATCTAAACTCATAGAGAGTGGAAAACAAAATTCTAAAAAAAATGGAATGCACACTAAAGAAAAGTGTTTTTTACTATGAGATTATTAAGAAAATTATGTGAGAACAAATTGGACAAGTTCTAATGAATGGGAACATTTTCAGGTACATGCAATGTTTCAAGTCTTAACCATTAGGAAAAAAATATTCATCAAAAATAATAATTTTTGTTACTCTTTTCAGTCTCTTCCCAAAACCCAACAAACAAAATTCCTGGGTCAGATGGATTTATTAGTGAACTCAACCAATCTTTTATGGAACAATTAATATCTATTCTTCTGAAACTCTCCTATAAAATTGAATAGAAGGTAAAATTTCCAAGTATATTTTATAAAGCAAATATTACCTAGTTGATAAAGAGGTTCTAAATGGCCATAGATCCTTTATTAAATTTAAATTATTTATTAATGTAAATTATTTATTAATATAAATCACTTGCATAAATGCTTCTTACCCCAGTTTGATCTCAGAATAATATGTGACTCTATAAACATCTCTTGGAGGCAGAGAAAGAGTAACTTGAGGAGCAGCACTGGTTCTTTTTTACTTTGGTTTTATCCCCAAATTCATATAAAACAAAAAACAAAACCAGAAAATTAACCTGCTTCAAATAGGGGGTGGAACCACAGCACAGTTGGTAGGGGGTTTGCTTTGCACACTACTGAGTTGGGTTCAATCTCTGGCATTCCTCCCAAATGGCCCCCTAAACTGGACATAAATAATTTCTGAGCACAAAGCCAGGAGTAACTCCTGACTGAGCTCAGGGTGTCCCCCACAAAAAATAAACAAAATAGGCAGGAGATTTGGCAGGACACTTAATCAATTAAGATGCAAGAGTGTCCATTTGCACAAGAAGTAATTTTCATCATCCCTTACTATCAAACATGCAAACCAAGCACCTTTGGAAACAGCTATTTCCAAAAGACAAGGAACAACACATTTTGAAGAAGATATGGATGAAAGAAAATTTATACACTATAGGAATATCAAATCTTCAATCATGGGAAATAAAATGAAGATTCTCAAAATTAAAAATAGAAATTTCATAATAACTAGTATTCCACTTCTTATCCCACATATACAAAAATGCTAATTCAAAGAGATATGTGCATCTTCATGTTTATACAGTACTATAATTGTAAATAACTGGAAATATCCAAAGTGGAATGGTCAGATGTTAGATCAGATTATGTACTTTATATGTGTTATTTATATATGTGTATATAAAGACATGCATGTGTAAATATGTTTCATCATTTATTTTATATATGTATATATTTAATGGAACACTATTTCATTCTTAATGAAATTGAATCCTTCCACATATAATAGCCTGGATAGATCTTGAGGCAATTTTGCTAAATGGAGAAACACTGTAATTTTACTTATAGGCAGCATGTTGAGGAAACCAAGAGATTAGCTAGATAATATAAAAGTATTTTTTTAGGATGTAAGACCCATTATTATTTACCAAAATGGAATAATTAAGGAGAATAAACTTAGATAAAGTAATCAATTGCATGATAAGTGGTAGATAAAAATAAACTTTTAGGCTTACACACATGCTGATTTTCAGAAACATATTCTGTAAGTTATGCAAAGTTTCTGCATTGAAAATGGTACTTACTATAAAGTAACTTGGTCAGTGTTTGGTTTGGAGAAAAGATGAGAGATGGGTGAAATAGATCCCTAACCAAAGGGACCACTTTGAGATGCTAGCAGTAGTGTGGTGAATTAGTTATAGAAAAAAACCTGAACCAATATAAATGGTGGGAACAGAAATAAATGTAATAGATTTGAGAGTCACTATTTTAAGGAATTTTGAGTGATTTACTATACAGATAAGATTTGATAATTTTGTCTCTTATTCCTAGATAGAGAAATAAAAGATAAAGATTTTGAGCTTGGAACACTGAAAAAATAATGAGATTAAAACAGAATTTAACTGGAAATGGGGGTTTATTTGGAGAGGGAGAAAAAAATTATTTTAGATATGCCTTCTTTGGGATCACAGCGAATGGAATATACAGGTCTGTATGTCCAGTAGTTACTTGGAAAATTATTAGGGAGTGGATGGGGCCCAGGAGCCAAGTGGTCTCAGGAACATTGAGTGGAAAGAAAAAAAGAGGTCATATCTAAATACCCAAGTTAAAGTCAATGACAACAGTATCAAGAGACCCAAATTATAACAAGCTAAACATAAAATGGACCTGTTACACTAGCAGTCCCGGGGGCTAGGGGGTGGAAGTTTGGGATGCATGCGGGGAACTATGGTGGAGGGAGGTCAGCACTGGTGATGGGAATGGCCCTAATTCACTGTCACTAAATGCCTGAAATACAACTGTGAAAGATTTGTAATTCACAATGACCTCAATAAAATTTTTTAAATTTGATTTTATATGTATTTATAATAGTCAAAGTAGAAAGTAATGTGGTAGCTCTAGGAGTATTTATGAAATTTATAAGGGAAATAATTTGAAGGGGTACAAGCAAAGGTATAAACATTGAACAACAATCCACCTCTAGTTTATTATTTTCATAATACCCTACTATGAAAGATTGTTCATTATATGTTTATGTTAACACAAACTTGACCCGTATTCTTTACCACTGTATAGAAACCTTGTGTTTCACACAATAATTGGTGAAGTGGAAGGATCTTTTTTACTTTAGCACTAAATAAAGAAATACTATTCTTGTAAATTTTCATATATTCAAATAGTCTTAAGGCCAGCTTTCTATAAATTAGCTGGTCAAGGAAAAGTATCTCACTGGACAATACATTTCAGAGAAGCTTTCTTTTGCTTTTCAGTTTTTCGCCTGCATATTTGGGTGCTGACCTTGTATTGTGTTGAGTGATTCAGCAAATGTGACTTGATTCATCTTGATTTTGAGGTGCTTCTTTTCACTTTCTTTTTCTTCCTTCTAGAAAATAAACAAATCAAATAAATTTTGCTTTCTACATTGTAAAGAGCTCAATAGAAATGTAAGTTTCTAATGATAAATCTATTCATTTAAATCAATCTTTTATTTTATATGCTAAATAGTAATGAATATGGTTGAATATTTTTTACTTCTGCTATTGAACATAAATCTCAAACTTACAGGAATTTTGTTCCTGGAAACTTTGTTTTCTTAATGTGAGTGCTGTATCTCTTATGTCCATGCTTATCCCAGTTATGGTCCTTACTTTCCACAGGCTTAGCTTAGTTTTGGTTCTGGTCTGGGTGGATAGTGGTAGAACTTAAAATATTAGATAAAAGTAGCTTAGTCCCTCTAGTCATGCTTCTCTTTCTTCTCTCCATGAATTCATTAGCTTCTACCTCATTATTTATTGGAGCATCTAATCTTTTCCAATAATATTGGCATTTCCCAGTGAACTTGGCCAGCATGTACTAACTTGAGGCTTTGCTTTGGCAAAAATTTCAAAGACGTAAGGTTAAAACACAGAAAGACTGACTTCCAAGGTCATCACAGGCAAATAGATGCTAATATTATGGGTGATGAGTCAGTGTTTTTAGAGGGTAGGTGGGTATAAAGATAAACTTATCAATTTTAATAAAATTGAAGGAAAGTGAATAGGACTATCCAAATATAAATGACTTGATTTTACAAAGATAACCTTTTTGTTTGTCATATGAATAAGACATAAAGTATGCTTCAGTCATTAGATGCATAATTAACAAAAGCCTAAGGCCAAATTATATACAAACATAGATATTACAGTAGAAATGGTTGAAAGAAAATGACAGGAAGTGAGGCTTGAGAAGAAAGTGGGAACAAGATCTAGAAAGTTTTTGTAAGCCTGATGCACAGTTTGGTATTATTTACAGACTGTCAAAAATATTTTAAATAAAAAGTAAAGAATTAGATAACAAGTAAATCAGGTGACTTAAGCTTCATTTTTATCATGAGCACTTATCAAGAATGTATTATTCTAATGGTATAGAAGAGGATAACAATTAAGTGGCTAGAAAGGTATAGAATTTTGCATACATTATGAAGTCCTGATAAAGCATTTGGCTTCTGATCATGCTGAGATATTGTACATAAATATCTCCATCATTAATTATGGCTCTGAAAACTTTTAGTATTTCTTTTAGATTAATTAGTAATTCATGAAAATTGTCTGGTAATTTAAGTGAACACTGGTTATGATTATTATTTATGATTATTAGTAACATTATTACTTTAGAATGAAATATATAACTTAATCATAATTTAATAATTATAGTATTACTATTTAGAACAAACCTACTATGTGTTTAGTTCTACTATATATAGTTTGGATAACATAGGTATGAACAGATACAATTTTTG
The DNA here is from genome assembly GCF_024139225.1 of Suncus etruscus. Taxonomy (NCBI): domain Eukaryota; kingdom Metazoa; phylum Chordata; class Mammalia; order Eulipotyphla; family Soricidae; genus Suncus; species Suncus etruscus. The sequence continues at coordinate 11,535,458 of NC_064857.1, read as the reverse complement.
TTCTTTAGATAAATACTTATAATTTATATAATTCTGGTCTGCAATGGGACCCTCACTTTGACTGTGCTGGAATTTTGAAGTCAGTAAAACTCTGTTGCGAAGGACTGTTCTATTCATACTAGAATGCTTACCAGCATTTCTGACTTTCCCACTAGATATTAAAAAGATTCCTACTCCAAAACGGATACAATTACATTTATTTCCAAACACTGCCAACTTACCTAAGTGGCAAAACTGAGCTCATCCAAGGTCTAGATTGATTTAAAAAGTCACTAATTCTTGGGTATTTGACAATGTTTTGTTGGAAACACATCATATTATCAATATAATATTCACAAATATTTTATTTTGGATGATGGTAGAATGAAAATCAGCACCAAGAAACCAAGGAGTGTTTTTTCAAACATTAATACAGTCTTTTAAATGTTTATCATTCTATTTTAAGTCACAGTTTTTCATAAAATAATGTGAACAGACACCATAGATAGTCTATAAACAAGATAGTAATCAACTAAGCTGTAGGCTATTCAGACATTACAGTTTACTAAAATATATAAGCAAACAAATGATTAAAATCAAGACTGACTTAGAAATATCAGGATCATACCTGTCTCAAGGGTTGCTGATTCTGATTGCTTGGATCTGTATCTTGGTGATTCTCTTCATTCCTTTCTCCAGGTGTCACTTTGTTGAATTTTATTATCAGTGATTTAAACATTTTCTCCAAATTGGTTCGAAAAACTTGTTTTTTATGACTCTGCGTCTTGAAGTTGAAAATGGATTTTGTTTTTCTTTTCATTAGTAGACAAGCCAATTAGTTCTTTAATCAGGATTTGTTCTGGTTAATTCCTAGAGGCAACTCTCTAGCTAGTAAGGGCTTTGGCTTAAAAGCAGAAAATTACTTCTGCTTGAATGATTTGAATTCTGTTTATGAACTTTAGAGAGTCAAAATGCCCTTGTGAATAATTTAAAAGTGGAGGATAAGACTAAATTTTATTGTTGATTTGAATGGTTTTAATGTGATCATATAACTCACTGGGTTTCTTTTCCTTCTAATTATCAATTGTCTTCATATATCTGATTTTATTCAAAGAAATTCATAAAAATGATGAAAAAAGTAAGATGTGCAGAGAGCTTATAAAGTGATAGTTCATTCTCCCAAGGTTCCTATCTCTAGTTCTGAGCCAAAAAGTAACTACCTGTAAGCTTCCTTTTTATCTTCTGGTGGTTCATTTTTATTATTAGCAATTGGGATTTTATTGCTTGACTATATTAGTAGATTTGGTTGATTAATTTCCTCAGAAAATAATAAAAATGAAAAACTGCTTCACACTCCCAATATCCTCAATATTCATCTCAGATTCATAATTATAATCATGCAGGAATTAAACAGGGGTGGTAGGAAGAGAGAGAGAGAGAAAGAGAGAGAGAGACAGAGAGACATAGAGACAGAGAGACAGAGAGACAGAGAGACAGAGAGACAGAGAGACAGAGAGACAGAGACAGAGAGACAGAGAGAGATATCAATGCTTAAACACAGAAATGTTCCTTTCTTTTTTTAAATTAATATCTTTAGGGGCCGGAGAGATAGCATAGAGGACATCGGTTTGAATCCCGGAGCCCCATATGGTCCCCCGTGCCTGCCAGGAGCAATTTCTGATCCTGGAGCCAGGAATAACCCCTGAACACTGCCGGGTGTGATCCAAAAAAACAAACAAACAAACAAACAAACAAACAAAAAAAAACCACAAAAAATTAATATCTTTATTTAAACACCTTGATTACAAACATGATTGTGGTTGGGTTTCAGTCATGTGAAGAACATTCCCCTTCACCAGTGCAACATTCCCATCCCCAATGTCCCAAATCTCCCTCCTCCCCACCCCACGCCCGCCTGTAAAGTCTTTCTACTTCCCTCATTCATTCTCATTGTTAGGGTAGTTCTCAATGTAGTTATTTCTCTAACTGCACTAATCACTCTTTATGGTGAGCTTCATGTCTCTGAAAATTATTGCAAGAATGTCTTTCATTTTTCTTAAAACCCATAGATGAGTGAGACTATTCTGCATCTCTTACAATCTCTGATTTCTTTGATCAAGACATCAGCAAGCTTTTCTTTCTTTTTTTCTTCAGATGAGCAAAAGGGAAGGAACTCTTTCAATTTTCTTCTTGGCTTATAGATGGTCAGCTTCTTATTGTGTCTTCACTATTCATATTTGTATCCAAACTCTCTCAGTTTATAAATATAATGTACAACACATTAGCTCTACTTCATAGACCTCATCTTAACTTGAATAACTGCAACATCCTTACCAACATATAGACATGTTTAGAGGTTTTAGATGTTAGAACTTCAACATTAAATTTTCAGGGGTGATATTTCAGCCTGTATAGAGAGTGGCAATATGGAATATGCACATTGCTTTTATGTTTAGTTTTTACGTTGTTTTATCATTAACTTATAATACTGCAGAATTTAAATAATATAGCATCATATTATTTATGTGCAGAAGACTCATTCCCTCTTCCTTAAGTTCCAGTGTCATCTCATTATAAAAATGATCCCTTGAGGGTATGGAAAGATTGTACGGGGATAAGATGCTTGTTTTGCATGTTTTTAACCTGGAGTTTGATCTATGCCACCTAGAGTGTACCAGGGGTCCTCAAACTTTTTAAACAGGGGGCCAGTTCACTGTCCTTCAGACTGTTGGAGGGCCAGATTATAGTAAAAACAAAAATTATGAACAAATTTCTATGCACACTGTATATATCTTATTTAGAAGTGAAGAAACAAAATGGGAATAAATACAATATGTGGCCTGTGGGCCGTAGTTTGAAGACCCCTGGTAGCCTAAAGACAACCAGGAGTAATTTATGAGCACAGAACTAGGAGTAAGTTCTTAGTACTACCATGTGTCACAAAAACAAATTTTTTTGGTCTGTAGTTTCTAGCTGTCTTTCATTTTCAGATAAGCACCAAATTTTCCATTGAGTCATTATATATGGTATTTGGATTTCACATAGGTGTGAAACCATATAATACTTATATTTTATTTCCTCACTTTACTAACCATAATCATCTTATGTTTGAACTATATTTGCACTTTAAAGGCAACAACTTAACATTTTTAATGGGGTACTATTATACTTCTGAGCATATATCACAGCTGTTCATTCAGTCATTTGTCAATAAACATTTTGGTCGATTCTACCTTTTGGTCATTGTGAGTCAATTCTATGAAAATAGGGATGAAATAATATTTAAATTAATTTTTTTTGTGGACCCACACCAAGTGGTATCCAGGTCTAACTTCTAGCTCTGTGCTTAGGCATCATTCTTAGATTTAAAGGGGACCATATATGGTGGCAAGTACCAACCTGGTTGTCTACATGCAAAAGAAACACCTTATCTCTCTGACAGTGAAATACCATTTAACTTACTGTTCTTGCACCTTCCACATAAAGATCTAAGAGTGACATTGCTGAATCATATGGTATTTTCCATTTTCATTTTTTTTAAGTAATCTCTGTGCTGTTCCATAGCGGACAAACACAATTATATCCCTACTGATATAGTGTTTGCAATGCTTTTGATGTACGTCATTCTCATGGATGAGGTGATGTCTCACTGAAATTGGTGGTGGGAAATGTGCACTGGTGAAGGGTGTTGGACGTTGTGTGACTAAAATTTGACCATGAACAACTTTGTAACTGTATCTCACAGTGATTCAATTACATAATTTATTTAAAAATAAAAATATTTGTAGCACCAGAAAAATCATTAAAACACCTGACTTGCTGTGCTATGTCTCTGGACATTCTTTGTGTATGTTTGTTGTTATTCATGCATTGCTAATCAACTATATATTTTGTCCTTTTCTTCCCTATCCTTTTCTTTATTATTTAACCCAATTTTACTTTATTTTGTGTTTAATACTAATAACCAATAGCTATTTTTATTTTTCATAACTCTACCGGATTTTGGTTTTGGTTTCAGGTTGGCTACATGAACACTGAAATATTTTTCACGGTCCATCTATTAGAGTCTAATATACAAAGACTCAACTGCCTCTTAACTGCAGTAGATTCATTATATAAAACAATTCACAGTTGGATAATCACAATTTAAGATGGATTTTTATAGTATAAAGCATTAAGTCTTAACATTATCCTTTAACCATTCAGCTTTTAAAAAAAGTACTGGATATAAAGAAAAATATCCCAGCTCTCTACCAAGTTCCAAAAGAAAATAATGGCTGCCAATACTCTCCAGGTAGTCTGATCCTGTGGCATTCTCAGATATTGGAGGGGGAAAGGAGCAGATTCCTCATTTTGCATAGATTGCAGCAGCCCGCCCAATTCCCAACCCTCTGACAGAAATGCCCCAGCTCTGTGATTTAATCTTTCATGCAACCATTTTTGTTTTACACCTGTAAATCCTGGATGCAGCTATAAGACTCCTTAATATTTAATAATTCTATCAGCTCAGGAGTATCACAAGAGGTCTAATGGGAAAGCTACATCGTAATATACCAACCTCAGTGAGCCTGCACTGTAATACAGAAGTTTCAACTAGCACAACAGCCCAGAAAATCCTTAGACACTGGCTTTAGTAACATCAAGGAGAGATGGTGTTAACACTCATTTCTAATTGGTCCTTTGTTAAGTTTTGATGATTTTATTTGTCTTTGTGTTGTAACAATTAATACTAAGTAAACTTGTTTGTGTCTACATGGAGGCAGGTCAGGTGGTGAGTGGGGACACTGGTGAAGAGAATGTCATATTAGTGGTGGGATTGATGTTTGAACATTTAATGCCTGAAATGACTGTATTATGAACAACCTGCTAAATCATAGTGACACAATAGAAAGTAAAAATAAAAGGTACTGGCTATTAAAGGTATTATAAAAATCTGAATTATAAAATACTTTCTGTTCAAAAACAAGATGATGTTGTATCATAGAAGTACAAACTTTTATGTTAAAAATCTGATTAAAATATATATATATATATATACATATATATATATACATAGGTGATAGTCCAAGAATACCTGAAGTATTAAAATAATGAAAGTATATTTAACTTATAAGACAGACTCCTCTTGATCTTATAAATATGAATGTTATAAAATAAAAATAAAATTTTTGATTATAAAAAGCTGTAGTTAGGGTGGAGAGATAGTGCAGAGGTTAAAAACTTGAATTGACTTGAATGTGGTTGACCCTTGTTCAAGCCCTGGCATTGCATATGGTCCTTTGAGCATCATCAGGAGTAAACACTGAACCAGGATGAATCAAACACACACACACACACACACACACACACACACACACACACACACAAATCCCCTACAATTTCAGTTTGGCCATAACATTCTGTGTATATTTTGACAGGGAATTGTGATGTTAGCTTCTCTATTGGTAGAATCTTATTCCCTAGCCTGCCTTAAATTAACAAAAAGCAAAACAAAAAACTAGATCACGGATATGCCTCAAGTGATTGTGTAATTGTGAGACCTTGTGGCTGCATCTTATCAACTCATGGCTCTCAAGAACCAACAGGAAAGAACCTGGTGTCTTCTCCACTGATTAGAGCAATCATAACAAGAGCAACAGCTGAAAAGCAATGGCAGATATAAGTCCTTTGATTATTTTTCTGCATTTATTGAGTTGTAAATGATATACAGTATAACATCCTGTAAATTCAGAATATAAATGTGTCATTCGAAACATGTCTTGTAAATTGCTTACCGAAATTAAGTAGCAAACATCCTCGACTTAATTACTCTTTGATTGCTATTGCTAATATGTTGATAATATTTAAGCTTTTGTCTTTCTGTAAATTTCACATAGACGATCCTATAATGCTCACTATAGTTTCTTCTGGTGGCTCTCTCTATATGACTAAAAAGGCAAATTATTTTACTCTATTGGGAGAGTAGATTGGAAGCATAAATTTGCATGAGAAACAATCTCCATATTAGAAATTGTTCATGAGAACTTTAAGTCCTATGTCAAGACCAAACATTGACTTTCTAAATTTTGTGTTGCCTATTTTTTAAATAAAAAATTCCCATTTTTTAAAAGTATTTGGCATTTTCAAATTAAAACCAAGGGTGTTGTCAAGACCATTCTTCACATTAATTGAATGATGAGTTAACTCACTTGATTTTTTCCCATCTGTATCTCTGAACTTCAGAATTTCCTTGATGTAGTATTTTTTATTGTAGAATTTTTATTTTTATTTTTTATTATTTTTTAAATTTTTTATTTGAAGACAAAGATGCAAAGAAAGGACAAGGTGAAGTTACAATGAGAAGGCAAAGATAGTATTACGCATGTAAAAGTTTATACTAAGAAATTTTAAGAACTTGGGGCCGGGCGGTGGCGCTAAAGGTAAGGTGCCTGCCTTACCTGCGCTAGCCTAGGACGGACCGCGGTTTGATCCCCCGGCATCCCATATGGTCCCCCAAGCCAGGAGCGACTTCTGAGCGCATAGCCAGGAGTAACCCCTGAGCGTCACTGGGTGTGGCCCAAAAACCAAAAAAAAAAAAAAAAGAAATTTTAAGAACTTTTCAAAGAAGAATTTAAGTTTATTTTTTCATATACAAAAATATTAAATCCCTATTGATTTTTAAAAAATGAAGAAATATAATTTTAAATTCAATGATTGTATAAAATCATGTGTACTTAATAACTTGATAGTACATGTGATTTGACTATAGTCCTGCATATATCAAATTAATTAATTTATTTTTGATGGGGCAGAGTGGTTTGGGATCTACTGTGCAGAGCTCAGGGGAATCTAAACTTGGCCTCAAGCAATTCCTTACCTCATGTACTATCATCACCCCAGCCTCATAAAATTGCTTAATTTTTTTAGTTTAAAATGGATTTTAAAAATAAAAATTTTTTAGTTTAAAATGGATTTTAAAAATCAAAATTTTCTTTCATTACATTATTATTTTGTTTCTAAAATACCCCATAAATATGCATAATTTTAGGATGTGCTCAAATAATTCTCTAATTTTAAAGTTTATTATATTTAAAATTTATGAGAAATACGGGTAACAAGGCTTGAGACCAATTATCTTTCTTCCTGAAACTCAACAGGAATATACATATTTATCATAAATCTTTATTTAAATTTGCTCATAGCATTTACTCAGACACAGAAGTCAGAGAGTCTCTATGTGGAAAATGCACTAAATAGGAACTTTCTAGATATGTATAGACTTCTTACGATGAATATAATTGAGATTTAGGGAGTTATGTTGCGTGTCTAGATGAAGATTGGGGAAAGGGGAAATAATTGATAAGATTTGTTATGAAAGTAGAAATGGAAATTTCCTGAGGCCATATTTTCTTACTCTTTTGTGCAAGTTTTTTTTTTTTGTTTGTTTTGTTTTGTTTTTGGGTCACACCCGGTGGTGCTCAGGGGTGACTCCTGGCTGTCTGCTCAGAAATAGCTCCTGGCAGGCACGGGGGACCATATGGGACACCGGAATTCGAACCAACCACCTTTGGTCCTGGATCGGCTGCTTGCAAGGCAAACGCCACTGTGCTATCTCTCCGGGCCCTTGTGCAAGGTTTTTGCATGCAGCGCTCTGAAAAGATCTCAAGTTAAAATGTTCTTGAACACAGGTGGACAGCTTTTTTTTTTTCTTCTTCTGTATCTAAGGGTTCGCTTTGTTTTTCTTTATCCAAAAATATATGATTTGTTTATGTATGATTTCATAATGATCAGAGTTGTTCATGTGATGTCAGTCTATCATAAGATATTTAATGTCATTATCACTTAGATTCGTGAGAAAAAAAATTGGATAATCACAATTTGACACCTATAAATTGAAGTAAATAAGTAATGCTATATCAGCACAGAAGACCAGGTGTCAGAGTCTGCTTAGGTGTAAATAGATACTAAATCTGAGAGTAAAACAGCAGAAAAATGAATTTTCAGGGGCCGGAAGATACAGCAGGCAAAGTGCTGTATTTACACACAGGTAACCTAGGTTTGATCCCAACACTCCATATGTTAACCTGAGCACCACTAGAATGATTTTCAAGCCAGGAATAATTCCTGAGTACTTCTAGGTGTGATCCCAAAACTTAAAAAAAAAAAAAAAAGCAAACAAATAAAAAAACTCAAATACAACAACAATCAAAAAAGAATTTTTTTTTTGTTTTTGGTTTTTGGGTCACACCTGGCAGTGCTCAGGGGTTACTCCTGGCTCTGTGCTCAGAAATTGCTGCTGGCAAGCACAGGAGACCATGTGGGATGCCGGGATTTGAACCATCATCTCACTTGAATCGGCTGCATGCAAGGCAAAAGCCCTACCGCTGTGCTATCTCTCCAAAAAGAATGAACTTTTTAATTTTTTAATTTTTAATTTTTTACAAAGATGCAAAGAAAGAGGGCAAGGTGAAGTTATAGTGGGAAGACAATCACCCATAAACAGAATTCTCTTTTGAAATTTCAGCCAAAAGAATGAATTTTTATAATGTTTTACAAAGAAGAAATTCAGTGAACAGATATTGAAAGGACATTGTAGACTAAAAAAAAGCAGTCTGTTACCTAAGGACTTACAGTAAATGGCAAAAATGTGGCCAGGATAGTACTCAGTACACATATAATAAAGATAAGTTAAGATACATTCAACTACAATTGAATGTTGAACATAAGAAATACATTGATGGGGCAGAAGAGATAGCACAGCAGTAGGGCGTTTGCCTTTCATGCAACCAACCCAGGAGATGGTAGTTTGATTTCCGCCATGCCATATGTTTCCCCAAGCCTACAAGGAGTGATTTCTGAGTGCAGAGCCAGGAGTAACCCCTGAACGCTGCCAGGTGTCACCCATGACCAAAATAAAAACAAAAAACAAACAAAAAACCCCAAACAAACAAACAAAAAAAGAAATACACTGAATATAAGTTGAGTTTGTATCATTTTCCAAAGGTGTCAAAGACAAAAATTTTCTTGTTTTTATTTCACATGGTTTTAAAAACATTAAGTTAAATAAACCTGGAGAAAACTTCTAAATAAATTTATTTTTTCTTGAGTTAATTACATTGAATATTTTATGAACTTATAAAGTGGAATTATAGCAACTTATACTTAGAGAAAATTTCCATAATAAAATATGTATAACACTGTTTAGAAATATTTGCCAGCATGATTTTATGAGACGACAAATTTAGCATATTTAGATTTTTTATTTTAGTCACCTGCAGGTGTAATGAGAATAGATATAGTTCCACTAAGCTGACATGAAAAATATCTAAAACTAAAGTGATTTAAATGCTATTTACGAAGTAGGAATGCTTTATTTCTTTGATTATAATATTTGCATTGCTTCTAATTTATAATTAAAATGCATGAGCAGTGGATGTAACAGATATTAAGGGTAAAAATGCCTTCCGGAAATTGTTAATAACTAGTGGCATCTGTGACTAATGAATGCTCTATTGGTTTAGACTGTGACTAATAGAATAAATGTTTTGAAAAAAAAAACCCTTATGTTCATGTTTTATAAACAGTAATGGGGTCATGATACGTTTTTAACATGTGGATATGGATGGACTAACTATATGAAGTATTCTCATTCTTTTATATTTACTAGCAAAGTTGATTAGCTTGCTCCAGTAGTTGGCTCCAATTATGGATTAACTTTGTTTCTTCTTTTTTTTTTTATCATCTGGTAAGCTAACTAAAAGCACTTCAGTTAATTGAATATTATGATCTATTTTTATGTAAGAAGATTAATACTGCAATTCATAAAGAAATTCTGTTTCAGTTAGCTGACCAGCTAAGCATCTTTTAATTGATTTTTCTATATTCCAAGTTTATTTGGATTAGAAATGTGATCATTCAGGATATTTTTTTAGCTATATCAGGATGTTAGTTTTCATGAACAATGCATCTCAAAAAACACATGCTGGTTTATTATTTAAGAATAAATAACAGCTGCTGGTTATCTTAATAATAAAAGCAAAATGTAGAGAGTGCTTATATAGATCTTTTTGACTCAGGACAGGGATGATATTACTTTTCAATGCTCAGACTTTCTAATGGTGAAATTTTATTGTTGAGTTTGAGGAGTGAATCTAACATCTAACAATTTGAAAATCTGAGAATGATTGTGTTCTTTATTTAAAAACCAGCATTGTTTCATCCTTGGATTTTAATCTTGTGATTTTTACAAGATGTTTAATTTGAAACAATTTTTAATCATGTTACCATTAACTTACTTAAATACAATTTCACTTTATCACCTATCTGACAACTACTTTTGACTTCTTATTTTGTTAAAGCCATCATATTACTTTGATTTCATCACTTATCTCTACCACATAAATTGTTTATTTGTTTTTTTTTGTGTGTGTCACATTGAACAGTGCTCAGGTGTTACTTATGGATCTGCAATCAGAAATTGCTCCTGGTAGGCTCATGGGAAATATGGGATACCAGAATTAGAACCACAATATGACCTGGAAAGGCCTTATGTAACGCAAATGTCCTATCACTGTGCTATCTCTCTGGCCCTATTTGATTTCTTTTTTTAGAATATTTATGCTCCTTAGAATTCTTTTTAATTCTCAGTTTTTTCTCTTTTTTTTCTTTATTTAAACATCTTGATTATATATATGATTGTGATTAGGTTTCAGTCATGTAAAGAACAACCTCTTCACCAGTGCAACATTCCCACCACCAATATCCCAAATCTCCCTCCATCCCACCCCACCCCCACCTGTACTCCAGACAGGCTTTCCAGTTCCCTCATTCATTCACATGATTATGGTAGTTCTCTGCATAGTTATTTCTATCACTGCACTCACCACTCTTTGTGGTGAGCTTCATGAAGTGAGCTGGAAGTTCCAGCCCTCCTCTCATTGTCTCTGAGGATTGATTTTATTTTTCTTAAATCCCATAGATGAGTGAGACTATTCTGCATCTCTCTCTCCCCCTGACTTATTTCACTCAGCATGATAGATTCCATGTACATCCATGTACAGGAAAATTTCATGACTTCATCTCTCCTGACGGCTGCATAATATTCCATTGTGAATATGTACCACTGTTTCTTTTGCCATTCGTCTGTTGAAGGGCTTCTTGGTTGTTTCCAGAGCCTGGCTATTGTGAATAGTGCTGCAATAAATATAGGTGTGAGGAAGGAGTTTTTGTATTGTATTCTTGTGTTCCTAGGGTATATCCCTAGGAGTGGAATAGCTGGGTCGAATGGGAGCTCAATTTCCAGATTTTGGAGGAATCTCCATATTGCTTTCCATAGAGGTTGGACTAGACTGCATTCCCACCAGAAGTGGATAAGAGTTTCTTTTTCTCTACATCTCCACCAGCACTGATTGTTCTCATTCTTTGTGATGTATGCCAATCTCTGTGGTGTGAGATGGTATCTCATTCTTGTTTTGATTTGCATCTCTCTGATGATTAGTGATAAGGAGCATTTTTTCATGTGCCTTTTGGCCATTTTTATTTCTTTTTTATCAAAGCGTCTATTCATTTCTTCTCCCCATTTTTTGATGAAATTAGATGTTTTTTTTTCTTGTAAAGTTCTGTCAGTGCCCTGTATATTTTGGATATTAGCCTATTATCTGATGGGTGTTGGGTGAATAGTTTCTCCCACTCGGTGGGTGGCTCTTGTATCCTGGGCACTATTTCTTTTGAGGTGCAGAAGCTTCTCAGCTTAATGCATTCCCATTTGTTGATTTCTGCTTCCACTATAAAGCCCTGCTCCAAGAAATAAGAGAGGACACACGGAAATGGAAACACATACCCTGCTCATGGATTGGCAGGATTAACATCATTAAAATGGCAATACTCCCCAAAGCATTATACAGATTTAATGTGATCCCCTTAAAAATACCCATGACATTCGTCAAAAAGGTGGATCAAACACTTATATGAAGTTCATCTGGAACAATAAACACCCTTAAATAGCTAAAGCACTCCTAGGGAAAAGGAGTATGGGAGGCATTACTTTCCCCAACTTTAAACTGTACTACAAAGCAATAGTTATCAAAACAGCATGGTATTGGAATAAAGACAGACCCTCAGATCAGTGGAATAGGCTTGAGTTCTCAGACATTGTTCCCCAAACATACAATTACCTAATTTTTGACAAGGGAGCAAGAAATCCTAAGTGGAGCAGGAAACACCTCTTCAACAAGTGGTGCTGGCAGAACTGGTTAGCCACTTGCAAAAAAGCGAACATAGACCCCCAGTTAACATCATGTATGAAGGTAAAATCCAAATGGATTAAAGACCTTGATATCAGACCTGATACCATAAAGTATATAGAACAATGTGTCGGTAAAACACTCCATGACATTGAGATTAATTCTCATTTTTAAACCACCATGCTAAATCATTATGATGGTGCTCTATTGAAATAATGGGCAGTTCAGAGGAATTAGAAGATATATTTGGAGTCTTACATAGCTGAACTGTACTTGTTTATTTGGTGAAGAGTTAGAGGCCCATCTATGAGATGAAAAGCAGAATTCAGAAGAAATTTACTATTGGACTTAAAACAAATAATATGGATATGATGAGATAGTACAAAGGGTAAGGTGCTTGTCTTTCACAAAACTGGCCTGACTTTGATCTCCAACACCCCATATAACATACTTCAAGCACCTCCAAGAGTAATTCCTTAGCTCAGATCAAGGAATAAGTCATGAGCATAAACCAGTGTGGCCCAACCCTGTCCCCCCAAAAACAATATCAAAGAAGCCACTGCTTTCCTTTAATATAAAATTTGAAATTTATTGTAAATATATCTTATCTATGAAACATATTTGTAAAATTGTTTAGAGAAGAATGTTTTAAAATGGAAAACTGGCAGAAATGTCATAAACATATCATCTCATGTTAAATCTCATAATGTATTTGTAAGAAGTTTAAAAATAACATTTTATATTTAGAATGGCAGAAATGTCACAAGAATGTTATAAGGAAATATCTTCTCTGAGCTTTCATTGTTGGATCACATTTTACTCTATTTATTTTTTGTCTCACTGTTTTTATTTCTCTGTATATGTGCTATTTATCATTATTTTTTACAGAATAATTTAAAACATTCACAAACATCATGGATTTCTACTCCAAGTTACTCCAAGATCTTTATATTTTTTTAGGCAAAGACACTCTTCTAAATGCCCACCATTTAAATCAAATACTCATAATTAATATAGCACTGCTAACCAATGTACGAACTTTTTAATTTTACTAATGTATAGTCAATCACAGCTTTCTTTCTAGTCCAGATTACAATGCAGAATGCTGTGTAGCATTTCCATTGTAATCCATGCAATATTTGTTTGTTTCCAAAACTTGACCATTCTTAATAATGCTTCAAAGACTGTAGCTGTGCATATGTTTCTTCATGTTGTTTTTATTATCTAATACTTATTATAATATAGTGATTTACCAAGTTGTTCATAATTCAGTTGTTTAAGGCACTAAATGTTCAAACACCAATCTCACCACCAGTGTGCCCATTCCTTCACCAGTGTCCTGAATATCCTAACTACCACCATAACCTGCTTTCATGCAGACACAAACAAATTTACTTCAAATCAATTGCTAGTTATAACACAAAGGAAAATAGAATTATCAAAACTTAGACCAGTGTGGGCCAATTACAAATGATTGGTCCATCTCTCCATCGTGTTATTAAAGTCAGTGTCTACAATTTATTGGACTGTGGTTGACTCTAGTTGAGTCTTCCATATTACAGTTTAGACTCACTGAGACTGGTATGTAACTTTTCCAATAGATCTCCTGCAACACTAGTACTGGGATAACATTTGAAGTGTCATATAGCTACACAGGACCCTCAGCATTCCAGGATTTAGAGACCTGAAGTTTTTTGTGTGTGTGGCTTAAAAGTTCAATGAGGTTATATTGTGGAGCTAGGCCTTTGCTTTCCAAATGTATAGGCCATTGTGTTGGGCTGCTCTAGTTTATGCAGAAAAGGGATTCGCCCCCTCTCCCCCACTTTATGACAATGCCACAGTAGTATCAGCAGGACTGGACTACCTAGTATGTATTGGTGGCCATTATTTTCATTTGGAGCTTGGTGGAGGAACCAGGCTGTTTTGCTGCTGGGAAGATGGCAGCGGTGGGATGCTCTGCTCAATCTGCTTCCAAAGAGAAAGCCCCAGAATTGTCAGTCCTGTAGTCTGCTCCTATTGGAAAGGATTTAGCTGCTCCTCTTATTTGAATTCAATTGCAGATCTTGGCTTTTCTGTCAGAGGGTGTAAGTGGGACATTTGGCTACTAAATATTTTATGCAGAAAGGGGAATATGCCTTCCCTTTTCTGTGAATGCTACAGAGGTATCAGCAGTCATTATTTTCTTTTGGAGTATGGTGGATGAATTGTGCCATTCTGCTGATAAGATCTCACTTTATACTTCTTATTCCTTATTCCTCGATAGATATATAGGAGTGAAATTGCTGAATCATTTGGTAGAGATCATTTTACTATTTTGAAATGTGTTTCATTTTTCATGCTGGCCGCAGTAATTTCCATTTTTACCAACACAGTAAGAGGGTTATACACTCTGTCAGAACTTGTTTTATTTAAATAGATACATATATATGATATATAGATATAAATAAATATGTTGTTCTCATAGCTGTGAGGTTATAATCTCATTGTGGTATTGATTTATATTTCCTTTATAATAAATGACAGTTAACAGTTATTTTCCTGTGCTACTCCCAGCAGCACTCAGTGGTTACATGCAATGGTGCCATAGGTCAACATCTGGAAGTACTCAGATGGCAATTTGGTGTCAGGGATTGAACCCGTCTCTCTGCACAAATAGCATGTACTCTAGCCTTTTGAGTTGACTTCCCAGCTCGGTTTTTGTTTTTGTTTTGGCAACAGCCTGGCTGTGCTCAGGTTTGACTCCTTGTTCCTTGCTTAGGAATTATTCCTGATGGACTTGGGTGACCACATGGGATCCGTGAGATTGAGCTCAAGATAACCATGTGCAAAGCAAGTTCCTTATCCTGTGCTATCATTACAGTCCCTAGTTTTATTTTTTAAACTCCATTAAGAGAGAAGATATATTTATACAGGGAAATAGTTTTACCACACTATCTGTACTGCCCAATGACAAAAGGAAAAGAAATAAGGTAGGAAAATGGGAAAGATAAGGACAAATCTTTTAATTGGATTTTATGGAATAAAGTTCATCATTTTAGATTAGCGAGGGTTTAAAACTTTGCACCGTGCAGTACAATCTATGAGAGATTGGCAGAGATCCCTGCTGTGGCGAAGAGGGTCAGTCTGCTTAATGCCACCATGTGAGTTCTCTCAGCTGACCATACTAACTCCACATATATTTACCTCCCAAAGACACGAATAAGGTAGTCGTGAACACCAATGGCCAAGGGAGGCGATCAGAAGAAATATGCAATTTGTTTCTTGGACAACGTACATGAAAAAGGAAAGTCAGAACAGAAGATAACTTAGAAGGAAGGAAGAGAGTGAATTACTTGAGCTGACAGGCTTGATTATGATGTACTGGTTTGGTGGTAATTAGAGATCAATGGAAGATTCTCCAGCAGGAACTAAGAGGTCTTGTGATTGTGGAATGTTTTATTAAATGTTACACAGTTGAAAGGATAATGGCAAATGCTTATTTGGCATTTATCACATGCAAGAAGCACATTTATCATATGCTCAATGCTTTATATAGGTGCAGTCATTTAATCTTTGCACAGCTTAATGAAGAGTTATTATTTTAGAGAAAAGGCACAGGGACATTGAAGCTGGTTCTGAATCCACGCTTTAGATTTTAAGCTATACTTTGCTGAGATTTATGAATTTATATAAGGAATTCAAGAGCTTGTAAGACATTTGTCAGGGCAGCATCCAATGATCCAATGATACACTCCATGCAGACATAGGCAAGGCCCTTTACTTTATTATTATTATCATCATTATTATTATTACTATTATTATTATTTTGTGGGGGAATAGTTGAATTACACCTGGCTGCACTCATAGGTTACTCCTGGCACTGTGTTTAGGATTCACTTCTCTTGGTGCTCATGGACCATAAGTGATGCTGCAGATTTAACTGCTCTTAGTATAAATGGCACTATATCTGAGCACAAAAGGCAAGCAACCCCTATACTAACACTCCAGCCCATAAACCCATCACTTTCACTCAAAACTGAGATTTTATTTTTAAAATATAAAAAAAAGTATAAAGCATGGAAGATGAAAATCCCACCCTCAGTGTTGCTCATTGACTTATATTGTTTGTATTAGTTACAAGGGGATCAAGGCCTTAAATATTTCCCTAGGTGAGTACAATATCTGAATATCTGATTTTTTTTTTTGTACCATGCCTGACTGTGCTCAGGGCTTACTCCTGGTTCTGTGCTCATAAATTATTCTTGGTAGGGCTTTGGAATGGAACCTGCATTGTCTACCTGCACTGCAAGACCCTCATCCTCTAATGTCTCTGGACACAAAACGTTTCAGAATTATCAGACATTGTTGTAACCAAATGTCTTTGTTGTTGTTTTTGTTTGTTTGTTTTTTTAGAAATTATACATTTTATAATGCCTACAAAGTATATTCATATATATGCATATAAGTACAAAAATATTAGAGTAGTGTGTGCCTAACCTTGTTAAAAGTGAAATGATAAGTTTATAGGAGAATATCAACATGCTATATTTTTAATCTCAGAAATGCAACTAGAGAACGCAAAAAGTCATGGCTTAATCAGAATGTTGCTAAAAAAGACTCTTTTTTTAATATCCAAAAGTTAATTTATAAAATAAAAATGCTTCAGTGGGATTACTATTTTTTTATCATAAAGAGTAGGACTAGATTAAGACAATGTAAGTATCTATGTTCTTAACTGTCACATCACTAAATGCAGGGATATTGACCATACAAGGGTTATCACTATATACATACAGGATCAAAGTGATAGAGAAAAAAAGAGCACTTCTGTATAGTGCTTGTTTTTTTTTTAAGTATATAATAACTTTATTTAAGCCTCATGGTTGCCAAATACTGTTGAGTTTCAGTCATAAAATGTACACTACCCTTCACTAGTGTGTAGTTCCCAAAACAAATGTCCCCAGTTTTCCACCCACCCATTCTCCCCCATCTGGCTCTGGGGAAGATATTTTACTTCTTTGTTTGTTTTTGGTTTTTGGGTCACACCTGACAGCGCTCAGGGGTTACTCCTGGCCCCATGCTCAGAAATCACTCCTGGCAGGCTCGGGGGACCATATGGAATGCTCGGATTCAAACCAATGACCTTCTGCATGCAAGGCAAACTCATTACCTCCATGCTATCTCTCCGACCCTCCAAATGTCTTTTCTAACTATTAAGCTAAATCTTTGATGAATTGATTGCAAGAGTTCTCAAATTGTAGAGCAAATATCAGTGACCCTGGATTAAAGGCAAAATATCAAGTAAAGTTTTTATGGTGTGGAATGTGGGAGAAATGGGAAAGAAAATGAATTAGAAGTAACATAGGGACATTGGTGAAAGGCTTGTGCACTGGTGTTGGAGGACAAGCAGCATCTGGAAACAATAAAAATGGTAATTAAAAAATTTTGGGTCACATCTGGCAGTGCTCAGAAATTACTCCTGGCTCTGTGCTCAGGGGTCATTCCTGGTAGTGCTTGGGAGACCATATGGGATATTGGAGACTGAACTTGGGTTTACCCTGCCTGCGCAAGGCAAATGCTCTACCCACTGTACTATCACTCTGGTTTAGGTAATTACAATTTTATGTTTGAGCAATAGTAGAGAAGTACAATATTGTTGTTTTATACCTACAGTCCCACCCCATGCCCACCAGCAGTATGCCGAGCTCATTTTTTCTTTAACAAAATAATAGTATAAATGTTTATGGTTTTACTGAACATGATTAACTCATCCTCCACCACAAAGTGCACAAAACCCTCCTCCAATATCCTTGTGTTACTTCTTTTTTTTTCTTTTTGTTTTCTTTATTTCAACATCTTGATTACAAATATGATTGTTATTAGGTTTCAGTCATGTAAAGAACACCCCCCTTCACCAGTGCGACATTCCCACCACCAATGTCCCAAATCTACCCTCCATCCCACCCCACACCCACCTGTACTCCAGACAGGCTTTCCAGTTCCCTCATTCATTCACATGATTATTAGTTCTCAGTGTAGTTATTTCTATAACTGCACTCATCACTCTTTGTAGTGAGCTTCATGAAGTGAGCTGGAAGTTTCAGCCCTCCTCTCATTGTCTCTGAGGATTGTTGCAAAAATGACTTTTATTTTTCTTAAAACCCATAGATGAGTGAGACTATTCTGCGTCTCTTTCTCTCTCCCTCTGACTTATTTCACTCAGCATAATTGATTCCATGTACATCCATGTATAGGAAAATTTCATGACTTCATCTCTCCTGATGGCTGCATAATATTCCATTGTGTATATGTACCACTGTTTCTTTTGCCATTCGTCTGTTGAAGGGCATCTTGGTTGTTCCCAGAGCCTGGCTATTGTGAATAGTGCTGCAATAAATATAGGTGTGAGGAAGGAGTTTTTGTATTGTATTCTTGTGTTCTTAGGGTATATCCCTCGGAGTGGAATAGCTGGGTCGAATGGGAGCTCAATTTCCAGATTTTGGAGGAATCTCCATATTGCTTTCCATAGTGGTTGGACTAGACTGCATTCCCACCAGCAGTGGATAAGAGTTCCTTTCTCTCCACATTCCCACCAGCCAGCATTGATTGTTCTCATTCTTTGTGATGTATGCCAATCTCTGTGGTGTGAGATGGTAACTCATTGTTGTTTTGATTTGCATCTCCCTGGTGATTAGTGATAAGCAGCATTTTTTCATGTGCCTTTTGGCCATTTGTATTTCTTCTTTGTCAAAGTGTCTGTCCATTTCTTCTCCCCATTTTTTGATGGGATTAGATGTTTTGTTTCTTGTAAAGTTCTGTCAGTGCCCTGTATATTTTGGATATTAGTATTGGGTGAATAGTTTCTCCTACTCGGTGGGTGGCTCTTGTATCCTGGCCGCTATTTCTAATTCATTTCTTCTCCCATTTCGCCCCCCCCCATTCACACCCCAAAACCTTATTTGATATTTTCAGTTCTTTACTCTGGGCTAAACATTTGATATTGTCTTTTTTCTTACTTTGTTTCTCTGTATACCACAGATAAGTAAGATAAGTTTTGACTTACTTTGCTGAATGAAATGCTTACTATTCTCCCTTCCAAGTACTAACAAGGCTTGATCCTGCTGAGTTCCAAGATCAGAGGAGATAGTTGGGGTGGTGAGGCTGCAGACATACACTCCAGTTCTATCAAATTAAAATTCTTAGACTGCACCTAAGCCTACTAGACAACAAACTCCTGCACCAGACAACTGATTAAAGTTATTATACTGTATAGAAAGAGGAGGTACAATAAATGCACCCCATATACACCTCAACCCAAGCCCTTTGCCTGGTCTGTATTGTGAATTGGCAGACAAAAAAAAAGCTATTATATAACTCACTTTTATATAAGAAAATAGCATTTTAAGTGATTGATACTAAAATTAGTCTTTCTTCCTTTTTTTACACTAGTATATTGGTATATTTTATTTTGTATTTTCTGATCTACTTCTATATACATGATAATTAAATATGTTATCAATATAATCCCCGTTAAGTGCATACCAATGGATTTAGAAGAGTTTATGATACATTATCTATTGATGTGACTCCCATGTGGGAGTTTTGAATAATTTATTATCAGATAATGCTCTGGATAAAAACCAAAAAAAATATAGGAAAACAGAATTGCCTTTGACTGAGAAAATATTTCTGAGGTATAAGTTAGGAATCAAAAAGTAGTATATAAATTCTAGTCCCCACTTTTTTTTCTAGCTTGTTATTATTTTTATATGAGTTATAGTAACTATTACAGTTGGGGAAATAAAACCTGGGAAACCAGTTAGTAATTTAGACAAGGTCAGAGGCATTTTTTTTTAATAAGGTCATTTCATTATTGCATCGGGTTCTCAGCTTTGCAAGCCCAGAAATTAATTTTGCGAGCACTTCCTTAGATAATGCCCTGTGGGCACTCTTATCAAAATAAATCCTTAAGATTAATTTGTTATCTCATATTTAAAATTATTATCTTTAAAAATATTCAAAGTTCAGATAAAGTAGAATGTTTCTATTAGTATGAGTAAATATTTTTCTTAAAATTAAAAAAATAATTAATTTTTTTGTTTGTTTTTGAGCCACACCCGATGATGCTCAGAGGTTACTCCTGACTTTGCACTCAGAAATTGCTCCTGGCTCTGGGGGACCATATGAGATGCTGGGGATAGAAGCCCCAAACTTCCTACCACTGCACTATTGCTTATGCCTTCAAAAATTTTAATTTTTATATATGTATATATCTTAATGGGTCACACCAGGTCTATTCAGGGTCTACTCTTGGCTCAGTGTTCAGGGCTTGCTTCTGAGTGTTTCCTGGGGCCCCATTGTACTGGTGATATAGTCCAGGTCTCTTGCATGCAACACATGTACCACAAACACTCAAATTATTTCATACATTTTTCCCATCTTGTTATTTCCTTTTTTGTTAATGAGGTAATATAATTTCCAATAGTGTTAATATTTATATTTTCTGTGTACAAGTCACAGCAGTATCACAACAATACTAAAGTGCCCCAAATACTGTATTTTATGTAGCTTTTAGTCTGTCCCAACCCTCTCACTGCTTCCTCACCCCAACTCACAAATATGGCTTGGTAGTCTGAATTCTTTGTTAAAGTACTAGGGTTTGTTTTCACTGTAGGTATAAATGAATTTTCTTTCATCTCATAAAAATGATAGAACAATTTCGTGTTGGAAAGATGCCTTAAGGACCTATCCAAGAGAAAAGAATTGGATGATCAATGTCTTTAGTTACTCTCTGCTTATGAGAGAATTTGGGTCCTTATTTCTAAAACCAGTGTATAAATTCTTCTGGATTATCCTGAATATTTTTCTTTTTGGACAACTTTTTCTTGATTTATCCTTTCTTATTAATATATTCTTTCTTCATACTGAAAATAATAATATTTATTTGATTATATATTCTAGTAATCTTTGTGTAGAGTCTAAATTCTAATCTGAGTACAACCTGAAATGTAGTACACTCCCTAGTTTATATGTATATCTACATACATCTATCTATTTATCTCTCTATCATCTATCTATCTATCTATCTATCTATCTATCTATCTATCTATCTATCTATCTATCTATCTATCTATCTATCTATCTATCTATCTATCATCTCTATCTATAATCTACCTATCTTTCTGTCTATATGTCTGTCTGTCATCTATTTCCCATCTGGTGCTGGGAACTGAACTCAGACCTCCCACATGTGAAGCAAACACTTCATTCCTCTCCCTAGCCCTATGATAAATTATTATTATTACTTTGTTTTACAGAAATTCCAAACTAATTCATTACATGCTTCTTTGTAGTATTTTGGATAGATTTGGCCTATATGTCAGATATTTATGTGTACTGCATACTAAAATTTAGCACATCTTTTAATTTCTTTAGCATTATATATGTATGCATATAATAGATATCTAGCTGCTAAAAAGAAAGTTATAAATATTTGTTAGACTTAATTTTTATGTATTATGAAATTATATATTAATATATAGTCGTTGATAATTCATTTTTCTCATTAGGTACTTTTGTAATAGAGGAAGCAGTTACTGAGGGAAAAAATTCACATCCATTTTGAACAAACTCCTGTAAGCCGCAGGGCTCACACATCAAAGGAAATAAGAGAATGTATTTTTTTTCAGTAGAGAGTAAAAATAAGAGACCAGTTGCTTGCATCTATCTTTTCTAACCTGTAGCTCCTTAGGAAACTGAAATGTACCATGATATCAAAGAGATGCATTTCTTAAAGGCTTTATGTTGTCTGCACTTTGCCAATACTTCTTTATTCTGCCTTGGCACAGAGACTTCTTTTTTTTTTATCATGAATATTTAAAGCTTGTCATATAAAAAATCACATTAGCTAGTTCCAGGTGGATCTTGAATATCAAATAGTTTAGAAGGCAGAACTAGAATAGTTATAAATTAAGAAAAAATCCAAGCTATCAGTGATTTTTATAGATGAAATTCAAATTGTATAATCAGTTGAGTTTACTATAATTATGCTCATTAAGAGACTATGAAGTTTAATTTTAGCCCAAATCAATCTTTGGAAAGAATTGAATGAACTGTTATGTTTACCATTAGAATCCTACTTGAGTGTCATATTCTTATATTAATAGATAATGTTATCCCACTGAACTCACCTGATTTTCGTGAAAAATGCTTAAGAAAAGTATCTAGGGGTTGGTGAGGTGGCGCTAGAGGTAAGGTGTCTGCCTTGCAAGCGCAAGCCAAGAAAGGACTGCGGTTCGATCCCCCGGTGTCCCATATGGTCCCCCCAAGCCAGGGGCAATTTCTGAGCACTTAGCCAGGAGTAACCCCTGAGCATCAAATGGGTGTGGCCAAAAAACAAAACAAATAAAAAACAAAACAAAAAAGAAAAGTATAAGGTTATGGAACATGAGGTTTTTCTGACATTTCTGCTTTTTATTTGTGATTTACTGCTATATTGCAAAATTAAATATAATATTTTAAAATTTATAATTGTGTATAAGACATAAAATGTACAGGATAAGAATATTGCTTTAAAATAAAAATACTATTTAAAGTAGATTCAAAAGCTTGTTTATCAATGAATGTATATACATTTATGTGCAATTTGAAATAACTATACATAATCAAGTTTCTATCTTTCAATTAAAACTACTATATTTTTTCTTTCTCTTTCTTGATACGATGATATATCTATATATCTATATATGGATAATAATATATTTGAGAATGTATTGTCCAGTCTTTAAATTTATTAATAACATCGTGAACACTTTTCCATATCAGTGAATATTTTGCTACAACTTTATCTTCAAATATCGATTCTTTTTTATGAATTTACAAATTACATTTATATTGTGAAATAACTTACAATATACATTTTTAAATAATAATATCTTTTTTAAGCACCGTTATGACAAACATATTTATAGTTGGGTTTCAGTTATAAAAAAATAAAGAACATCCCCTTCACCAGTGCCTTGTATATCTTAGATATTAACTCCTTATCAGTTAAATATTGGGGATAGTTTCTCCCTTTCTGTGGAGCCATTAGATAATCCCTCCATCCAATAAAGAAACCAAAAATACTTATGTAATGTTATATAAGTAATGATACTAAAAATTTTAATGTTATGGGATTTTTAATGATTATTTGACATAGTGTGATATTTATATCTATTTATACATAGTCCATTAATAGTCTTAAGAATGAACAATATTTTTTGCTTAACCATAATAGTTTTGATATTCTTGTATCATACTATGCTTAGCATAAGGAATGGCAGAAAGCCTGATATTGAAGATGGAAAATTTAGACTGATTATTTGATTCTTACATTGAATATACATTTTACTTTAGTTATCCCCTCTTAGGGCCCTTTTCTCAATTTCTAAAATAAAAAAATATTTTTTATTTTTAATAAGCAGTAAAATGCCTTATAGAATTATTTTTGCTTCTTTTGGGTCAAGATTTTGACAAATAGTTTATCCATTGACCTACTGATTTTGAAAATATACTTTCATGGATTTAGCTTTATTTTTCTCTATTTATTTTGGCATAATTGTCACTACTCAAAAATAAACAGTCAGGAAATGTGGGAATTTAAATTTAGCTTCTCAGTTCTGTTCTGTTTGTATGAGTGACTGTTTTATTTGATTATGACAGTGATTTAAGCTTTCATATGACTTCTTGGCACCTAGTCCCAAAACATGAATTCTAAAGGAACTAATTATATTTGCACAACTATACTTGAGTATCTGTACAATAGCCAGAATATAAGAACAACTGAAATTTTCAATAACAACTGAAAAAAGAAGCCACACACACAGCAGACACACACACACACACACACACACACACACACACACACAAGGAATACTAAACAAATATGAGAAAAGATGAAATCTTGAGTTCATTGTAACTTGTATGTAACTATAAGATACCTACCTTGCTAAGTGAAACACAGAGGACTAAAAAAATACTGGATGACTCATTCATCTATGTTATATAAAAACAAAGGAATAGAGATTTATTGAACAATGATAAATTCATTTTTTTGTTGTGAGGACATATCTGGTGATGCTCACAGGTTACTCCTGGTTCTACTTTCAGAAATGACTCCTGGAACTCCTTGGGAAACCATATGAGATGCTAGAGATCAAACCTGGCTTGGCTGCATTCAAGGGAAACTCTCTTATTCATACAGTCACATTGGATTCCTGTGTTTGGGACTAGGTCCTTGACGAATGGGCCTGACAGAAGAAAGGATGCTATCAGGATTAAGAAAACCAGACATTTTTAAGTGAAAAAAGGATGAAGTTGTGGACTGACAGCCCAGATTATACTAATTTATACTATTTATTGTTTGGGACCAGTATACTCAAGGAGAATGTAAACATTAACAAATTTTTTTTGCCTATGTATGCTAACCTAAGCAGGTTATACCTTTACTTAACAAAGGGGTCTGGGGGCAGTTAATGCAAAAGTAACTGCATTGTTTTTGGGGGGTAGTGACAGACATAAAACCTCCAATAGGGTGTTCCTTAAGGGTATCTGCATTCTAGTAATTCATAATTAAGGGCCATAAATTATCTTTCAACTCCTCTTATCAGACTATCATCTTTTTAGCTAAGCATATTTATTTCTGAGCTGTCTGTTTATACCAAAATTCTGAATAATGATGCATTCCTGACCATGAATTACATAACTGAGATTCTTTTCATTTTTATAAAGATGGTCACTTTATTTTTATTTTTTGGGGGGGCTGTCACACCCGGCAGTGCTCAGGGGTTACTCTTGGCTCTGGACTCAGAAATCGCCCCTGATAGGCACAGCGGACCATATGGGAAGCCGGGATTCGAACCACCATCCTTCTGGATGTAAGGCAAATACCCTACCTCCATGCTATTAATTTTTTATTAATATCTTTACTTAAGCACCATGGTTACAAATATGTTTTAGTTGGGTTTCAGTCATAAAATTATATTCCCCTTCACCAGTGCCACATTCCCACCACCAATTCCCTCATCTTCTTGCTCCCTCACTCTCTGCCTGAATTTAAGGCACTCTACTTCTCTCTTTCACTATCATTGTCATGATAGTTGTTAGTGTAGTTATTTCTCTAACTGCGTTCACCACTCTATGTGGTAAGCTTCATACCATGGGGGCTGGTTCTTTCAAATCTCATCTCTATTATCTGTGGATATTATTACCATACTATACTTTTTATAGAGATTCTTAAATGGTAAGACTGGGGGACAAAGTGTGGGTGAAAGATTATTTAGAATAGATATAATATTAGGACATTGGTGGAAGGTCAGGCACTTAGATTATGTTGAAATATGGTAACGTGTACACTAGAATCATAAACATAAATACTACTGTAAATCTATTAACCCAAGAAATACTATTATTTTTACCTAAGAAAATCTCTGAAAGTTTGTATTCCACTTTTTGACAGAAATTCTTGGCATAATATTTATATTTATGGCAAATATCTAGTAAAATTTGGTATGCTAATAGTAGTGGTCAATCTAAGTTGTTATTAATGAATATGAGTTTTACTTGAGAAGATTGTTTGAGTCCCAGTGGTTGTGCTCAAAGCTTACTGCTGAGTCTATATTCAGGGATCTCTCTTGTCAGTTCTTGGAGTGGACTATGTGGTATTGGGGATCAAAACTAGATTGCTGTCTATAAGGCAAATACATTATCTGATCTATGATATCTTCAGCCACATAAATATAATTGTAATTCTGGACTTATTGCATTGGTCTTTACTATGTTGAGAAATGTTTTATTAATTCCCAAATACTACAGTGGCTAGGGCATTTACCTTGCATATGGCTGACCCAGGTTCATTTCCATGCACCCAATATGAGCATTGCCAGGAATGATGAGAGAGAAAAGGATGCGGCCATGGACTGAGAGACCAAATTGTCTTCATATACCATATTTATTTTTTAGAATCAATAAATTCTAAATTTACTGAATTCAAAGCCAGTAGAGATTATTGAGCATTATTGGGTGTGGTACAAAAACAAATTAAAAAAATAAAAAAGGGTACTAAATTTTATTAAAAAAATAGTTAGCATCCATGTATGCTATCATATTTTGTTTTTTTTTATAGTGATTTGTGTATATTTTACCATTCTGTATAAATTCTGAGATAAATCTTGTCTGACCACAATGTATGAAAACCCACCTGAGAAGAGATTAGGAAATTTAGCAAAATAAGCTTCCAAAGCAACAACATTTTTATTGATTTTCTTTCTTTCTGCATTTTTACCATCTTGAAGACTTATAGGAATATAATAGGCCTTCAAAATATTGACTATTGGAATAAATAATCAGGGAAATGTCAATTTGAAAATATCAAGAATAATGCTTACATTTTGTATTAAAATAAAATCGAGCAACACTGCAGAGCCAATAATCAGAACTTTGTAGAACTTTGATTTTTCAGTATGTTAATTTTAAGGTTATTGAAAAATAAACAAGAAGAATAAGCAACTACTGTTAATCATTTATCAAGTTTTTAGAAAATATAGCTTTAGAGCTAAGACTATTTCAGAGAAAACAGCTGAGTTTATTTTCATACTTCCTGGGTCAGGTCATTCATTACCATGCCTTTAATTGATATTAATTAGAATGTGATTCCAGAGTCTTTTTCTTCTGCCTAAATATTTCTCCTGGGGATGATACTTGTACAGATGGTCTCTTACTTACAGATGGTTCTTCAACTTAACATTTTTTTTTCATTATGAAAGTGTGTGTGTTAGTACTGCGAGTTTGCTATCTGACACACGATTAGATGCCGCCATCTGCAAATATGTCAGTTTCAACTCAGGCATTTGATGTGTTGAATTATATAAGACTGTCAACACTTTATTACTCTTTATTTTTATTTGTTTTTATTTTAAGGGCCAAAATTGGTGGCACTCAGAGATTACTCCTAGCTCTGCACTCAGAAATCACTCTTGGCAGTCTCAGGAACCATATGGGATGCTAGGAATCAAACCCATGTAGGCCATGAGCAATGCAAATGTCCTATTCACTGTGATTTCACTCTGGCCCCTTTAACACTTTATTATCAGATTGTCTGTGAGTAACATGATATTGTCCAACTATCAACTAAGGCTCAGTACAATTTATTCTTATCATGGTGGTGGGCTAGAACAGGATATAAACTAATAGGTTATTTTTCTTATTTCTGTTACTGTAAATTTGAGAATAGGCCCTTCAAAAATGAAGGATGGATATGCTTATTTAAATACTTCATATATAGTTCCAAAGCATTTTCTAGCACTGGTATAAATATTTGAACTAGACTCTCTCCCTCAAATCACCCTTTCAAATATGTTTTGTATTATAAAAATTGACACCGTTATCCATCTATGATCTCACTTAGGCTATTGGCATTTTCTACTACTCAAATATCCATCTATTTACATTTATTATAAGAAATAAAATTCCTATGAATGTATTTATAAAAAATTATGGTACCTTTTCTAAGGACAGAAAGAATTTTATTGGTTTTATTCCTAAAAAATTAGTAAGAAGTCAAATATTTTCTTAGAAATAAGATATTCAATAAATGACAGCTGGTGGTCTAAATGACATATTATGTGCAGGTTTAGAATTGGAGATCAGTAACAGATCATATTCTACATTATTATATCTCTATTGCTTAAAACAATATCTGACATATATTATTTTATTTTTATTAAATGAATATTTTAATTCAATAATAATGAGATGCATTAGTTGTTCATGATTGAGTTTCAGTCATACAGTGTTTCAACACCCATTTCATTGCCATTCTGCCACCAATGTCCCCAGTTTCCCTCGGGCCCTCTAGAACATACTACCTTCCTCTATGGCAAACATTTTTTCTTCTCTCACTCTCTCTCTTTTTTTCCTTTTAGGCACTGTGATTTGCACTGTTGTTACTGAAGGCATATTAACTTTCCTCTTTTCATCATCTAGTTGACATATATTTAAGAACTCATTTAATCTCATTGGGACTCAGAAGATATCTGAAGATTACAGAATGGGAAGGAAATAACGTAGACCATTTTTTGAGCCTATAGTCATACTAAAAATTTCTCATGAGGATTTGTGACTTTATTAAACAAAATCCTATATATAGAAGGTAAAAGTCAATATCTGTCTTGCTTCCAGCTTGCATTTCCTCTATTTACACACTAATATATGGATACATAAGTCAAGTAACTTATTTTTACATGATCTACTTCAGATTCCTCAATGTCTCTATACATTAATAAAGTACAATTCATGATAAATATGGGACATTTTTCACATTAATAGATCACTACATTCTTTAACCAGAAGTAAGATTCCTATGGAGACACATTGTGCCATTTTCTACTCTTGTAAGAAATGACCCAAGAGTTCTAGGGAAGGGAAAGATGAAAGATGAAACAGTTAAGCATTTAATTCATGAGGTTAGATATAATGCAATAGAGCATCTCAAATAAGCAAGAGGAAGGAGGGCAAAGATCCATGAAATACAGTGCAAAAATAACATCAGCATAAACAACAGTAAAGAGTAACTGAACCCAAAACATATCCTTCAAATAATTAATGAGATTCAAAGATCTCTGGAAAGATTGATTTAAAAAAAGAAAATTACATGGAAATAGATAATTTTAAAGTATTAAAAATCCTATAGTTACCAGATAGTAAAATGAAATATTAAAATACTATAATTGATTAATGTTAATTTTAATATAAAATATATACATGATTGAAAAAAATTAAAGACCAAACTGGAAACAGTAGAGAATTGGATAGACTAATAAACATAAATAGATTGAAATGGTAAAATCTTTCCTTTATAATATACCTGGGAAAATAAATATCTTTCAAGAATCTGTTATTAAATTTTATACATTTCCACAACACAATAATTGCTCAGCTTATTTTACATAGTTTAAATTTCAATCCCAAAGTGGTCACTGATAGCATGTGAAAACATGTCCACTTTTTTGTTTGTTTGTTTTGTTTTTTGGGTCACACCAGCAGCACTCAGGGGTTACTCCTGGCTCTACACTCAGAAATAATTCCTGGCAGGCTCGGGGGACCATATGGGATGTCGCGATTCGAACCACTGTCTCTCTGCATGGAAGACAAATGCCCTACTTCTATGCTATCTCACTGGCCCCACATGTCCACTTTAATTGCAGACAAAAATTTGTGTTCTTTTTTTTCCCAATGGGGGAAGGTTGCAGGGTATTTGGCCATCCCGAATCACTCTTATATTTGATGCCATAGATGGAACCAGTTTGGCCACATCAAGGCAAGTGTAGCATATGAAAAAGTTTCCATAAGATGATTCTTGGAATTGTATATAAAAGTGTTTCCTTAGGATTGTTCTGTGACTTTTGCCCCACCTAACCCTTCCAGGTGGGGCGCTGTGGAGTTGGCAATAAATAGCTTGAGGGACAGGAGTGAGGGGCCTTCTGTGAAAAGCTGCTGGCTGCAGGAGGATTCTCTGGCTCTCCTTGCCCGATCTTTTAAACCCTATCGTTCTTGTCTGTGTGGATTATTACTTGCTGCGGATAAATATTACCAAGGCCTTCCCCCGAAAGGGGACAAGGGGATGGGAAGTAATTTCTCATTCTGGGGACTGTTCTTGGATTCACAAATACCCAGCCAAGATAACGGCGAAGATATCTTGCAGATGGCGCCCGAACAGGGACTTGAATCCTGGACCCTCAGATTAAAAGTCTGATGCTCTACCGACTGAGCTATCCGGGCCAAACTGAGCCCAGCCCAGCCGATCCCAGCCGAGATTCCAGCCGAGCCGAGCCCAGCCGCTTTTCCCCTCTGGGCATTCCGATGCTGGAGGGGCTTCACCGCTGCCTTTTTTTTTTTTTTTTTTTTCAGGAAGAATCATCTTTATTCATGCCCTAGCCACCACAGGTGTGTGGCCTATGTCAACCTTTCAAGCACAGCATTATTTTGCTAGCCCTGCATCTTATTTCCTGTTAGCCATCTTTCCTTTGGGCTCAATGCAGCCCAACGATCCAAAAGCCGGCCAAGAGACAAAAAGGGCCGAATCCCTTTCGTTCCAGGCTTATCTAACTTTTTCCCGACCCCTCCCAGGAATGGGAGGTCTTGCAGGTAGGGTTACACCTATTATTCGGTTTCCTAGACCCCTCCCAGAAATGGGTGGGTCTTGGGGTACACCACATTTCCCCCTTTTTTAAATATTTTCATGCGCCAACGTAATAAAAGTGAAAATTAATATACCAGCCCTTTTCAAAAACATATTTTTGCAAAATATACTTTACACCTGTAGCCTAAAATTCTATTAATGCTTTTTGGCTGGGTATTTGTGAATCCAAGAACAGTCCCCAGAATGAGAAATTACTTCCCATCCCCTTGTCCCCTTTCGGGGGAAGGCCTTGGTAATATTTATCCGCAGCAAGTAATAATCCACACAGACAAGAACGATAGGGTTTAAAAGATCGGGCAAGGAGAGCCAGAGAATCCTCCTGCAGCCAGCAGCTTTTCACAGAAGGCCCCTCACTCCTGTCCCTCAAGCTATTTATTGCCAACTCCACAGCACCCCACCTGGAAGGGTTAGGTGGGGCAAAAGTCACAGAACAATCCTAAGGAAACACTTTTATATACAATTCCAAGAATCATCTTATGGAAACTTTTTCATATGCTACAGGCAAGCACATTCACTCCTCTACTATTCATATGGCTCCAAACTTAAGTGTAAATATTCTTTTTTTTTTTTTTTTTGGTTTTTGGGCCACACCCGGCGTTGCTCAGGGGTTACTCCTGGCTGTCTGCTCAGAAATAGCTCCTGGCAGGCACGGGGGACCATATGGGACACCGGGATTCGAACCAACCACCTTTGGTCCTGGATCGGCTGCTTGCAAGGCAAACGCCGCTGTGCTATCTCTCCGGGCCCAAGTGTAAATATTCTTAATAAATATTAGCTAACTTAACTTAGAAGTATATAAAATAATACAAAATAAAAATAAACTTCTCAATTCATGAGTTGCTAAGAATTTAACCTACTGATTCACTGACCAAAGATAAAAAATGCTCAGTTATCTTAAATTGTAGAAAGGCATTTTCTGTAAGTTTTTTTTCGTTTTTTGTTTTTGTTGTTGTTGTTGTTTTTTGTTTGTTTGTTTTGCCACACATGGTGCTGTGTAGGGCTTCTAAAAATGTGCTTGGGATTACTCATGTAAGTGCTCGGGGGACCATTTATGGTGTCAGGAATTGATCTTTGGTCAACCACATGCAAGTTCACCTTGATGGACTATCTTTCTGACCTAATTAGAAGGGACTATACCTAAATTATAGTTTTTTTCTACTAAATTGCTATTGCAAACATAATTGATAAAAGTAAAATAAAATAATAATATAATAATATTATTAGTTGTGTTGGGGGATAATACATAATTGGGCTCAGAAATTATTTCTGGTGTGCTATTCAGGGGTTCATTCTATTGATGCTAAGAATAAAACCATAGTCTCCCACATCAAAGCATACACTCTAGCCATTTGAGGTTTATCAACAAGCACAAACATATTCTTTATAAAATCAGGAGCAAGGTGTGATTTTATAGGTCACCACCTGTCATGAACCATATTTTCTGTTCTGATAAATGTCACAATAAAGATAGTTGAGTGATAAGGATTTATAGCAGAAAATTACATCTATCATTATGATCATCTACTAAATTGTTTGCCACAAATTGAATAACAGATTAACGCAAAAGAGTGACTTTAGAACAATTGAAACAAATTCTCTCATAATCAGTTGGCCAGAGGTTCAAGCTCAAATCCAGAATCAGTATAGTTGACTCTATAGTTTGAGGGAAATTCTATTCTATGCTTCTTCCCTACCTTCTACTTGGTTATTAGAAATCTATGACATTTTATTAGTTGGTAACCTATTTTCCCAATCTCTGTCTCAATCATCTTATGCCTTTCTGTTTAATCAATGTCTCTTCCTATGACCTTTCTAAAAGAACACCTGTTATTGAAACTGGGGCAGATATTAGTAGAGTGGCACATCATATCAACATATTACATATTAAAAAGGACCCTATTTCTTTTTCTTCATTACATTTACCAAACTTACAGGCTGTTGTTCCTAGGTCTGTACTCAGATATGATCACTGGTTTGGAGACCATGGACAACACTGGGGATAGAAGCAGGGTTCGAAGCATGCAATTCCTGGTATCCCATATGGTCCCTTGAGCCTTCCAGAAGTGACTTCTGAGTGCAGAGCCAGAAGTAACCCCTGAGTGCTGCTGGGTGTGACCCAAACAAACACCCACCCCAAAAAACATAACAAAACAAAACAAAAGAATTAGGTGAGGGAGACATTTCAAGCACAAAACTTAGAGCCACACTGGCTGTTAGGTCACTGCCTCTGCTTACTAAATCTAAGTAATGTGGCTCTAGAAGTCAGTATTAATTCATGTGTAGTACTATACTGGATTTAATTTATTTATAATTATTGTAGCATGCTAAAAATTGGTATGTATTGAATATATGTCTGATTACTGCTCTCTAACCACAATTACAAATTAGTTACCTAAAATAATTTAATATTTTAAGTTTTGTTAGTTTCTGTATAAAATTATAGAGAAGAAAATTACCAATAATCTATTAATTTGTTTAAATAATTTTGAAATAGAATATTTAAATACTATTTTTTCTGAGTGTATATTTTATATATTATATATTTTTAAATTAGTTTTTATTTAGAGGTCCTGAGATGGGTAGAGGATATGATAGGAGAGAGAGGAACATTCTCAAGAAAGTGGATAGCCTTTTCTAAAGGTGGGAGAGCCCTGGTACACAACCCATCATGAAAGTAGTAAAGCCCACATCTCAAGAGGGGAGATGAAGGTGACATATATTTGGGCCCCATGCATTTAAACAACACATGTGCTAGAAAAACATTTTTTAAGTGGGCTGTTCTTTATTTTTCAGAAAGTTCAGCAAAAGAGAAAATTAAAAAAAAAGTCATGTTGTTTGGATAAGCTTCTTAGGATGGCACAGCATGTGAAACAGGACAAAAGCTAATTTTATAGGTTTCTAACATATCAACTTATGGACTGACCAAGGTGCTTACCTTGAATGGTCCTTTGAGCACAGAGCCAGGAGTAAGTTTTGAGCACAGTTGGGTGTTCTTCCCTCCAATAAAACTTGAGAGGGTAATGCAGCGATTTAGGATAACTATTCTTAATAAGAGAGTATTAAATTAAAAAAATTTGTACCAGATGGTCTGATGTAAACTCAGTACCACTTCCCTACTTCTGGCTATGCTTTCTCCTAAATCTTGGTAATCAAATTTTCTCAAATCTGTGCCAGCAGGCTGTTCTGGATTTGGAGCCATCCATGAGAGATTCTTGTACGAGATTTTGCAAGGAAGAAGAGCAGCAGACACCATTATTGTTGCTGCAGGCAGGTTCTTGGGTGTCAGCAGATGGACACATATAAAATCCTGCCAGTAACTTCCCAGCATCCTCTGGTTTATCACCCACTTCGAGGCAGCATGAACTGAACTCACTGGTAGTGATGGTCTGGAAATGTGATTGCCTGAAAAATCACCAGAGGCTTTGCTGACCTCCACTCCCCAACCTCTGAGTGTTTTTGTGTAAGCTTTCTAAATTAATTTTGTTATATATTTTATGTCAACTATGTAGATTGCATTCTATATTTTTGAACTATTTACTAATTGCTATTCACAGATTTTTCTCAGAAAGAATATTTTATCTGACAAGTGTTTTATAATTTGCTTTCTGGCATAGATATTCATTTTTGTTAAGGATACACAGAGTCATTACCGTCGAGTATTGTTTTAAATATTTAATATAGGTCATTATGTAGTTAAGCCAGAAAGTTATTCAATTACTTTTATTTGATACTATAACATCTAAGCCCTTATTGCTCTCTCTTTTCTGAAATAAAAGTTGAGCAAGATTTCCTCAGCAAACCATTGGCAGATTTCCAAGACAGAAGTAAGAATCATTCAAACATTTCAATTTGGAAACTATCTCTGTTTCAAAGATAGATATATGTACTATTTTCTGATTCTTCTGGCCATCCTCTCATTCTGCTGTGTTTTGTGTTAGTAAGAAATAATAACTTCAACATCACTAATCGTCAGGGAGATGCAAATCAAAACTACTATGAGGTACCACCTCACGCCACTGAGATTGGCACACATCACAAAAAAGGAAAACAAGCAGTGCTGGCGGGGATGTGGAGAGAAAGGAACTCTTTTTCACTGCTGGTGGGAATGCCGTCTAGTACAACCTTTATGGAAAGCGATATGGAGATTCCTTCACAAACTGGAAATTGAGCTTCCATACGATCCAGCTATACCACTCCTAGGAATATACCCAAGAAACACAAAAATACAATACAAAAATCCATTCCTTACTCCTATATTCATTGCAGCGCTATTTACAATAGCCAGACTCTGGAAACAACCAAGATGCCCTTCAACAGATGAGTGGCTGAAGAAACTGTGGTACATATACACAATGGAATACTATGCAGCCATCAGGAGAGATGAAGTCATGAAATTTTCCAATACATGGATGTACATGGAATCTATTATGCTGAGTGAAGTAAGTCAGAGGGAGAGAGAAAGACGCAGAATGGTTTCACTCATCTATGGGCTTTAAGAAAAATGAAGGACATTTTTAACAGTATCTCAGAGACAAGAGAGATGAGGGCTGGTAAGTGCAGCTCAGGACATGCAGCTCATCACATAGAGTGATGAGTGCAGTTGCAGAGATGACTACACTGAAAACTATCATAAAATGTGAATGAATGAGGGAAGTAGAAAGCCTGTCTCGAGTACAGGTGTAAGGGGGTGGGGAGGAGGGAGATCTGGGAAATTGGTGGTGGGAATGTTGCACCGGTGAAGGGGGGTGCTCTTTACATGACTGTAATCATACAACTATAATCATGTTTGTAATCACGGTGTTTAAATAAAGATAAAAAAAAAGTAAAATAAACCAAAAAAAAAAAAAAAAAGAAATAATAACTTACGTTTGTATGGAACATTTTGTGCACAATGTATGCATCAAACCACTCATCTTTGCATCCTTCCACATTTAAGATAACTTCCTATATATTTAAGGTAACTTTCATAATCTCTTTTTCAAAGCATGTATGCATTATATTTACATATTTGTGGGGCTTCCCAAGCATTACACAGAACAGGTAGGGCAACAGCCTCAATCTGATGGTTTAAACCTAGGGCATAGTCAGAGTACATAGTTTCACTGGAACTCAGGGTGCGGGGTGGGCAAGTTCCCAATCTGTACAGAACAAGTGTGCTTCAGGCAAAGTTTGACAAGCTGCTCCATGGGGCTCTGTAGTGTGAGGTATTTCATTGTTGTTTTTATTTGCTTCTCCCTGATGATAAATGATGTGGATTTTTTTCATGTGCCTTTGGTCATCTGTATTTCTTCTTTGAGGAAAAGTCAACATGTTCATTTTTCTTCTCTCCATTTTTCAATGGGGTTAGATGTTTATTTTTTTATTAAGTCCCATCAGTGCCTTGTATATCTTAGATATCAACCCCTTATCTGATGGGTACCTGGTGACTAATTTCTCCCATTCTAAGGATGGTCTTTGTATCCTAGTCATTGTTTTTTTTAAGGTGCAAACATTTCTCAATTTAATGTAGTTCCATTTGTTTATCTTTGCTTCCACTTGATTGGACAGTGGTGTTTTATCTTTGAAGATGCCTTTAGATTCAATGTCATGAAATGCTCTCCTTATGTTTTACTCTATGTACCTTATGTTTTCAGGTCTGATTCAAGGTCTTTAAACTATTTAATTTGACCGTCTTGCATGGTATTGAAGAGAGGTCTGAATCCATATTTTTGTATGGATTTAATCACTTTTTTCAAAACCACTTGTTGAAGAGGATTTTCTTGTTCCACCTATAAGTAGTGAGAGTTTCACCTCTTTCTTTTTTATCTGGATGCCCTTGTTATCCTTTTGTTGCCATACTATCTTTTATTTTTCTTATATCTCATAGATGAGTGAGACTATTCTCTCTCTCTATCTACCTATCTATCTATCTATCTACCTATCTATCTATCTATCTATCTATCTATCTATCTATCTATCTATCTATCTATCTATCTATCTATCTATCTATCTATCATCTATCTATCTATCTATCTCTTGCTCTGTGGCTCATTTCACACAGCATAATAGTATCCAGGTTCATCCACTATAGGAAAATTTTATGACTTCATTTTTCCTAATGGTTGTATAGTATTCTATAGTTTGTTTTAGCCTCTCATCTGTTGTTGGGCATCTGAGTTGTTTCCAGATTATGGCTATTGTAAATATTGCTTCAACAAACATAAGCATACAGAGGCATTTTTGTATTGTGTTTTCTGTTCCTAGGGTATATCTCTAGGAGTTATACTGCTGTGTTATATGGGAGCTCAATTTCCAGCATTTTGAGAAATATTTGTATTGTTTTCCAGAAAAGTTGGACTTTATGGTATTTCCACCAACAATGAATGAGAGTTCCTCTCTCCCTACATCACTGTCAGCACTGGTTGTTCTTGTTTATTGTGATGTGTGCTAGTCTTTGTGTAAAAGATAATACCTTATTGTTTTTTTTTCAAGGGAAGCAACAATTTTTTTCATCATAATGGCTTACATATCTTTCACAGTAGTATTTTAGGTGCATATTAACACTGAATCAGGTGAATACCCATCACCAAATTTGTCCTCCCCCATCCCAGTTCCCTTTCTGCAATCCATTTATCACTCCTCATTGTTGTTTTGATTTGCACCCCCCTGATGATTAGTGATGTGGAAGCATTTTTTCATGTGACTTTTGGCCATCTGTATTTCTTCTTTGAGGAAATGTCTGTTAATTTTTTATATCCTCATTATTGTATGAGGTTAGACTTTATTTTCTTGTTAAGTTCTGCCAGTACCTTGTATATCTTGGATATTAGCCCCTTATCAAGATGGGTTTTGGGTAAGTAATTTCTTTTCCATGGGAGACCTTTATATCCTAGTTGCTGTTTCCCTTGAGATACAGAAGATTCTCAATTTAATTTAGATCCATTTGTTTATATCTCCTTCTTCTTGTTTAGACAGTGGTGTTTCCGCCTTGAAGATGCCTTTAGTCTCTATGTCATGGAGTATTTTGGTTTATATTCCTTATATTTATATTTGGTTTATATTCCTTATAATTTCAATGTCTTTAACCCATTTTTATTGACCTATGTGCATGGTGTTGAGTTCTGCATTCTCTTATTTGCATGTGGTTGACTAGTTGTTCCAACACCACTAGTTGAAGAGGCTTTACTTGATTCAATATTTTTTGTCCTTTTGTCATAGATGAATTGATTGTATGTCTGGAGTTTATTTTCTGAATGCTGAAGTCTATTGCATTGATCTGAATGTCTGTTTTTTCAGATACCATGTTATTGATGACTATTATTTAGTAATCAATTTAAATTTGGGAAAAGTGATGCCTCTTAGAAGAAAACTTTCTTCAAGGGTTGCTTTAGCAATTAATTTTAAGAGTCTTAGATCTAATTATTTTAATAAAGTCATGAGTATCCTTAGAGAAATTGCATTAAACCTGTATAATGCTTTGGGGAGCAATAACATTGATACTCCTAATGAGTTGTGTATATGCCTCCATTTCCTTATGTCCTCTTTTATTTATTGAAGCAGTGTTTTGTAGTTTTCTCTGTATAAATCTCTCACCTCTTTAATTAAGTTGACACCAAGGAATTTTAGTTTCTGTGGTACTATTGTGAATGGGATTGTTTTTTAATGCTTTTATTTCTGTATTATATAAGAAGGCCACTGATTTTTGTACGATAATTTTGTAGCCTGCCACTTTGCTAAACAAATCTATTGTTTCTAGGAGTTTTTTGGTTTGAGTTCTTAGAATTTTCTAAGTATAGTATCATGTCATCAGCAAACAGAGCTTGACATTTTATCTTTCTTATTTGGATGACCTTGATTTATTTTTCTTATCTAAATGCTATGGCAAGTACTTATAGTCCTAAGTTGAATAGGAGTAGCAAGAGGGAACAGCCTGTCTTGTGTCACATTTTAGAGCAAAGACTTAATTTTTCCATTGAGTTTATTTGCCATGGGCATGAAGTAAATGATCTTGACTATATTGAGAAAATGTTCTTCCATTCCTATCTTGTTAAGAGCTTTTTTTCATGAACAGATGTTGGGCCCTATAAAATGTTTTCTAGCATCCATTGATGTGATCATATGGGTTTTTTTTTCTTGTTGATATGGTATATTACAATGATTTATTTGTGCATGCTAATATATTCCTCCATCTCTGGGATAAATTCTACTTGGTTATGGTGTATGACTTTCTTGATGACTTTTACTGATCCTCTTTGCTAGGAATTTGTTGGGAATCTTTGCATTGGTGTTCATCATGGATATTGGTCTGTAGTTCTATTTTTTTGTGACATATCTGTTGCTTTTGGTATCAAGGTGATGCTAACTTTGTAAATACTGTTTGGGAAAGTTATATTTCTTCAAATTCCTGGAAGAAACTTAAAAGGATTTGCTAGTGAATCCACCTAGGCCAGAGCTTCTGTTTCAGTGAAGAATTTTGATTTCATCAATATTGATATGTCAGTTAAGATATGCCAGATCATTTTGGTTTAACCTTGGGAAGTTACAGGAGTCCAAGAATTTATCAATTTCTTACAGGTTCTCATGTTTTATGGCATAGAGTTTCTCAAAGTAATCTCTAATTACCCTTTGAATTTATGTAGTATCTCTAGTAATCTCCCCTTTTCATTTCTAATTTCACATTATTAAAATTTATCCCTTTATTTGTGAGTTTGACTAATGATTTGCTGGTTCTTTTTTTAAAGAACCAACTCTGGCTTTCATTGATCTTTCAGATTTTATTTTGTGTTTCAAGTTCATTAATTTCTGCTCTTCATGCCATTAAAGTACTTCTCTAGACCCTTTTTCCTTTATGCTGAATGCTCATACATCTATAAATTTTCCTCTTAATACTGCTTTTGTTTTGTCCTACAAATTCTGATAATTTGTGTCTTTATTCTCATTTGTTTTCAGGAATCTTTTGATTTCTTGTTTGATTTTCTTTCCAAATCATTGGTTGTCCAGTAGTAAGTTGTTTAATTTCCAGTTTTTAAAGTATTCTCTCTCTCTCTCTCTGTTTGTGGTTCACCTATAATCTGAGTGCACGATGATCTGAGAATGTAGTTCTTACAATTTCTATCCTCTTGATTTCATGGAGGTATGTTTTATGGCCCATCATGTGATCTATCTTGGAGAATGACCCAGTTACATTGGAGAAGAAAGTTTATCCAGTTTCTGAGGTTGGAGAGCCCTATCTATCTAATAAGCCATTCTCTTCCATTTATTCCTTCAGAGCTAATATATTCTTGTTGGGTTTTAGCCTGGTTGATCTGTTATGGCATGACAGGGCAGTGTTGATGACTCCTATCATAGTGTTGCTACTGATGTCTTTCTTCAGATCTGTCAGCAATTATTTTAAATATTTTTCTGGCTCTTCATTGAGTGCATTCATATGAGTATTATTTCTTCATGGTGCACATATTCCTTGATTATCAAGTAGTGTCCATCTCTGCCTCTAATCACTTTTTTAAGTCTAACTATTGTGTCATCTAATATAAGTATGACTTCTCTAGCCTTTTTAAGGGAGTTGTTTGCTTGAATCATTGCTTGTCAACCTTTGACTTTGAGTCTCTGTTTGCTTTGATTATTCAAATATGTTTCTTGAAGGGAGCAAAACATTGAATTAAACATTTTGATCTACTTTGCCACTTTATGTCTCTTAACTGGTATTTTTAGTCCATTGACATTGTGAAAAATGATTATCATGTGATTTAGTGTCATGTTTTTGTAAGAAATTTGTGTGGGTCTGCCTTGACTTAAAGGAGACCTTTCATTTTTTCTTAAATGTTTGGTTTTTAGTCTATAAAGTTCCTCAGCTGTTGTCTATCTGTGAAGCTGTGTATCTTTCCTTTAAACCCTAATATAAGTCTGGATGGGTGAAGTGTTCTTGGCAAAGAATTCATTTCATTAGTTTTGTCTCTATATCCCACCTTGCCTTCAGGCCTTGAGGGTTTCTGTTGACAAATCTGTAAATCTTAAGGATGCTCCTTTGTACATACTTTCCTTTTTTTGCTTGTGTTGCCTTCATAGTCCATTCCTATCTGTGGAATTTGTCATTGTGTCTAGTATGTGTGTTGGAATGTGTTTTTTGGGATCTCTTTTAGTTAGTACTCTTTGGGAAAGTACTATTTGGTTGCATACAATCTTTAGCTCTGGGAGTTTTTTTTCTGTAATGACCTTCTTTACTGCTGATTTTTCATGAGTATTTTTTTTCCCTGGGGCCTTTGCAACTCAAATGTTTCTTAAATTGTTTGTATTGAATTTATCACAGACTTCTATTTTTATCTGTTCACATTGTTTGAAGATTGTTTTCCATTGCTTGATTGTTCTAAGGCTCTTTCCCATTCTCTTTTGTTGTATGAAGTTGATATGCACCTCATCTTCCAGCTCACTGTTATCTTCAACATCTTCAGCAGTTGTTACTCAGTAAGGCTTTCCAGTGAGGTTTTCATTTCAGCTACCACGTTTATATCCCTGATATTTTGGTTTGGAGTTTTCTTATTTATACCTTCATGTCCTTATGATTCTTATTTGTGGTTCATTCAGTAATTTCATGGATTTTTGAGTTTATTAAACATCTTCCCAATTTCCTTTCTAAAAACTTTCTTGGAGAGAATATGTTGGTGGCTGGTATTTATTGGGTCTTCAGACCCATCATCTTTTTTTCCCTAAGCATCGTGATGTTCTGGGAACCTTTCCCTTAGTGTCCTTTGCACTTTTTTTGGTACATGTTGTGATGGTGTACATTGAATAGGTGATAAGCGCAATCATGGAACAAAGGGGAACACTGCAGTTCTTTAATTTTTTTGGTAAGGAGAAGCCTGTGTTCTCTCAGCAGAGAAGGGGTTTTGCCTCTCAGCTTAAATATATCCTTTGGGGGAAGGGGCACTCATCCCCTCTTTTCCTCAGGGCTTCTTCCATCCTTGGCCTGGCCTCAGCTTCCTGCTGTTTTACTATCCTTTGAATTTCTGTAGTATCTTTAGTAACTTCCCAGTTTTTATTTATTATTTTATTATGATTTTTTCTTCTCTTTCTTTGTGAATCTTGCTAATAGTTGATTGATCTTGATTATTTTTTGAAAGAACCAATTCTTGCTTTTCATTGATTTTTAAAAATTTTTTTCTAGTATTTCCAGTTAATTAATTTCTGCTCTTTTTTTCTGCTCTATTTTTTTTTTATTATTTACTTCTGCCTTCCTATTTTGGTTCATTATTTGGTAATTTTCCACTTTTAAAGCTATGGTATTAGTTATTTATGTAGGTTCTTTCTTCCTGATGAATGATTTCAAAGCTATCAATTTTCCAATACTGCTTTTGCTGTGTCCCACAAATTATGAAAATTCATGTCTTCATTTTCATTTGTTTCCAGGAACCTTTAGAGTTCTTGATTTCATCTCTGATCCACTGATCATTCAGTAGTGAGCTGCTTAATATCCAGGTGTTAAAGTTTTTTTCTCTGTGCCTGTTTGTAATTCACTTCTATTTTCAGTACCTCGTGATTTGAGAAGATATTTTATGCAATTTTATTTCTTTTTGATTTTATGGAAGTATGTTATATTGTCCAGCATGTGGTTTGTCTTCAAGAATGACCCATGTGCATTGGAGGGGAATGTACAGTTAGTTTTCTGGGGTTGGAAACTGTTATATATATATAAATATATACATATATTAAGACACTTTCTTCCACTTTTTCCTTCAAAGCCAGTATATCATTGTTAAGTTTTAGTTTGGTTGAACTATAAAGAATTGATGGGGGTGTTGAAGTCTCTCGCTAATATTGAGTTACTATTGATATCTCCCTTCAAGTCGATTACCAAGGTGTTTTAAGTATTTTGGTGTCCCTTCCTTCATTACATATATGTTTAGAAGTGTGATCTGTTCCTATTGTATGCATCCTTTGATTTTTAAGAAGTGCTTATATCTGTCTCATAAACTTTATAAGCTTGAAGTTTATGTCATCTGATATGTTGTTTATGGCCAGCCCAGGACCTTTAAGAGCGAGTTTGGCTCTGACTATTCAGATGTGATTCTTCAAGTGACAAAGAGTTGGATTCAATTTTCTTTTTTAATATATCTTTATTTAGAAACCTTGAATACAAACATGATTGTACTTGGGTTTCAGTCATATAAAGAACACCCACCTTCACCAGTGCAACATTCCTATCACAAGTGCCCTAAATTTCCCTCCTCCCCACCCCCCAACCTGTATTTGAGACAGGCTTTCTACCTCCCTCACTCATTCACATTGTTATGATTGTTATCAGTGTAGTTATTTCTCTAACTGCACACACTACTCTTTGTGGTGAGCTTCATAACGTGAGCTGGCCCTTCCAACCCTCATCTCTATTGTCTCTGAGGATTATTACAAAAATGTCTTTCAATTTTCTGATCCACTTTGTTACTCTGCTACTCTTAACTTGTGCATTTAGTTTGTAAATATTGAGAGAGATGATTCCTATGGAATTTGTACCATTTTTTGTAAAAGTTTTGTTTGTTTATGCGGCCTATCTATCTATCTTTTTTTTTTTTTTGATTTTTGGGCCACACCCAGCAGTGCTCAGGGGTTACTCCTGGCTGTCTGCTCAGAAATAGCTCCTGGCAGGCACGGGGGACCATATGGGACACCGGGATTTGAACTAACCATCTTTGGTCCTGGATTGGCTGCTTGCAAGGCAAATGCCACTGTGCTATCTCTCCGGGCCCAGGCCTATCTATCTTAAGCAGACCCTTCAGTTCTTTTAAGACTGCCTTTGATTTTTTAAAGTTCTAACACTATTCTTTATCTTTCAAGTAATGTATCCTTACTTCAAACCTAAATGAAAGTATTACTATGTAAAGTATTTGTTGAAGAATTCATTTCATTGA
This sequence comes from Suncus etruscus, assembly GCF_024139225.1. Taxonomy (NCBI): domain Eukaryota; kingdom Metazoa; phylum Chordata; class Mammalia; order Eulipotyphla; family Soricidae; genus Suncus; species Suncus etruscus. Next base: position 11,492,163 of record NC_064857.1, on the reverse strand, counting down.
TTTTTTTAATATCCCACCACCCAGGCCTGGAAAGTTACTTTTGATAAATATGCTGCAATTCTTAAGTTTGCTTATTTTGTATTCAATTTCTATTTTTGGTTTTGCTGTTTTCAGTATTCTATCTCTTTTTATTTTTAATTGTGACTATGATGTGTCCTGGGAGCTTTTATTTGGATCTTTATTAGCTGATAATCTTTTGGCATGTAGGATGCGGGTGCAAGCATTCTTTAGCTCTGGAAATTTGTCAGTGATGATGGCTTTGACAGTTACTTCTTTATAAGGATTTTCTTCCTAACACTTTAGGTCCCCAATGCTTCTGAAGTTGTTTCTTTTAAATTTATTATGAAAGTACCTTGTCTGTTCAATTACTTTGAGGATATTTTCCATCTTCTATTTGTTTATTTTAAGACTCTTCTCCAATTTCTTCTGCTGACTGGTATTATGCAGCTCATCTTCTGTTTCACTGATTCTATCCTCAGCAATTTTACTCTGCTGGTGAGGCTTTCCAGTGAGCTTTTAATTTTGCATACCATTTTTTTTCAGTCCTGATATTTATGCTTAAAGTTTTCCAATTTATATTCTCATATCCTCCTGAGTCTATGGGTTGTTCATAAAAATGGTGCTTTTATTAGTCCAAGCATTGCCCATAGCCCATAGGCTTTCCCACCACTTATTGTTATATTATTCTGTCTCTATGCTCCTGGGCTCACTCCTGGGATAGTTCTTACAGTCAAACAAATAAGGTGTGAATACATATAAGAAGCTGAATAATGACAGAAGACAGGTCCCCTGTTTGTAACATCAGGCTGGGAAAATATACGCCGGCCCAGTGGGGCTCGACTGTGAGAAACTGTGAGTGCTGCCTGTGTGTGTTTGTCTCCTGTCCTGTCTCCTAAACCTCTTGGGAGTGGGCCGAAAAGGGCCCAGAAAATTCACTCTCCCAGAGGCTCCAGAAGAACACTTAGCTCCGCTTTGCTACGTGCTAAGGAAAGAATGCCACTGCAACAAGAAGAAAAAACCACACTAAGAACTGAGCTGGATCACTGAAACCAAGCATTTCTCCCCGGACTGTCTTCTCTGCTGCATGCTCAGGCCTAAGATTTGATCCTGTGTGAGGCTTCATCCACTGAGGGCTCCCCTTCCTTGGAGGCAAGTCGACCCATCCAGAAAGGGCAGAGTCAGAGGAGCGTGGCCGCACATCATTTAGCTAATGAATACCATCACAACATGTTGAAAAACCCACAATACAAGTGTAACAATGGGGAAACAAAGCAGGCCAGCATCAGACATAGAGAATGAAGATGATAATTCTGATGACCAGATAATGACCAACCAACTAATCAATCTCTCAAATAAGGAATTTAGACAAGAAATATGGAAGATGCTCAAAGAACTAAAAAAAACATGGATTGAGTTGAACAGAACACTAATAACCAAGAAAATATGAAAACAGAAATCACAAAACTCCAAACTGAAATAACAGGTCAAATAACAGCCTGAAAAACTCAGTAAATGAATTCAATGGAAAAATGGATATGCTCTCCAACAGGCTAACAGAAGCTGAGAATAGAATTGGTGTGGTGGAAGATGAGATAAATAACAACACCATACAGTGGGAGAGATTGGAAAAAAAAATTAAAGCAAATGAACAGACAATGGAAAAATTAGTCAAAGAATGGGAACAGATGAAAATAGAAGTCTAAGATAAGCTCAACAGAAATGACTTAAGAATTATTGGAGTACCAGAGACTCAGGAAGAAAATTTCCAGGAAGAATCAACGGTCAAGAACATCATTAAACAGAAACTTCCAGAGCTAAAGAATATATGCGATCAAATCCTGCATGCTCGAAGAGTATCAACCAAAAGAGACCCCAAGACACTCTAGTCACAATGACGAATTACACAGATAGAGACAGAATTCTGAAAGCAGCAAGATCAAAAATGGAAATTACATTCAAGGGAACAGCAGACCTGTCACCAGAAAACTCAATGCCAGAAAGCAGAGTGGTGGGACAGTGACAAAACTCAATGAAACAAATGCTTTGCCTAGAATACTGTACACAGCAAAACTCACTTTCAGGTTTGATGGAAATATACATGGTTTCACAAAAAACAGACTCAAAACCAGTCTTAAGAGAAAAACTGAAAGACCTAATTTAAAACAAGACTGACCCAAAGACACGCCAAATTTTGATATAAAGATGGCATTAAATCCCAGGACAATCCTTTTTCTCAATGTGAATGTACTAAATGCACCAGTTAAGAAACAAAGAGTGGCTAAATGGATCAAAAAACTCAATCCAACCTTCTGCTTCCTACAAGAAATGCACCTGAATTGTCAGAACAAACATCAACTCAAAATAAAAGGCTGGAGAAAAATTATCCAAGCAAACAGCTCCCATAAAAAAGTTGGAGTGGCCATACTAATATCAGATGATGCAAACTTTATACTCAGGAAAGTTGTAACAAAGATGGACATTTTGTATTAATCAAGGGATACGTACAACAGGAAGAAATCACTCTCCTAAGCATATATGCACCAAATGAGGGGCCTGAAAAATATTTAATAAAATTGTTGATAAATCTGAAAAATAATATCAATAACAACACAATAATTGTGGGGGATCTCAACACGGCTTTGTCAACACTGGATAGGTCAACCAGACTGAAACCCAACAAAAATATACTAGACCTGAGAAGAGAAATGGAAGAAAGTGGCCTAGTTTATATATATATATATACACACACACACACACACACACACACACACACACACACACATATATATATATATATAGGTCAACCAGACTGAAACCCAACAAAAATATACTAGACCTGAGAAGAGAAATGGAAGAAAGTGGCCTAGTTTATATATATATATATATATATATATATACACACACACACACACACACACATATATATATATATATATATATATATATATATATATATATATATATATATGAAACTGCATCTCCAGAAACCTGGATACACATTTTTCTCCAATGTACATGGTACATTCTCCAAGATAGACTACATGCTGGCACATAAAACATGCCTCTATAATATCAAGAAGATAGAAATTTTGCAGGCTACCTTTGCTGACCACAAGGCTCTGAAATTATATGTGAATTCCAAAGGGATACAGAAGAAAAACTTTAACACCTGGAAGTTAAACAGCCTCATACTGAATAACCAGTGGGTTCGAGATGAAATCAAAGAGGAAATCAAAACTTTCCTGGAAACAAATGATAATAAAAACACAAACTATCAGAACTTATGGGACACAGCAAAAGCATTACTGAGAGGAAAATTTATACCTTTGCAAGCACACATGAGGAAGAAAGAAGGGGCCTACCTGAATAAATTAATGACGCAGCTCATAGAATTAGAAAGTGCTCAACAAAAGGAACCAAAAATAGGGAGACAGAAGGAAATAACAAAGCTGAAAGCAGAAATCAATGAAGTGAAAACAAAAACAACCCAAAAGATCAAAGAAAGCAGAAGTTGGTTCTTTAAAAAAATAAACAAGATTGATAGACCACTCCCAAAACTAACAAAGAAAGAGAGAAAGAGAGAGAAAGTTGATAACTCATATTAGGAATGAAAAAGGAGAGATCACTACTGATATGGCAGGGATTCAAAGGACAATCAGAAACTACTTTGAGAAACTCTATGCCACTAAACATGAGAACCTGGAAGAAATGGATAAATTCTTGGACTCTTATAGTCTTCCACAGTTGAATGAAGAAGATGTAGCATATCTAAACACCCCTATCATTATTGATGAAATTAAAATTGTAATCAAATGTCTGCCCAAAAAGGAAAGCCCAGGCCCAGATGAATTCACTAATGAATTCTTTCAAACCTTTCAAGAGGATCTAATACGAATCAAGGCAAGACGCTTTCATGAAATCGAAAAAACAGGAACACTTCCAAAAAGCTTTTATGAAGCCAACATCACCTTGATACCTAAACCAGACAGAGATGCTATGAAAAAATAAAATTACAGGCCAATATCGCTGATGAATGCAGATGCAAATATCCTCAACAAAATCCTGGCAAATAGGAATCAATGCCTCATTAAGAAGTTCATCCACTACGATCAAGTAGGTTTCATCCACCAGCAGGCTTTTGCAGAAGCCGCGTCCCCTGTTTGGGACATCAGGCGGGGAAAATCCACGAATCTATGCCTGCCCAGTGGGGCCCAACTGTGAAAAACTGTGAGTTCTACTGTAAATGTCTATCTACTGTCCTCTTGCGCGAAACTCTTGGGAGTGGGGCAAAAGAGGCTCCAGCAGAGCACTTTGGCTTCGCTACGCGGCCATGCGCTCTTTCTAAGAAAAGAACACCATCGCAACAAGAAGAAAAAATTACACTAAGAACTGTGCTATATCACAGAAGCAAGCATTTCTCTCCGGACTGTCTTCTATGTTGCATACTCGGGCCTAAGATTTGATCCAGTGTGAGGCTTCATCCACAGAGGACTCCCCTCCCTTAGAGGCAAGTCAGCCCATCCAGAAAGGGCAGAGCCAGAGGAGTGTGCTGCCTGCATCATTTAGCCAATGAATACCACCACAACACGTAGAAAAACCCACAATACAAGTGTGACAATGAGGAAACAACGCAGGCCAGCATCAGACATAGAGAATGAAGAGGACAATTCTGATGACCAGATAATGACCAACCAACTAATCAACCTCTCAGATAAGGACTTTAGATTAGCAATATGGAAGATGCTCAAAGAACTCAAAGAAACCATGGATAGAGTTGAACAGAACACTAATAAGAACCAAGAAAATATGAAGACAGAAATCACAAAACTCCAAACTGAAATAACATGTCAACTAACAGGCCTGAAAAAGTCAGTAAACGAAGTGAATCACAAAATGGATAAGCTCTGGGACAGGGTATCAGAAGCGGAGAATAGACTTGGTGCTGTGGAACATGAAATACATAACAATTCCATACAGCAAGAGAGATTGAAAAAAAAACTTAAAGCAAATGAGCAGATAATGGAAAAATTAGTCAAAGAATGGGAACAGATGAAAATAGAAGTCTATGATAAGATCAACAGAAACAACTTAAGAATCATTGGAGTCCCAGAGACTCAGGAAGAAAATTTCCAGGAAGAATCAACGGTCAAGAACATCATTAAAGAAAAACTTCCAGAGCAAAAGAATATAGGTGATCAAATCCTGCATGCTCGAAGAGTACCAACCAAAAAAGACCCCAGTAAAACCACCCCAAGACACATCCTAGTCACAATGACAAATCCCACAGATAGAGACAGAATTCTGAAAACAGCAAGATGAAAAGGGGAAATCACGTTCAAGCAAGCTTTCTTGAGATTTACAGCAGACCTGTCACCAGAAACACTCAATGCCAGAAAGCAGTGGTGGGATATTGTGACAAGACTGAATGAAATGAATGCTTCACCCAGAATACTATACTCAGCAAAACTCACTTTCCGGTTTGACGGAAGAATACATGGTTTCACAGACAAAAGGCACCTCAGAAACTTCACAGACACAAAACCAGTCTTAAGAGAAAAACTGAAAGACCTAATTTAAGACAAGACTAACCAAAAGACACACCAAATTTTGATATAAAGATTGCATTAAATCCCAGGACAATTCTTTCTCTCAACGTCAATGAACTAAATGCACCAGTCAAGAGACACAGAGTGGCTAAATGGATCAAAAAACTCAATCCAACCTTCTGCTGCCTACAAAAAACGCACCTGAATAGTCAGAACAAACATAGACTCAAAGTAAAAGGCTGGAAAAAATTATTCAAGCAAACAACACCCATAAAAAAGCTGGAGTGGCCATACTAATATCAGATAATGCAAACTTTATACTCAGGAAGGTTGTAAGGGACAAAGATGGACATTTTATATTAATCAAGTGGTATGTAGAGCAGGAAGAAATCACTCTCCTAAACATATATGCACCAAATGAGAGGACAGCAAAATATTTAATACAACTCTTGACAAATCTGAAAAATAATATCAATAACAACACAATAATTGTCGGGGATCTCAACACGGCTTTGTCAACACTGGATAGGTCAACCAGACTGAAACCCAACAAGAATATACTAGACCTGAGGAGAGAAATGGAAGAAAGAGGCCTAGTGGATATATATAGGACACTCCATCCCCAGAAACCTGGATACACATTCTTCTCCAATGTACATGGGACATTCTCCAGGATAGACTACATGCTGGCACATAAAACATACCTCCATAAGATCAAGAGGATAGAAATTTTGCAGACTACCTTCGCTGACCACAAGGCTCTGAAATTATTTGTGAACTCCAAAGGGACTCAGAAGAAACACTTTAACACCTGGAAGTTAAACAGCCTCATGCTCAATAACCAGTGGGGCCGAGATAAAATCAAGGAGGAAATCAAAAGGTTCCTGGAAACAAATGGCAATAAAGACACAAACTATCAGAACTTATGGGACACAGCAAAAGCAGTACTGAGAGGAAAATTTATAGCTTTGCAAGCACACATCAGGAAGGAAGAAGGAGCTTACCTGAGTAGCTTAATGACACAGCTAATAGAACTAGAAAATGCTCAACAAAAGGACCCAAGAATAGGAAGACAGAAGGATATAACAAAGCTGAGAGCAGAAATCAACGAAGTGGAAACTCAAAAAACAATCCGAAAGATCAACGAAAGCAGAAGTTGGTTCTTTGAAAAAAATAAACAAGATTGATAGACCACTGGCAAACCTAACAAAGAAAGAGAGAGAGAGAGAGAAACTTGATAACTCGTATCAGGAATGAAAAAGGAGAGATCATTACTGATATGACAGAGATTCAAAGGGTAATCAGAAACTACTTTGAAAAACTCTACGCCACTAAAAATGAGAACCTGGAAGAAATGGATAAATTCTTGGACTCTTATAATCTTCCACGGTTGAAGGAAGAGGATGTAGCATATCTAAACACCCCCATCACCATTGATGAAATTAAAACAGTAATCAAATGTCTGCCGAAAAACAAAAGCCCAGGTCCAGATGGATTCACTAATGAATTCTATCAAACTTTCCAAGAGGAACTACTGCCAATCTTGGCAAGACTCTTTCATGAAATTGAACAAACAGAAACACTTCCAAATAGCTTTTATGAAGCCAACATCACCCTGATACCTAAACCAGACAGAGACGCTACCAAAAAAGAAAATTACAGACCAATATCACTGATGAAAGCAGATGTAAAGATCCTCAACAAAATCCTGGCAAATAGGATTCAATGCCTCGTTAAAAAGATCATCCACTACGATCAAGTAGGTTTCATCCCAGGAATGCAAGGCTGGTTTAACATCCGTAAATCTATCAACATAATACACAACATCAATAACAAGAAAAATAAAAACCACATGATCATATCAATAGATGCAGAGAAAGCATTTGATAAGGTCCAACACCCATTCTTGATCAAAACTCTCAGCAAGATGGGAATGAAGGGAACCTTTCTCAATATAGTGAAGGCCATCTACCACAAGCCAGTGGCAAATATTATCCTCAATGGAGAAAAACTGAAAGCCTTCCCTCTAAATTCTGGCACAAGGCAAGGCTGTCCTCTCTCACCACTCCTATTCAACATAGCACTGGAAGTACTTGCTATAGCGATTAGGCAAGAAAAGGATATCAAGGGAATCCAGATAGGAAAGGAAGAAGTCAAGCTCTCACTGTTTGCAGATGACATGATACTCTACTTAGAAAATCCTAAAGACTCTACCAAAAAGCTTCTAGAGACAGTAGACTCATATAGCAAGGTGGCAGGCTACAAAATTAACACACAAAAATCAATGGCCTTCCTATACACCAATATTAATAAGGAAGAAATGGACATTAAGAAAACAACCCCATTCACAGTAGTGCCACACGAACTCAAATATCTTGGAATCAACTTGACTAAAAATGTGAAGGACCTATACAAAGAAAACTATAAAACTCTGCTTCAAGAAATAAGAGAGGATACGGGGAATTGGAAACACATACCTGCTCATGGATTTGCAGGATTAACATCATCAAAATGGGAATAATCCCCGAAGCATTTTACAGATTTAATGGGATCCCTCTAAAGATACCCGTGATATTCTTCAAAAAAGTGGATCAGGCACTTTTGAAATTTATCTGGAATAATAAATACCCTAGAATAGCTAAGCAATCCTTGGGCAAAAGAATATGGGAGGAATTACTTTCCCCAACTTTAAACTGTACTACAAAGCAATAGTTATCAAAACAGCATGGTATTGGAATAAAGACAGGCCATGAGATCAGTGGACTTTAATACTCAGAGAATGTTCCCCAGGCATACAATCAACTAATTTTTGATAAAAGGGCAAGAAATCCTAAATGGAGCAAAGAAAGCCTCTTCAACAATTGGTGTTGGAACAACTTACTAGCCACTTGCATAAAATTGAACTTAGACCCCCAGTTAACATCATGTACCAAGGTAAAATCCAAATGGATTAAGGACCTCAATATCAGACCGAAACCACAAGATATATAGAACAACACATAGGCAAAACACTCCAGGACATTGAGACTACAGGCATCTTCAAGGAGGAAACTGTACTCTCCAAGCAAGTGAAAGCAGAGATTAACAGATGGGAATATATTAAGCTGAGAAACTTCTGCACCTCATAGGAAATAGCGCCCAGGATACAAGAGCCACCCACTGAGTGGGTGAAACTATTTACCCAATATCCATCAGATAAGGGGCTAATCTCCAAAATAAACAAGTCACTGACAGAACTTTACAAGAAAAAAATCTAATCCCATCAAAAAATGGGGAGAAGAAATGGATAGACACTTTGACAATGAAGAAATACAAATGGCCAAAAGACACATGAAAAAGTGCTCCACATCACTAATCATCAGGGAAATGCAAATCAAAACAATTATGAGCTACCTACCACCTCACACCTCAGAGATTGGCACACATCACAAAGAATGAGAACAAACAGTGTTGGTTGGGATGTGGAGAGAAAGGAACTCTTATCCACTGCTGGTGTGAATGCCATCTAGTTCAACCTTTATGGAAAGCAATATGGAGATTCCTTAAAAACCTGGAAATCGAGCTCCCATATGACCCAGCTATACCACTCCTCAATATACCCTAGGAACAAAAAAATACAATACAAAAATCCCTTCCTTACACCTTTATTCATTGCAGCACTATTTACCATAGCAAGACACTGGAAAAAAGCAAGATACCCTTCAATAGACGAATGGCTAAAGAAACTGTGGTACATATACACAATGGAATATTATGCAGCTGTCAGGAGAGATGAAGTCATGAAATTTTCCTATACATGGACGTACATGGAATCTATTATGCTGAGTGAAATAAGTCAGAGAGAGAGAGAGAGAGAGAGAGAGAGAGAGAGAGAGAAAAGCAGAATGGTCTCACTCATCTATGGGTTTTAAGAAAAATGAAAGACATTCTTGCAATAATAATTTTCAAACACAAAAGAGAGAAGGCCTAGAAGTTACAGCTCACCTCATGAAGCTCACCACAAACAGGGATAAGTTTCGTTAGAGAAATAACTACATTTTGAACTATCCTAATAATGAGAATGTATGAGGGAAATAGAAAGCCTGTCTAGAGTACAGGTGGAGGTTGAGTGAGGAGGAGGGAGATTTGGGACATTGGTGATGGGAATGTTGCACTGGTGATGGGTGGTGTTCTTTACACGACTGAAACCCAAACACAATCATGTATGTAATCAAGGTTTTTAAACATATATATATGTATATATATATGAAGCTGAATAATCTTCAGATGATTATACAAGCAGAAGGGGGATCAGTATCAAAGTTTTGCAGTCTGTACATCTTGTTTTGAAATCATTTTGATAGGATTCCAGCCCAAACATGGCAATGCTGAGCCTGCAGTTCCCCAGCGTAGGATGCTGCACCTGTTACGCCAGTGTGACAATGACAGTGAGACTCAGGGAGCAATTCTCAGTAGGCTATAGCTGAATGTATCTACTGAGGATCCAGTTTATGAACAAAGATGAAACTGGATCAAGGGCAACACTGGCCAAGAACAATTGTTCTTGCCCCAAATGTTAAAGGTAGAAAACATTTTCTTCTGTTTTCTTCTCTCCAAAGCCTACCATTTGCTTTGTGTAGGTCTGTAATAAGATGTAGTGATGGAATGTGCTTTTGGGAATCATCCCAAAATGAATTTTATTGTTTATTCTGGTGTCCATTGCTCTGTAGTTGATTTATTGCCAGTAAAGTTCTTTCTCAAACCAATGATACAAGCTACAAAATCAAACAAAAATCCAGAGCCTGTTGATGTAGTTACTTAGATGTTGGTGTTTCTCTGGACTTCCAGGTTTTTATTGAGTAGTGCCAGACTGTTCACATAGTGTACAACTATATATATGTATATATAATATATTTCATGTTTTATATATTATATATATTATAGGGTCCAAGAATAGATTTTAAAATGGATTGGGTTTATCATTAGAGATGGTGCACTTATTCAAGAGTGTTCCTTCAAGAAGATGAAGAAATTAAAAAATGTTCTTGCACTGAATTGTATTTATGTAAGTGTGTACTAATATTACATAGTTTGGCTTATATTGCCTTAGTATGTAAAGTTGTACATCATCTTAATTATGCCAGTCAACATTTTTTTGCATGATTTAATCACTATTTTTTTTCAAAGCTCTGACTTTTTATTTTGGTATATGTTTCTTCTTACCAGATAAAGCAGGCATTCATCAAGAGTTGATGTGATTGCTTAAGGGGGGGAGGGAACCCCAACCAAAATTAAAAATAAGAGCCTTCTACTTTATTTATAAAATGAGGATGATTACTACTACTTACTGATTACTTAAATATTCATGAGGAAAAATGCCTCCAAATATAGATGACTGTATATTTAAAGATGAGACTGTGCTCACATTTCTTAAAAGGAGCCACAGATAATCCTTATTCCCATGTTGGAGCTCTAAAAGCCACAGAAAATATCTCTCTTGCTTGCTTTCTGTACATATCAAATGAGTTTCAGTGAATTTTCTTCTTAGCCAAATGGCATGGATCAGTTGATTTTGTTTAGACGCACAAAATGATTTATACTTTTATTCATTCTTATTGCACATGACATTGCAAATATGAGAAATCTATGCATTGAAATTTACTTTAAACACATATCTGTATATTTAAAACATCTATGTTCAGAAAAATCGACTGTTGCCAGATGTCTGTGGGGATTTTAGATCTGCCTGGAAAATATTAGAAGGCATGACAAAAATATTTCACACACACAATATGTTTTTTGTTTCAATGCTTAAATGTTAATTGATAATAAAAAAAACCCAAGTCACAATTTTAGTGGAAATTAATTGAAGTCTCAGAGAGATAATACCATCAAAATATTTGGTAAAAAAAAAGTAGATCAAAATCTAAGTTTCAAGTTGTTTCTCTCACTGGGAAGCCCATCTTCTCTTAAACACATCTTTTTTTTCCCCCTCTAAGCTTCTCTGAGTAAATTCTTTCAGTAAAATATATTTTTCTTCACTGAAAAAAATAGAAAAATAAATCTAGGTTTCAGAGGCTCAGTTTAAAGCATTTTTCTACTATTTTCAAACTTCAAATTTTAGACTTAAAGAGTACAAGTTTCTGTCCTAGATCTGGCCTTTGCCTGTAAAGTAAATTATCAATTAGATATATGTCTTTGCTCATGTCTCTTTCGGTGACCTCTCTTCCAATCCATATATTTCTAGCCTGTTTCTTTTACGTTGATTCTCTTTGCCTTAAAATATATTTTTCTTAAGAATTTTTAATGTAGTTTCTAACTAGCTGATTTACTAGAAAGAAAGGTTGGGATAAAATAGAAGACTTGCATGAAACACAAGTGAAGGGAATCATTCTATTTCTGATGTGGGATGTTATTCAGCATGCTCATTAAAAAAGATATTACTATTCCTTTATTTATTAGGAGTGAAGGAACACAATATCTCTCGTTTTTCTGAATACTCAGCAGAAAAAAATAGCAAAATGAAATTGTATTAAAGTAACACTTTCATTAAGGAACCAATAGAATGCCTACCATTACTCTATAAATTCATTATATGCATAACCTAATCAATTCATAAAGCCAAAATATCTCATTTTTATTTATTTCTCTTCAGACAGTATATAGTTTTGGTTCTGTCCAGAAGAATTGCTTTAGGGAATTATTTTCTTACTTTTTGATTTTTGGGCCACACCTGGTGGCATTCTCAGAAATCGCTCCTGGCAAGCTCGGGGGACCATGTGGAATGCCAGGGATTGAGCCCGGGCCCGTTTTGGGTCAGCTGTGGGCAAGGCAAACACCCTACTGCTGTGCTGTTGCTCTAACCCCCAGTTTAGGGAATTATTACCTAGAAAATTTTATAAATAGGAACATGGTTTATGGACTTTGAAAAAGGTTTTGAATGAAGAGACAATGTGACTATATTCTGATGGAAACCTATTTCAGATTAAGATTTGGCTTGACCAAAGATTTCATTCTTCAGAGCAAGGTATGGTGAATTCAAATATTCTTGAATTGTTCAACTTGCTCTTAGCAGAGACTTTGATTCTTGGAACAGAGCTTTTAAAATAATTCACTAGTATGCCCTATAGGTATATGATTTTAATTTTCTTATACTACTGATAGTTGTGTAAATAAGGTATATACCTTAAAAACCATCATAGCAATAAAAATCTGCTACTTGAAGATTGTTTCTTTGTAGAAGCAGTACTATTTTCTTATAATAAATATTTAATACTTTTTTCTTCTAAAATTTTAACATATGTATGATAGACATTTTATTTATAAGTTTTTATTACATTATTTAAACACCATTGTTTGTTTACAAAGTTGTTCATAACACAGTTGTTTTTGTCATTCAATATTCAAATACCATTCCTACCACCTATGTAATCTTTTCTCCACCATTAACTTCATTCCAATCCATCTTGTCCCCTTGCCAGGCACAACATAATTTATTTTTATGCTCTGGATTTCACCCCCATAAGAATATCTTAAAATACTTAATGGGGAACCCTATATTTCCTTTATATGCTTACTACATCTATAATAATACCTCCTAGTCTGTTTATTCCCAAATGCAAGTTATTCTTTTACTTTCTTCAACTTCACCTGTTTTGGTTATGCTTGGTGTGAAAACCTATGAGAAAATGTCTTGCCTGGGATAAAAGCTCGGGTCAAAACCAGGGCATAAGATTGTGTAGACTATCATTCTTACCTCCAAATCCACCAGCCATATAATATGGCACCATTCCCTTTTGCATAGGCACTCTAAATAAGGGAAATCTTATGCACAGAAATAAGCTGTTATCTACTAGTGATAAGAACCCATACTTTTTATAATACAGGGACGTCTTCCACCCTGAACATATGCCATGTGGACCCAACTTGGACTCCATGTGATTGGACAGTGACTGTCTAACCTAGAACCCCAGATCCAAGATGTGGAACTGACACAGGTTCCAGCAACAGCACCAGGAACCAGATTCCTCCTGGGAAATTCATAATATCGTTCTGGCACCATCTTTTACCAGTTTTGATATGACATCCTGACATGAGGAAACGGCAACTTGCTCTCAGAGAGGATTGCCCTATCTCATCACCTAATAGTATGATGCAATCAGTAGACATGCCATCCATTGCTCTAAGCAAAAACCAAAATCGCTAACTACAGAAAACTTACTTTGACAAACATTGACTGGACAGAACCTATCAAGGGACCAATGAGGAAGTTCCTAGACTAGGGCTTGGTTTAGGATTCATACAAAAAACAAGATCTCTAATTCCAGAGATCTGACTTACTCAAGTTAACTTAGTTGACAACTGCAACTAAGCAGAACTTCTGGAACCATACTGAAAGACTCTATCCAAGGTTTTGTCCTGGGATCTGAGCAAAAAACAAGACCACTAATTACAGAAACCTGATCACAACAACAGTGATAGAATACAACTTCTAGAATCATAAAAAAAAACTCTCTCCTAGCTTTCGTCCTATAACCCATGCAAATAAAAAGATTTCTAGCTACTGAGGCATGATTTTATCATCCACAAATGAGAGGAAAGTTTCTGGCACCATAAAAAGACTTTGGGGTATGAAAATGAGCGACTGTGGCGTCTGTAGTTGTTCCCATGGCAGTATACCTCAAGGACAGAGAAACCCTGCATCTCTTAGACCAATGGAATTCCCTTCTAATTTCCCCAATATTTACTGTGCCTTTGAAAAAAAAAGGAAGAAAGAAAAGAAGAAACACAAACCTTAATAGGTAGTTGCTGATTTGGGGGTTTTGTTTTTTATTGTGTTTTGTTTTGTTTTATTTGTTTCTTTATAGTTGATGGTTTTGGTTTTTGTTCTTTGTTGTTTTTTTGTACTTTTGTTGTTACTGTCTTATTGTTTTTTTTGTCACCTTTTCTGTTTTCTTTCTTCTTCTAAATGGATAATTATAGCACATAGATGAACTCCTTGTTTTTATTATTTTTTTCTCCCTTATCTTTTCTTATATCTCCAACAGAACCGCATTACCAGAATCATCTTGTTCAGCCTCATAATTTGAGGGGGAAAATGGATGGTACCAAAACCAGACAGTCATATGGACACTTAGTAGAAAAAAAATTATCAGACTTGAACACCAAACCCAAAGTCAAGGACAAAAGAATCGATACCCAATCTACAACAAGCCGTACAAGTGGGGAACAGTTGCACTAGCATTATGGGGTGGGTAAAGGAGGAAGATATGGGATGCATGCTGGGAACAGGGGTGGAGGGAGGACAACACTGGTGATGGGATACCCCTCATTCAGTGTCACTATGTGCCTTAAATATTACTGTGAAATATTTGTAATTCACTTTGACCACTGAAATGTCACATTCTCTAGGAGATTGGTTAAGGTTTGATTCCCATTGAGCTCCCAGACAGGAAAGGCAGTTCCCATGCCCCTGTCCGATTAGGTCAGGGGGAACAGTTCCAGTTGTAGAGATCCGCAGAAAATAATTCACACAGTGAAAAAGGTACAAGAATGGGTTCAGGAAATTCAGTGCTCAAGCAAGGAATTCAAACCACAAAAGATTTCTGCTCCTAAGATTGAGTGCAGTTCAATGGAAGAAGACAGAAGAATGAGCCCCAGACTTCCCCAGATCCTTGCTTTTATTGACAAGAATCAGGTCCCAGAGGAGCAGTATACCGGTAAGGAATAATCCAATATACTATCACCAGGTTACATTCTAGGGTGAAATACAATCATTGATTAGGGTAGGATTAGTAATCCAATAGACCACAATAAAATAAAAAAAAACATTATTTTTAATTTTTGTTGTAACCAAATAGATATATAATTACTGAAATATACTTTAGTAAAAAATTGGTTAAAGTTGTTTCTAATGGGGACATTAATTTATTAGATGAGGATTTATTAAGTTTCTACTTAACATTCTTTGTTGTTTTGTTTATTTAGAGTCCCAGGGGTCCTCAAACTTTTTAAACAGGGGGCCAGTTCACTGTCCCTCAGACCATTGGAGGGTCTGACTATAGTAAAAACAAAACTTAGGAACGAATTCTTATGCACACTGCATATATCTTATTTTGCAATGAAGAAACAAAACAGATACAAATACAATATGTGGCTCGCGGGCCATAGTTTGAGGACCACTGATAGACTAATTGGCTTCTATGCTATATTTTCATTTTTTATACTCCTACCAGATTGTCAGTACTGAGGAATTGCGCCACCCCAGTTGTTTCTACTGGCTGCAAACTCCAGGCCAGAATCCAAAGAAATGAGTATATAAGCTAAAATGGCCATGATAGGATGTGAATATAGCTGCTTGAGCTTTCAGAAGTATGGAGTGTGGAGGAGGTTGCTTTGCCCCTCTTCCAATAAAATACCAGAATTTTCAGTAATACACCAAACTGGTATACCTGGAGATTTTATGGGTTAGTTGTTTGGGCAGAGACTAGTTGTGAAGCAGTGAAGCTGGACCTCTGGCCTGGCATGTAGGGTGCGGATGTGGTTGCCAGAGCTTTGGACTCTGACCACCAATTCTGAATGGGGCTCCAGAAGATTCAGCCGGAAGATAAGCATTCCTTTAAATTTTTGCTTCTTGACTTGCATCTCTTACAAGATGAGTCTGTGAAGTTGGGCCGATGAGCAGACATGGTGGTGGTTGTGGGTGTCAGAAATTAAAATTTTTATTTTCCAGTGAATATAGAGGCTCCTGTTAGATGTAAGAAGTTAACATGAATAATCACTATGTGAACAGGGAATACATTTTTAAAAATGGTTGTTCTTAGAGAGAAAACTGTACAATTTATTTGGCATAATGCTATAAAATATGTAACTGTTCTTTTGATAATGATATATTACTTTTGTTGGTCTATAGTTATCAGTAGCAGAACAAGCTGAAGTATTTATAAAAAGTAGATAGAAGATAAAATAGACAATTGTTTCAGAAGGAGAATGCTTAAGAACAGGTCATGGAAAAGTGGGCAGAAATGATCAGAAAGGAGAAACAAAAATAATTAGTGAGGGATATAACCTGTATTCCTTTAATGCTTTATGAGATACAAGTAGAATTTAGCAAAGATAAGTATGCTTTATTAAAATAAATTTTCAATTAATTAAACTAATTAATTGTGATTAATTAAACTAATTAGAACCATTCTTATTCATATGTTAGTCTGGTTGTATATTTAGTTAAATATAAATATTATTCTTAAGTTGAACCTCATGGTTTGGTGACATAAATAATTTTTCATGAGTTCTTGAATCTTGTGACTGGGAGAACGAATATGGAAAAGAATAACTAGTAGAGCACCAGAAGAAATTTTACTTTCTTCCTCCTCACTCGGATAAATACTATAATGACATTTGGTCTGCATTTGGGGGAATATGTGCTTCAGAATATGTGCTTTCGTGTCATTTACATAGTATATAATTTTCACTGGCAACAGAAGTTGACTTCCAAAAGTTCAAGCTTGTCAGAAAGTCAATTCAGAAAAACCTAGCTTCTTATTGAGTCATCTTTACTTTCAACATTTAAGTTCATGTGTGATACCTTGGGTCAAGTTCTTTGTCTTGATTTTAGGAGTGATTTCTATTCTTGGGAAATTTTCTGTCAGGATTTAGTCAAGCATTTTATGCATGCTTATTGAGTTTCTTTTATGTGTCAAGATATATTCTGAGTTACGGATATATAGAAAAAATAAAGGCATAAGCATTTTATTCAAGAAGAAAAATAGATGTTTAACAAGAGAACGTAATAAAATTACAGGCTCTGAAGAAGTATATTATTTTGCCAATAAGCAAAATGATTAGATATAATAAAGGAGGACATCATAGGTCAGCAAAATCACTGTTAGAAAGACATTTCTTAACAATGAGAAATATTATCTGTAGGAAAAACTGGTTGCAGAATACTTCTGGTTTAGATAATAACTCACACAAAATCATAGCAATTGGAGATACAAAAATTTGATACTATTTTTCTGAGTTTGTAAAGATCTATGGGGCCTATATTATGTCTTCCATCTACTTCATTCAATTGCCTTATTAAAATGTACTTAATCTCTCTAAGATTCTGTGTTTCGGTCCTATGGTAGAATGATGGTTAAATATTTAAGATTGTGATGAGAATTAAATGATTTATTAAAAAATAAATTCTCAATCCAACAGTTTTAGCTCATACCACCATACTTACAGATCAGTAACAGAAGAGATCACACACCATAGATCATTCGCATTAGTTGACAAAGGGGTGGAGGATAAACAAGCAACTTTTGACAGCATATTCAGCTAATGTTAGTTATCTAAGAATAATATTTAGAGTTTTCCAACAGATGTGAGTGTCCTTTGAATCCAAAATATGTTATTTGCTTTAATTACTCTCTGTATATTATTACCCAAAGCCACAATAAACTTTTCATCCAGTTCAGGAATGAGAAAAGTTGCAGTAAAATGTATGTTAGAGAAAAATAACATAACATTTGAGCAGAAACATTATAGCAATTGCCAGTTTCCTTCTCCAAACCATGTTTCTGTATCTATTGAATAATTCTAAATTGTCATGCTTTTACTTCAATAATTACGTTGCACCACATTAAATGCCATAAAAGTACAAGTTGGCTTTCTATCAATAGATCGAGCAATTGAGTTCAAGATTTGTAATTGTTACAAAAGAAAACTTAACAGTACCTTATAAACAAGCAATTAATTGCCAATAGTTTAGTCTGATTGGACTTCAATAACTAAAATTAGGACAGATTTTATACATGGCATGCTGCCTGAATATTGCCATGAACTGCATAAACAACTTTCCACTCAAATCAGCATCGCTGGCGTGTACAATTTGATAAATTGTGGGTTTTCAACTGTGAAGCATGTATTTCTTCTAGTTCATTATGTTCGCAAGACTCACTTGTGGAATTCACACATATTTTAAAAATAAAAAATGCTTGATTCTTCTAAAATATTAACAGTAGGTAAATAACTAGAAGAAAAATTAATAAAATGTAGTTATTCCTGAAAAGAATTTACAAATGTTTATTGGGTGGAATAGATGCAAACTGTGTTGTATCAGACAATGTTCAATTTCCTTTTATTTTCTTTTTTTAAGGTTCTTGTTTATAATAATATTTATGTTTGTGGTTTTGGTCTGCAAGGTTATTGCGATTTCAGTACCACCAACATGCCAAAGATCCTCCACCACTGACCTTTTGTTCCGTCTCATCCATCTCTTCCTTCTGTCCATCCCACTTGGTAAATTTAGATTTGTAATCAGAGTCCCAGGGTTTTTGTATTCATTGATTTGTGTTCAGGGATCTGAGATCATCTGGCATTTGTCCTTCCTTTAGATTTATTTAGCTTAACATTACACCTCTAGTTACACTCAAATAAATGTAACATCCAACAACAACAAAAAAATTTTTTTTATCTTTTAGCTGAGTGGTATTCCATTGTGCATATAAACCACTTAGTTTTTAAAATTTTTAGTCATCATGATAGTCAATACTTTTAATGTAAGTTTTTCATGCTTATAAAGGTACAATGCCACTTTACATCAGAATGTCTGCTTTCATCCAGCCCTGTCTTAGTATTCTCCTTGAACAAAAGCTCTATCATCTTCTTACGCTGGTAAACTCAGATCTGGAGACCAGTTTTCAGATCCTTTTGTCTTTGGGCATTAGAACCACTTTTTATTATAGTTTAGGTGACATTACTACAATACTGTTGGAAGAAATGGCTTTGATGTAATTTAAAATTTCATTACTGCTCATTCATCACCATCACCAAATGTTGGAATATTTCTTTTTACCACCATTCTTCATACACATCTAGTTAGATTTTTTTCCTCCTCCTTTGCTTAGAACCTCTACTTGATAATCTTAGTTTTGTGGTTAAAGCACAGTGATTTATCATCATTTATACTATTTAATGTCCTTTTATATATAACAGATAAAATAACCTAGTATTTGCACTCTAGACAATGACCGGGATTGGACAAACTAGTTTGCCTGGAGTCTAGAAATGGTCTTACGTCAGGAAACTTCAGGGGTAGGGTCTCCTTGTACTTAGGCCAGAGCTTTTCCTTTCCATGACCCCCATACTTTGGTGGGCCCATGCAAACGATAATTGCCACTCTAACATTGTTTTTACAGTGCTCCTTTGACTCTAAACTTTTAAGAAACCACTAGTAAAAATGTCTGGAACTACAAAAAAAAAAAAAAGGTTTACATTAGTGTTAACATATATGCTTTTAGTTACACTAGCATTCTGGGGGATAAAGGAGGGAGATAAGGCATATATGCTTGGGAACAGGGATGAAGGGAAGACAACACTGGTGGTGGAAAGGCCCTCATTTATTGTCACTGTGTACCTTAAATATCACTGTGTAAGATTTGTAATTCACTTTGGCCACAATAAAAATTAAAAAAAAAATAAAAAAAACAACCTAGTATTTGCTCGTAACTTGACTTAATTTTCCCTGACATAATTCCATACAATTATATCCAAGCTGTAGCAAATTGCAAGGTTTATATACTATGTTTATGCTACATAATAGTTGCGAGTGTGATTGTGTCATTTCCTGTTGTAATTTTGTATTGTGGGTTGTTGTTTCCCTATCTGGCCTTCACACTAAGTGCTGCAATAGGTGTGAATTTATCTTTTTGAAATATTGTTTTCATGTCTTGGAAGTAAATGCCATGGGAGTAAGACTAACTGAGTAGCATGAAAGATCTGTTCTTACTTTTTTGGCAAGCACCCATACTGTTTTCATTAGATGCTGAACCAGATTACATTACACCATCCGTAAATGAGGCTTTGTTTCTCACCATTTAGCCAAAACTGGCTGTTACCAGTGTTTTTGATACATGCCATTCTCACTGGTATTAGATGAGAACTCACATCTAATATCTAATGAGTTGTTTTTGACATATTTCCCAGATAGTAAGAGACAAACAGTTTTTCACATTCCTGCTGGCTCTCTGCATGTTTTCCTTGAGGAGATGCTCAGCATTTCTTCCCATTTGTTTGGTAGTGTTGAAATTTTTTGTTTGCTTATTTTTGCGGGTCATACCCAGTGATGCTCAGAGCTTACATCTGACTCTGATCAGGGATTACTTTTGGCAGAACTTGGGGGACCATGTGAGGTGCTAAGAAGAAAATCTAGTTTGACCCCAGGGAAGGCAAGCAGCCTAAGTAAGCATTGTTTTAGCCCTCTAGCCCCACATAGGGTTTTTTAAATTGTTACTGTTCATCTTTGCATATGATTTATGTAATATACATTAGTCATTTTCGTTAAGTATGGTTTACATATATTTTCTCCCATCCAGAAAGATATCTAAATAATCTTCGTCTTATCTTTCCAATGGAAACAATAATTTAGTTTGATATAGTCCCATTTGTTTATTTCTTTTATTTTATTTGACAGTGGAGTCAAATCATTGAAGACATCAGGGTGATATAAAAGATAGTATTTTGTTTTTCCCAACATACTTTATGGATCAGTAAGTTTCCTATTACACAAAAACAAAGAATCTAGGCTTATCCTAGGTAAGCGTGGCATAATACTAGTTATATCTCGCCTGATGTGTTATTGTGAGGAGTAATCATGTCTGACACTATGATGCAATTTATGTAAAATCACCAAGACATCTCTAATGAGAAATTATGAAAAAGGAAAAAGTATCCTTCATGACATTATTTTTTCGGAGTATTTGAACAAGTGATTCCATATTTTTTATGATGCATACTGGGTTCCCAGTAGTTTTGTATTTTTCATTATTGTTTTGTCTTTCACACAGGCAGTTCTTTGCCTGTATTCCATCTTACCTCACGATAGCCATATTACTTTATTTTCTTGATGGTAAATATCCAATTTTCAATATTTTTTTTATCAACACACCTTTAAAAATGGGAGAAATATTTCTACGATAATAAAAATAAAAACGAATTTATAAATTTTTTTTTTTTTTGGTTTTTGGGCCACACCCGGCGGTGCTCAGGGGTTACTCCTGGCTGTCTGCTCAGAAATAGCTCCAGTCAGGCACGGGGACCATATGGGACACCGGGATTCGAACCAACCACCTTTGGTCCTGGATCGGCTGCTTGCAAGGCAAACGCCGCTGTGCTATCTCTCCGGGCCCCGAATTTATAAATTTATATTATTTTGTGTCTCACTTTATAGCTAATATAAAACGAGAAATTTGTATTTGTTTAAATTTGAAACAACCAGAAACAGCAGTCCAGAATTTCAAAATAGAACATATGGGGTCAGAGAGATCATACAGCAGGGAGGATGTTTGCCTTTCATGTGACCAATCCAGGTTTGATCTTCAGCCTCTCATAAAATTCCCCAAGCACTGCCAGGAATAATTCCTGAGCACAGCTCCAGGAGTAATCCCTAAGCACTGCGTGGTGTGGTTCAAAAACAAAAACAAAAAATAAATAAAGAACATCTTTAACATTTAAAACTTTTTCTTTAATTTTTTAATTCAAATATTACTATAAAATCGCTGCTGCTCTAGGTTCTAGTATTTGATGTTTATTGTTGCGGATTTGTGTTAGAGAGAAAAATGTATATATATATATATATATATATATATATTTTTTTTTTTTTTTTTGGTTTTTGGGCCACACCCGGTAACGCTCAGGGGTTACTCCTGGCTATGTGCTCAGAAGTTGCTCCTGGCTTGGGGGACCATATGGGACGCCGGGGGATCGAACCGCGGTCCGTCCAAGGCTAGCGCAGGCAAGGCAGGCACCTTACCTTTAGTGCCACCGCCCGGCCCCAAAATGTATATTTCTTTAGTTTTTCTATTTTTAAATTTTTTGGGAGGTGTTGGGCCACACCCGGTGGTGTTCAGGGTATTGCTTCTGGCTCTTCAATCAGAAATTGCTCCTGGCAGGCTCAGAGGAACATATGGAATACTGGGAATTGGACCTATTTATGACCCCACTAATTGTGAAATCATCATCTTATTTCTCTATATAAAATATTTGTGAAACCCTCTTGTAAATAATTTTTTAATTTTGTTGAAATATATGCATCAAATTTATAAATTTAATTGTAATTTCTTCATCCAACAGAGGGTCTGTCAGGCATCAAAATTTTATTCTTTCTCTCAGTTCATCAAGGTATAAAAGAATCTTTTTTTTTTTTCATAGTACTTCACATTTACATGAAGAAGATAGTTGTCAGCAACCTGGAGTTAGTAAATCAACCATAAATTTTACTTATAATTTTCATGGCATTGCTCATGCAAATGTTGAATTTAGTTGAAACCTTCTTTGTCACAGGTGCTTCTATTGGATTGAATGAGTGTAAAATTTTTTCCAGATGAGCAGAATTATTTATTTTTTCAACTGTAAACAATATATTCAAGCAGCACTCACAGCAATTGTTTATATACAGTCTGAAACATTTTTCCCAGTCAGAGTTCTGCGCTTGAAAATATATACTAAGCATGAAATATTAAGTTAAGCTAAAGCAAAAAAGACATTTTTCTTTGAGTCTTTAATTTTTACTAATACTCCTGAAGAAAAAAAGAATAGTGCAGTTATGCATATGAAATTATTGATTCAATTGATTCACAAAAGAACTTGACTTTTTTTTTTTTGTGTGGTTTTTGGGTCACACCCGGCAGTGCTCAGGGGTTATTCCTGGCTCCAGGCTCAGAAATTGCTCCTGGCAGGCACGGGGGACCATATGGGGTGCCGGGATTTGAACCGATGACCTCCTGCATGAAAGGCAAATGCCTTACCTCCATGCTATCTCTCCGGCCCCAAGAACTTGACTTTTAAAAAAATTTTTTTATTGAGACCATTGGAATTACAAGTCTTTCACAGTTGTATTTCAAGAGTTTAGTGACAGTGAATTAGGGCCATTCCCACCACCAGTTGACCTCCAACCACCATAGTTCCCTGCATGCATTCCAAACCTCCAACCCTTAATCCCCTGGACTACTAGAGTAACAGGTCCATTTTGTGTTGAGCTTGCTATGGTTTGGGTCTCTTGATTCTGTTGTCGTTGATGTTGACTGAGGTAGTTAGATCTGATCTCTTTTTTCTCCCCACTCAATAACAATGTGATTTCTAAATCTATGAAATAACCTCTTTCGATATTAGTAACATGTAAAAAATTCTTCTGTGTGATGAGTTTATAAGCAGTATAGACACTAATTATTGAGTGTCTTGAGGAACCAAAATGTCCCAAGGACATGTAAGATTTAAGATTTTATTTACTCCTCACCAAAAGGAAACTTTTTTATTTTAAATATTTGAAGAGCAACAAACATTGAAAGAGACAAATTATCATGAGTCAACTTCACTTGAATTTTTGACCTGATGTGTAATCTTATATAAAAAAATCAGTTTTTTTGTATTTTAAATTACCATATATACAGTTACAAAGTTATTAATGATCGAGTTTTAGTTACACAATGTTCAATTACCATCCCTCTACCAGCGCACATTTTCTATCACCAGCCATACCCAATTGTCCAGAATGATAATTTACAAATATTGCTATATTAATTGTCCATATTCTGCTCTAAGTGCTCTGCTCTAACTCAACCCTACTAGTTGTGGTAAGCTTTCTGCCATGAACTGGTCCTTCTACCCTTGTCTCTATTGTCTTTAGATATTATTATAATATTTTTTTTGCTTATATACCGCAAATGAGTGTGATTATTTCATATCTGTCTCTCCCTCTGACTCATTTTGCTCAGCATAACACTCTCCAAATCCATACATACAATAAGCAAATTTCATGACTTCATTTCTCCTAACAGCTGTGTAGTATTCTGTTATGTAGAAATATCACAGCTTCTTTATCCACTCATCTGTTCTCAGGCACTTGGGTTATTTCCAAATTCTGGAAATAGTGAATAGTACTGCAATGAATATAAGAGTGCAGATGTGTTGGGGCCAGAGAGGTGGCACTAGTGGTAAGACATCTGCCTTGCACTTGCTAACCTAGAACAGTGGTTCGATTCCCTGGTGTCCTATATGGTCCCCCAAGCCAGGAGCAATTTTTGAGCATATAGTTAGAAGTAACCATTCTGTGTCAAACGGCTGTGGCTCAAAAAACCAAAAACAAACAAAAAGAAAAGAGTGCAGGTTCCTTTCTGCATTGTGCATTTGGGTCTATATAATATATTCCTAGAATCCACATGACTAGTTTTAATTTCTATTTTATTGGGGGTAATATCCATAGTGTTTTACAAAAAGGCTGGACCAGTTGATGTTACCATCAAAGCACTGTTTTTTTTATGTTCTTCTTGATAAGTGCCAGTATCTGTGATATAAGGTGATATCTTATTATAATTTTGATTTTCTTTTCACTGATGATTAATGATGTGGATCATTTTTATTTGCCTTTTGGCCATGTCTATTTCTTTTCTTTTCTTTTTTTTTGGTTTTTGGGCCACACCCTGTGACGCTCAGGGGTTACTCCTGGCTATGTGCTCAGAAGTCGCTCCTGGCTTGGGGGACCATATGGGACGCCAGGGGATCGAACCGCGGTCCTGTCCAAGGCTAGCGCAGGTAAGGCAGGCACCTTACCTCTTGCGCCACCGCCCGGCCCCGTCTATTTCTTTTCTAAGAAAATATATGTTCATCTATTTTATCCATTTACTAATGAGGTTAGATTCTTTTTATTGTTAAGATCTACTGTTCTATATGTCTTAATATTAACCCTTTGTCAGATGAATATTCGGTGAATAATTGTTCCCATTTTATGAATGGGCTTCAATGTCATGAAACGTTCTGCCTAATTTTTTCTCTATATACAGAATGGTTACAGGTCTAATATCAAGGTCTGATTCAGGTTTGATATCAATTTTGATTTGATATTTGTGCATGATTGTCAGGAAAAGATGATAGTTTTGTTTCCTTAGTAAAGCTAACCATGTTTCCCAGCATTTACCATCTCTTATTGAAGAGATATTTCTTGCTCTACTTCACATTTTTTCCTTTATCAAAAATTAACTTGTCTTATAACTGGGGATCTGTCTCTAAATAGTTCATTCTATTACTCTGATCTGAAAGTTTACCTTTATTCCAATATCATGCTGTTTTCATTACTACTGCTTTAAAGTATAGTTGAAATTGGAAAGCCCTCATTTTTCCCCTCAGAGGTTACTTTAGCTATTCTAGAAGATTTATTGTTTCTTATGAATGTAAGAAAACTTTTTATCTATTTATTTGAAAAAAAAAAAAACAAACACCATGAAGTCCTTATAGGAAGGAACTGCATTGAATCTGTACCATGCTTTGGGGAGTATTTCCATTTAATGACATTAATCACTTCAATCCATGATTAGGGGATGTTTTTTTCCATTTCCTCATGTTCTCTCATACTTGTTGAAGTAGTGTTTTGTAGTTTTTTTATTATATTAACATAATTTTTATTTTGATCATAGTGGTTTACATATTGTTGACAATAATATTTTAGGTACATATTTACATAAAATCAGGGGGGATTCCCATCACCGGTTTGTCCTCCCTACTCCTCCGTTTTTGTCCTACCTCCCATATCCTCTGTATGGTCTTTTCACCTCTCTAGTTAAGTTGATTCTGTGATACTTGACTTTCTGCAGAAAATCATGAATTTTTTTATGTGTCTTTGATTCATTTGATAGAATTTTGGAACATACTAGATATAAACAGCAGTGGTTCATTGACAGAGGTGACAAGGAAACCAAGCTTAGGTATTTCTAATAATAATGACAAAAAGAGCTTCTTTTTATTATAGTTCTCTTACATATCCCAAATGTAGGGTACCTATCTGAGACCCACCCATTTCTGGGAGGGGTCTTGGGAACTGGATAATAGGTGTGACCTTACCTGCAAGACCCGGCCCATTCCTGGGAGGGGTCTTGGAATAGGTAGATAAACCCGGAAGCCAGGGGATTAAGGGCTTTTGTCCTTTCGGCCCTGCTGAGCTCGCTGGCTTTGGGGTCTCTGTGTTCTGGTTTTGGACCAGCATGGAGCCCAAAGGGAAGATGGCTGAAAGGAGTTTAAGATGCAGGGCCAAGAATAACTAGTGCTTAAAAGGTTATGAGATAGGCCACACACATGTGGTGAATAGGGCATGAATAAAGCTGATAGTTTCTAATGCCTGCCTGTGAGTGAGTCTTCATTACGCCGTTCACCTGGGCCTGGAACCCGCTGGCTGAATGGGGTTGCAGAGCCACGTGGCCTGGAGTGGCAGAAAAAAATCCTTCACCATCCATCGCCATCCAGCTCCATCTTTAATTATTTAACACAACACCAAAGAATTCACACATTTTTCTCTCCTGGTTTCTTGTAAATATGAAGCATTTTGCTTATTATTAGTATGATCACTACTTTTATCCAACTCTTGTGCTTGCTTTGAAAGAAGGTCAAAAGATCTTGTTGGACATTTGGTCTTCACATTTAGGATTCCAATTTAACAGTTCAATGACAAGAAATAATCATTAGTTCATAATATTCTTTGCTGAGAGAAAAAGGCACTAAATATCTGGAAGTGGGTTACCATATCATGGAATCTGAGAAGAAAGGTAAGATTGGAGAAGAAATCCTCCAGTGCCAGAGTAGATACCAGACAATATTTTTGTTCACAGGAAATAACTTCAATCTTCAAGTCAGAGGAGAAAAATGTGTTAACAGCACAAACTGAATTCTGGGATAAACAGACAAGTAAAATGCAAACAATACAAAATAAAACAGAACAAAAAGAACTATTGATTTAGGTTAATGACAGTTGTATGGGTGGAGTCTCCTCTCTTCTCTCAAGGATTAAGACAAAGATGCGGCCTCATCTGGAAACAGAACTTTAACAAAGAATTTTAAAGGGAGTAAAGGATTAGAAGAGGAGGTGGAAAGACAGTGTAAACTCTCACACAGGGATTATCCCAAAATCACATGAATATTTTGATCAATCTCATTAATTATAAAATGATTTTCAATTTTCTAAAAAAAAATAGGGGAATTGAAAATCAAAATCACAATAAGGTATATTCTTATACCAAAAATGACTTTTATAAAGAAAAGTGAGGGGCCGGCGAGGTGGCGCTAGAGGTAAGGTGTCTGCCTTGCAAGCTCTAATCAAGGAAGGACCGCGGTTCGATCCCCCAGGGTCCCAAATGGTCCCCCTAAACCAGGGCCAATTTCTTATTAATAAATAAATTATTATTTGATATCTAATATTATTTAATATTTAACAAATATTAAATAAATAAATAAATAAAAATAAAGGAAAGTGAAAAGAAGTGTCGGTGTGATTGTGGAGAAAAAGCAAACATTAATATATCCTGTAGGAATGTAGGCTAGTCCAGTCTTTATCAACCACAGGAGACTTCTTAAGAGACTGAAAATGAAAATAGTATATAATCTAGTAATAATACTTTTAGGCTCTATCTGAAGCAACAAATCATCCATCGGTTGAGTGAAGCTTTACAATAGCCAAACATAAAATCAACTTAAAATATCCATAGATAGGTGAATGGATATTAAAAAAAAAGCTTTATTATTTGTACTCCAGTAAATATTCTTCTGCCAGGTAAAAGATGCACAAAACAATTTTTTATTTATTTATCTAGTTTTTGCCGGTTTCTTTGTTTTGGTTTGGCTATTAAAGTTTTTGTCTCCATTTATATTTATTTATTTATTTTCTTCTTTTCTTCCTTTATGTGCTCTGCCACATTTTTTATCTCAATACCATGGCTTTTATGTGGTGCTTCTCTCTCTCTCTCTCTCTCTCTCTCTCTCTCTCTCTCTCTCTCTCTCTCTCTCTTTTTGGAGTGCTCACTGGATATTTTATTTGACACTTCTTTTTGTATTGTTGTGGTGTTTCACCTTCTTTTCCCCCTTCGTCTCTCAAACCAAGGATGAGAGCCTCTAAGGACTCTGCCCATTTTCAGCGTATGTGATTTTCCCCCAGTTTATTACTTTTCTCTTTTTCAAACAAAACCACATAACTTGAACTATCTAGTCCCGCCTCCCAACTAGAGCGGGAAATAAGGGAGGTACCAAGACCAAACAAGTGTAAGACCACTGAGCAGTAAGCTAGGCACAGAGGGGACCACTTATTCTGGCAGCCCCGGGGGGTGAGGGAGGAGGATATGGGAGATAGGACAGGAACGGAGGTGTAGGGAGGACAATTCGGTGATGGGAATTCTCCTAATTTTATGTTAATAAGTACCTAAAATATTATTGTCAATGATATGTAAGCCACTATGATTAAAATAAAAATTATATTAAAAAAAAAGAAAAAGATGCATTGTTTTCTGGGTCAAAATGATAGGTCTTATATAATTATGCTAGGCAAAATAAATGAAAGGCTAAAAGATAATAACTAAATTGAGTTCATTCATATGTTGAAAATGATTAGTTATTGCAAGCAAATGGACAAATACAACAAATTTAATTTCAAGTAATCTAAGTCCTTTTACTAGAATGGGAAAATAATCATGGTTGCCATAGAAATGGCATTGTCTGAAAAAGAATTGTCAGAATGAATAAGGGATATTTGGGTTATATGTTGTTATGGGAACTTTGATGATAGATGTGGTTTTTTATATAGAGATAGAGTTTTGAAACAAAATCTTTAAAATATCACAATTTTGTAAACCATCAATATATTAATAAAATGGAAAAAATTCTAACCAAAGTGATTTATATTATTTCTAAGTGTATCAAGGAAACTGTCACGACTTTCAATTAGGGTGAACAAAATACATGGAAATTAAATTTGATAAAAATGTGGTATTAAAAAAAACTGGAAACTTTCATTTTTGTTTCTAAAATACCTAACATTTCAGTCCATCTGTGGTAGCTTATTAGTTGGAAATATGGACTTTGTGAGTAGAATTAGGTGTAAGTGTGAATTTGTTTATGTGTATCTTAGTAATTCCTACTTTGGTCCTCTTCCACAATGTTGCTAACTAACTTCTCTGACTCATTTGAAGTTCTGATATACTAGACTGCAAGCATTAAGGTCTTGAGTTCTTTGCTTTATCACTTTTATTTGTTTTGTTAGCTTTTTCCAACTGGCTACAGGTGGAAGAATTGGGGAAGAGTAAGGCTGAAATAATGATTTTTTTTTCCAACCTGCTGTCTTCCTGTAGAGATTGTTTGGCTCTAGGCTCATTCCTTTATCCATTGACACTAACCACTTCACCTGTTCTCATTCCAGTGGAAATAGATCTAAATACTTTTAGGTCATGTGAATTCTTCTTTCACCCTTCAGATTTCCAGGAAGGGATGACTTTCTTTTGTTGTTAGCCTCTGGACTCCCCTAACACTGCTGATAAACCAACAAATGGTACTTATGAAGACTACTTACGTTCTCTGAGGTTTTCATTGGCTGCTAGGAATATGGCCTATATATTGCTTGCTGCTTACGTGCTTATATTTCAGAAACTAGGGAAATAAAAGGATGCTTGTATGTGATCCAATGAAAACCTGTAACTATTTAAACCTTGTCTTAATCACAGCTCACTATCATGTCCCCTTTGAGGTCAGTGAAATTGCAAGGGAGAAATATAGAACAGGGAAACTAGTAGGAGAAAACAAATTTCTTAAATTATAATTAAAATAGAATGCTATGTCAATTGGAAATTTATTAATGACTAGACTTACATTGAGGAAGTTAGATGGGAAGAGACGAATTCTACTTATTATCTGAAGGGTTCCAAGTAGATGTGAATTTCATAATTTTTTTAGAGAGTTTAGCCATTAAACAATTTTTAAAGAGCTCATTTCATTTTCATGATGAAAATAAAGCCCCACATTTTAGCAACCATAACAAAAATAACTTTTTTGTTGTTAAATTTTAGAAACAATAGGAAAAACCTGGATATAATTCTTATGGTCAAAGATGAGCTTTATTTGCTTTAGAAATTTATTAGTTCAAGAAACTTGAGCTATGCAATTTAGTTTTTTTTTTTGTTTGTTTTTGTTTTTTTTTGTTTGTTTGTTTTTGGGCCACACCCGGCGGTGCTCAGGGGTGACTCCTGGCTGTCTGCTCAGAAATAGCTCCTGGCAGGCATGGGGGACCATATGGGACACCGGGATTCGAACCAACCATCTTTGGCCCTGGATCGGCTGCTTGCAAGGCAAAGGCCGCTGTGCTATCTCTCTGGGACCACAATTTAGTATTTTCTAAGTAAAATAATTTTATTTGGAAAAAATGATTTGTAATATATTGTACCTCTACTGTATTACCAGAAATTAATTAGAAGAAACTATATTAAAACCTAAATGAAAATAAAAATACAAATTATGAATAAAGTGCTATAGTACTTTACTAGCATCCCTCAAATTTGATTAAAATTATGTTCTGTGGCTGGAGCAATATTATAGCAAGTATAGTGCACATAGCCAATCCAAGTTTGATCTTCAGCATTTAAAAAAACTTATAATTATGTATCATATATAGAAATTGTTTCAGTCTTGATATTTGTGGAGACAATGAGATGGGCTATAAAGTATTTTATTATGAATACTGTTAGGGGTCAGAGAGATAATACAACATGCAAAAAGTTTACTTTTAATGCAACTGACATAGGTTTGGATTTGATCTTTGGCATCCCATAAAGTGCCCTACTCCATTCTGCCCCAGCACTACCAGTGCTAAGTTCTGAATACAATGCCAGGAATAACCCAACCATCATTGGGTTTGGCCCCAAATAAAACAAGCAAATGATCCAAATTTTTAACTATTTTGATCAAATGCTGATTTTTGTCTTTATTATTATTATTATTATTATTATTATTATTATTATTATTATTATTATTGCCATATCTTGTGGTCCTCAGAGTTACTCATACTTCTTAGAATTCACTCTTTGAATGACTTAAGAAATTATAGAGGATGCTGGGGACTGAATTCAGGTAGGTTGTATGCAAGGCAAATGTCTTATTGGCTGTACTATTTACTGCTCCAGCCCTGAAATGTTTATTTTCAAAGATATTTTCATAATGTCCAAACCTTATTTATTTCTACTGAATAAGAATTAAGCCATTAAGCACAAGAGAGGCCCTTTCTACACACATAAATTTTTTTTTGTTTTGTTTTTGAGCCACAGCCTGTGATGCTTATGGGTTACTCCTGGCTATGCTCTCAGAAATCATTCTTGGCTTGGGTGACCATATTATGCTAAGGGATGGAAAACAAGGTCCATCCTAGAAAAACTACGTGCAAGGCAAATGCCCTGCGACTGTGCAATCACTCTGGCCCCATACACACAATTTTTTAAACCATCACTACTGAATGACTATTTACTATCTGTAGTCTAATATATGAAAATTTAATAATATACATTTCATATAATAATCTATTACAATTCAAGGAATAGTTTTATTTGGCTTCAGGACTTTATGCATAAAAACATTGAACTTTAAGAGTTCACTTCTTTTTCATGACAGTCTTACGATGTGGATGTGGAAATGTATTTCTTTATAAAAATAAAATGTTTGAAGAATATTTCTAAAATAATTCAGTTCAAAATTTATTTCATTTTAGGTCCTAAAGCAACTCTGCATATTTCATTTTAATCTATAAAAACATGAGTTCAACTTAAGAATTGTGTGCCTACTCTTTTCTAAATCCTCTCTATGATTTATGTAGAGGTAGTAATACAAAGAAGCAACACAAATATTTTTTCTTATGTATCAGTGATTAAAAAATATAAATAATCTCCACAGAGCCTGTATCATAAAACTTTTTTCATGTTTGTATATAAATCAGGTTATGCTTATAAAGTTGCTGCTAAACCCTTATTTCATTTCCCATGGTGCCCCTGGAAATGCTGCTTCTTTAAAAATTTTCAATGATTTTGTTCATTTTTATGTTATGATAATTTTCTAAAGCTTAAAATATTTATAGACTGTAATTTGAAGATATTAAAAAGCATCTTTATAGATACTCTAAAATAAAATGTTTTATTGTTTCATTTAAGAAAGATACTAGAATTTTACTCCATTGTCAGAAAAAATCATAACCATTTGAAGCACTGCAGTTTATCCTGTTATTTTCCTTATAAGGAAATTGAAATGGTAATCAAAAGACTTCCCATAAGCAAAAGCACAGGCCAGATGGATTAATTTAGTGTATTCTTTCAAACAGTGTATTTCTTTCAAGGATACCTATTGCCTATCCTTCTCAACTCTTACAGGAAATCAAAGAAACAAAAATTCTCCTAAATAGCTTCTATGAAGCTAACAGCACCTTGATACTAAAAAGCAGACAGAGCTATCACAAACAAAAATTTTTAAGGCTGACATTGTTGAACACAGATGCAAAGATCTTTGTCAAAGTACTAGCTAATAGAATCCAACAAATCATCAAAAAATTTATACACCACGACCAAATAGGATTCATTCCTGGATGCAAGGAAAGTTTAACAAATGCAAGTCAATCAATATAATACTCCACATAATAAAAGAAAAATAAAAAATTATATGATCACATCAAAAGATGCATAGAAAGCATTTGACAAGGTCCAGCACCCATTCATGATAAAAACTCTTAACAAGATGGGTTTCAAAGAAACTTTCCTCAATATAGTCAAAGCCATTTACCACAAGCCCATGACAAGTTTTATATTCAAGGAAGAAAAACTAAAAATCTTTCCTCTAAGACCTGGCACAAGATAATGTTGCACTCTCTTGCTTCCTCTATTCAAGAGAGTCCTCTAAGTACTTGCCATAGAAATTAGGCAAGAAAATTATATCAAGGCCATCTAGATAAAAAAGGAAGAAGTCAAGCTCTCACTGTTAGTGGATGAAATAATTTATCTACAAAATCCTAATGACTAAAAAAAACTTCTTCAAACAATAGTAAGTGAAAGGTCAGGTTACAAACTTTATACACAAAAATCTATAGCTTTTCTGTACACATAATAAAAGAGAAGAAAATTGTATCAAAAGAACAATTAATTCAGAATTGTACCTCAGAAAATCCAGTACTTGGATTTAAGTAAATTTAATTAAATTTAGCCAATGAGGTGAAAGACCTATACAAAAACAAACAAACAAACAAAAAAAACTACAAAACACTGCTTCAAGAATTAAAAGAGGGCATAAGGAAATGAAAACAGTTACCCTGCTCATTGATTGGGAGGATCAACATCATTAAAATCTAAATTTTGTGTTGTCTTCTTTCTCCAGAGAGTCATCAATCTAAACACAAAACCAAAGTTTTCTTTATAAATCCTATGTTTCAGTGCTGTATTTTACTCAGCACATGCTTCCCACATGAATATTTTTTTGACAAAAGCATTGTCTTTATCTTCTGTTATTTTCTATGTTTTTACCTGCCATGTTTTACCTCATTCTGTTTTCCTACCTTTTTTCCTCAGACCTTTTCACTGAGTTCTCAATTTTTAGACAAGTTTACTTTTTCTGTGTGAAAATTTTATAGTGACAATTGATAATATAACTTTCATTTTCTCCTTACGGATATTTTTCTGGTGAATTACTCACATTTTTAATCTTTTATTTCCTCTTATTTAATTTTGGTATTTTATAAAGACATATTGTTTAAAGAGATGAATTCTGCCTATACTACTTAAAGTATTTTTCAGGAGTCTTGAGAAAATGGACAAGGTATTTTTTAAATATCTAAAAGTTCTTGTTAAAATATACATGGGATGATATTTACTTTCTGCTATTCCTGGAAGATTAGAAGCTCCAGGGCTCTTCTTAATTTAAACTTCACTATAGACCATAGTTCTCTGCTACCTGCTTAATTTTAATGTCATTTTGGAACATTTGTACCTTTGTGTTCTCTTTGAGTCAAAAATTTGTAATCTCCTAATCTACATAAAGGACAGTGATTAGAAATCTCAGATTAATTATATATTTTGCTTATCTAAATTTCTGATTCTAATTTTACAAAAATGATGCCATGGTTAGTTTTCTGCATTATTCATCCATCAACATATATGAAGTTATGTATTTTAAAGTAATTGGTCCTCTATCATTGCTGAATTACTGTGGAAAAATTATTTCTAAGACAGAAGCAGAAATCAATGATATTATTGATAGCATACTGGCTTACAACAAGAAAATGAAGGTTCTTTTATTGAACTTAGAACATTGATCCTATTTTTCATTGGGTAGCAAATTTGTACTTTAAATTCTTTATACGTAATGGTGAGAAAAATAACCAACTTTTAAATAGTTATGGGAATTAATGTAACTAACACATGTGCTCACTTTTTAAGTGTCCTTGGAACACTGTCATTTCCATTCTCACTTTTATTGTTATATAGGCATCTTTATTGTCAAAATTATAATATTTTATACAATAATAAATTTAATTTTTCCTGTGAGAAAGTACTGTCATTGTTGTAGACCACTAGTATCATTCTTTTTAGTTTTAGTATTATCTTTATTTTAGCACCATGATTACCAACGTGATTGTAGTTGGGTTTTAGTCATAAAATAAAACACCACCCATTCACCAGTTCAACATTCCCACTATCAGTGCCTCAACTCCCTCATCCCCCACCCTCCAGATAGGCATTCTACTTCTCTCACACTTTACCATTATCATGATAGTTGTTAGTGTAGTTGTTTCTCTAACTGCACTCACCACGCCTTGTGGTGAGCTTCCTATTGTGAGTTGGTTCTTCCAGCCCTCATGTCTTTTGTCTCTGGGCATTATTTCAATAATGTCTTTTGTTTTTCTTAAAATCCATGGTATTATTGATGTTTGCATTATTAAAAAGAAGTTTAAGGGGCTAGAAAGATAGCACTGGAACCCAAGGCAAATGTTTTGCATTGAAAAGGACCCCACTTGAATTCCTGACACTGGAAGACAACTCAGTACGATCCTGATAAAAAATACTCAGAGATTGAGCAGCCTCTCATGTAGGGTGAATTGCATCGAAGTTTCTGACTTAATTAGCAAAGCAACAGTCTTCTGGAATAAACCTTCAGCAAAAGTCTCTAGGCTTCTTGAGCACAGTTTGAGAGGACCATCCCCACAAAGAATAAGTTTAATTGCTAATATAATATCACTGAAAACTTTTGAAGCCATATAAGAAAGGCATGATCGATCAATTTACAAATTCATAATGTTCTAAATGGCTATTATAAATCTTTTCCAACCTGTTTTAAGGTTTTTATAAGTATGAATAGACATGTGGAGGTATTTGTTCTTCAAATCTAATCTAGCACTATGTAGTTCTTGTACCTTCTTAGAGTCAATGTTTATTTTTATTTCTATATATTGCTTTTGCAAATGATGCACACACACATATATATATAATATAATATATATATATATATATATATAAATGTGGATATTTGAGACAAATCAGAGGTCTGTGATCAAAAAAGGAAACCAATTATAGGAAGATGTCTTGTTTTAGAGAATCATTTTTTAATTGCAACAGAAGTTAAATCTAAAGTTGTCATATTGCATTTTAAAATCATTCTTTGTAGCATTTTCATTTCCTTTAAAATAGCTCACACAGGAGTAGTACAAGATATAATTGAGAGGTAATTAAAATCAAGTCTTCATTTAAAGTTCTGAAGAAATGACGTTGCATACTAATTGGATAGAAGCTGTGTTGAGCATTCAAAATATGCTTAAGAGAACCAAATGTTTCTAATTTAACTTTGATTTGATAATGTCAAAGTGAAATAATCAACAAAGCAACTTTCAACTAAAACTGGTAAGAAAGTTTAGAAAGGCCAATGATATTAGATAATCAAAAGCAATTATTTTAAAGTAAAGGCTCCCATATTTTTTGAGATTGCTTTTTTTAATATTTCCTTGTTCATCAACCACTTAATGTTAGAGCAGTAATTATAAAATCTGAGAAAATCGAGGATAGGGAAAATAATCTGAGAAAATCACGTTCTAACTGAGTTTTAAATTTGAACTAAACTTTAGAGGTCACCCCGTGTAAAATTTTGCTGTACAGTAGTCCAAGAATGTCATAAGTCAGTCTTAAGTTATATTATCAGCAAAAGAGCACATTGTTCTTATTTAGGTATTTGCAAATGTTATACAAAACCCTGAAGACTAAATTTGTGTCTCTATTAAACTCTGAGAATCAATCTTTCTTCCTTCAAGCAGTAAGTATCATCTCTTTTCTGTTGTAAAATATGTTATGCTGTGTAGTAGTCATAGGCATTGGGGATTCATTCCTGAGTGAATATTCCCTCTGTTCTGTTCACCAATGCTGTTAGGTATTATTAATTTCACTCAGTTTCATATAAAACTGTGGATTCTATTGATTAAATTAGTTGCCTTCTGTATATCAGGGATGGAAACTTGGCTTTTGTTCTTAACAGCTACATCTTAGGCAGTGTGCACAGTAATGTGAAAAAGTAAAGGCCTTGTGCAATGTTTGCCCATGGTAGATAATCATGAGTCATTGGTCCACAAGAGTTATTTGTTGTATGTTTTGTGTATGTATGTGTCTATGTGTGTGTACACACACACACACACACACACACACACACACACACACACACACACACACACACACACATACGTTGCTGCACTTTGGACTATACCTGATGGTGCTCAGGGCTTACTCCTGGCTCTGTACTCAAGGATACCGTATTTGCCAGTATATAAGTCGACCCTTCAACCCATAAAAAACTTCCTAAGTTGGGAGTCATAGTATATGCTGGTATACGGCATGCTGAAACTTGTTCCAGCTTCAGGGACGAGTGATCCGCATCCCTCTTACTTTTAAGAAGTAACTTACTTTTAAGACTTTTAGGAAGTTTTTCATGGGTTGAAGGTTCGTCTTAATTGATGGCAAGGCTCAGGGTTTATTTTAGTGCCAGGGATTGAATCCCAGTAGGCTGCTACAAGTCCCTAAATGCTGTTTTAGCACTCTGGCCCCAAACCTAAACTAGTACTATGTAGTGCTAATATCTTCCTTTAGTTAGTATTTCTATGTTATTTTCTATATATTGTTTTTGAAAAAGTTATAGACACATGGGAAATTTGAGGCAAATAAAAAATATGTGACCAAAAAGAAAACAAATTATAGAAAGATGTCTTGTCTTGGAGAATCACTTAATAATTTAGAAGTTATGACTAAAAGTGTTATATTGCATTTTATGAAAGTCACCCAACATACAATTTAACTTGGACTCTTTATATAGACATTTTCCATAATATGCTATACAGATTCTTGTCATCTAATTTTTAATAGCCTTTTTCTTCTTTTGACATTTTCACATATTATTTCTTAACATTATGTTCAAGCTTTATTTTTTTAAGTTTGTCTTAAGCACTCTCATGCACACAACAAACTTCAAGTGCACTTTTTTAGTAGGTGTTTCAAGGGAGAGACTTTGTATTATATGCTATCCTTTGGGTTCCACAATCCAACTATTTAATACATAATTGTGGAAGTTTTGATTAATGTTTGACACAGGAAGTTCCTGAAATTCTGAGTTCATTAAGAAAACATTAAAGGACATCTAATTAGGTTTCTAAATTAATATGCAGAAGTATCAACAACATCCAATAACTAACCTTAGTTGGACAAACTAGAGAGAAGTTTCCTCTAGGATTAATGATTACAAACTTGGTGTGGAAAGTGAGATTGCAGTGATGGGGGTACAAGCTGGTAAGCGGGTCATGTGTTAAGAATAAGCAAATTAAATAGGCTGATTTTTCTTGGAATGATAATTTTGATTTACAAGAACCCATTTGGTAAGATGGACATTTTTTTTATTATTTAGTTTTTATTTTTCATTCTTGCTTTTGGGCCACACCCTGTGATGCTCAGGGTTACTCCTGGCCATGTGCTCAGAAATCTCTCCTAGCTTGGGGACCATAGGAGACACCAGGGATGGAACCCATGTCCATCCTGGGTTGCCTGCATACAAGGCAAATGCCCTACCTGTTGTACTATCGCTCTGGCCCCTCTTTCTTATTTTAAAGCTAGTTTTATTTATTGGTTTTGGGTCACACTTGTTGGTACTCAGGACTTATTCCTGGCTCAGGGATCGTTCCTGATAGGGTACAAGGGGCATGTGGTGCTAGAGATTAAATTTGTGTGGCCACATGCAAAGAAGACACCCTACCTGGTGTTTGACCTAAATTATTATTATTTTTTAATATTTATTGTGGCTGAAGTGAATTACAAATCCAGCACTGTCTTTTTCCTTCAGTCTCTATACCTTGCATTTCTCCTACTTCTCTGTCATTCCAATATTACCACTTTCTTTTATTTTTCTCCTATAGATTCTGGGTTACTAGCCTGAATTATCAGCAAATGAAAACTAGAAATTGAAATAGTGATAGTACAGCATGGAGGACATTATTACCCCTTTCCCAGTGCCATATGCTAATCTCACCTGAATGATCAGACTCACCTGCACCTGGGAGGGGCTGAGGTTTGGAGAGGGGAGAGAGAGGACAGCAGGAAGGGTGCTTGAAGGGGAAAGAAAAGAGGCTGCAAGAAAATCTTAGTTGATAAGTCATGTGGAGACATGCACCTGGCAGTTAGGGTTTTGAAATAAAGCAGTTAGGGTTTTGAAATAAATATCCTGTACTTCAACTGATTGCCTGTGAAATTATTTCTTCACTATTACCCTGCAACCTACTGTCACGCCAGCTGAAGGGACTACAGGGGCTGGACTGAAACGAGGAAGGCTCACCCTCTGCCCTAAGACTCTATATTTTATATTTAAACAACAGGACATTGCCTTGTATGCATGTAAACTGTATACCATCCAGGCTTTCATATATGTTCCTTCCAGCCCCACCAATAGTGATTCTTCAGCAAAGGTAAAGTAAGGCCAAATCTTTCAAACTTGTCAGGTAGTGAGAAAAATACAATATGCTAATTTCTCATACAGTAGATGAAAGAAATACTAAAATGTGTTTCCTTATTATAAAAAATGGATTTTAGTATTCTGCTGTTTCTTGATTTGTATGTATTAAAAATCGAAATTTATGAGTGAGATATACCTAAAGTCTTTCTCACTCTTATTCTTCACTATCTTCTACATAGTTATATCTTAATCTATCAATTTGCCATGTCATGTAATCTAACAATATAATTTATCATCTTATTTTTATTCTTCTTATACAACAGATTGTTTACTATATATACACAAATGTATATTTTTTATTTTTCATTTTTGTGCCATACTCAACAATGTTCAAGAGTTACTCCTGTTCTATACTCAGGAATTACTCTGATAGTACTCAGGGGTCCATATGAGATACTAGAGATTGAATCCAGTAGACGGTGTGTTAGGCGAGCACTTTACCTGCTGTACTATTGTTCCAGCCACTACTACGTATTTATTGGGAAAGAATATTTTAGATTATTATGATTAGCATCTTTAGATATTGAGCTATTTGTGAAGATGACAATTTTATAGTAAGAAAATATCTTAGGGAGCACATTATAATATATAGAATGCATATTGGTAGCTACTGTTTACAACAGCTAATTTGGGTGACTTCTGTAATGTTACAAAACAAACATTTTAAAAAGAGCATAGCCTATCCTTGAGCCATGTTGATTTCATAAGATTGTATATTTGTAGCCTAAAGGAAGTTTGAGTTGTTATTAGCAGTTTTGTTTGAGTAAATTAAGCACATATTCACGAATTTGCGTGTCATCCTTGCGCAGGGGCCATGCTAATCTTTTCTGTATTGTTCCAATTTTAGTATATGTGCTGCTGAAGCGAGCATGAAGCACATATTCAAATACTAAATATCATTTACTGCCTATAACATAAATGTTGATTTGGTGTTCTGATTGTTGATGATTGTTTGCTCAAAATATATGATACATTTGTTTGTGCAAATTCCTGTTTTTCATGGCCCTCCCTGTATGTAAGTATAAAAACCATGAAAGATCAGGTACTTTGTGACTAATAACCCCAACTTTATATTTAGGAAGCTAAAAAGCCAGGCTGTCTGTGGTCAGATCCTAGTTTTTAAATAATTGATCATTTTAACTAAAATATCTATTCATGAGCTTTGGACATAGAGGTAAATACAATAGTTCCATTTTCATTTTACTTTGACATTAAGTCATACTTGATTAAAATATTAGTTGTTTGTGATATAGAGCTTATAATTTTTATTTTGAATTTTTCTTATAGTTTCTAAGTAAAATTTAAGAAGTATAATTTATATTCAAGTGTAAGCAATGCATATACATATCAAAACATTCCATTTAAATGATCCAATCTATTATTTCCTTTTCTAAAAGACCTAAGATAAGAATACAAAGCAAAAAACTAAACTAAAATCTAGAAAAAGGAAGTCATTTTGAGCTAAAAACACATTTGCTTTCTTTTGCTTTTTACAAATGAATAGAGTTTTATAATATATGCTTGGTGACTCTAAGGGCACAGAATTCAAAATGTGCATTTTTAAGGCATTATCAGAAGGCAATACTATTTCTGAAAACATACAAAAACTCTAGGAAAAGATTTATAAAGAGTTACCACAAAACCGTTCTTCCTGAATGGGCTCTTAGGTGCTTTTTTTGTGTAGCAAATCTTCAAAAGTATCTCTTAACGCTCATTGACATACCACGTTTTTAGTAGAGCTGGAAGATTTATCATGTTTGTTTGTATAAAAGCTGCTTTTATAATATACCTAAAGTCATAGATATGCTCTCATGACAGTTTGTGGTGGCTTATGGGTAATGATTGTCATTTTCCTTATAAAATATATCCTTTTAACTCTCCAATACTTGTGTTACATGTTGGCTATAGTTCTTGAAGTATAAAGCACATTGTGGACAAATGCATTTCATAAAAGGTTTTTAAACTGAAAGGAAAACACATTTTCAAAATGCCTATTTTCAAACTTTGTTGGTATAATGTTCTTAAATCTTTAGCAATATAGAAATATAGAATAAAAAATATCTCTATATAATATGGTTTTTTGGGGGGGGGGCACACCCGGCGGTGCTCAGGGGTTACTCCTGGCTGTCTGCTCAGAAATAGCTCCTGGCAGGCACGGGGGACCATATGGGACACCGGGATTCGAACCATCCACCTTTAGTCCTGGATTGGCTGCTTGCAAGGCAAACGCCGCTGTGCTATCTCTCTGGGCCCGATGTGTTTTTTAATTTTTTTTGCCAGACCTAGCAATTCCCAGGGTCACTTCCATTTGTGCATTCAGGGATCACTCATGGTGGCCTCAGGTAACCCAGTATGGGGTACTTTGGTTGAATTCAGATTGGAATACAAGCCGCATTTTCATGGCTAATGCCTTACCCACAATGCTATCATTTCAATGTCTCTTAAATATTTTTATCCTTAAAATTATTGCTAAATATGCATATAGAAATAAATTAACATGTAGCACTTAAAGAACAAATGTGTAAAAATTAAACTGTTGACACATTAAACATACTTTTCCCAAATACAACAAATTCATTATCACCTTACTCTAGGTTTGCATATCAAATTTCTTTATTCTGCTTTCACTTGGTTTGTATTCTTATTTTTATTTTATTGTTGTTTTGGCCACACCCAATGACTCTCAGCGGTTACTCCTGGCTTTGCTCTCAGAAATCGCTCCTGGCAGGCTCGAGAGACTAGATGGGATGCTGGAAATCGAACCTGCATTTGTCCCAGGTCAGCGCCTGCAAGGCAAATAAATGCTCAGGTTCCAAGGTTTTATTCTTCTTTTAGTCTCCCTAAAATTTCAGGGCAATGATGCTTGGTGATTAATATAGTTAAGTTAGCCAAAGCTCTTTTTCCCTTAACAGAGCATTGCTGATCACTCTATTATTAAATTTTGCTTCTTAGTAGAGAGAATCATTTCAATCATTCTGTTTACTGTCACTTTAAAGAGATAAATTCTATTTATGTATTTATTTTGTAGTTCCTAGATGTTTCATATACCATATATGATATGTGCATAGGGAGCTAGTTAAGGACAGAATAGCAAAGGGAACCTTCTGTCTGAGAAAATAATTTCCAGGTTTAATTTTTGTGTATTTTGGCAGCATACCTTACACTACTGACTTTATTCTTGGCTCTGTGCTTAAAGATCACCCCGGGATGGGGTTCTTTGGAGCCCTATGTGGTGCTGAGAATCAAATTCTGGTCCTCATGCAAGGTAAGCGTCTTACCTACCATATCATTCTCGCATGCAGGTTCTATGTCTGACATCCATATGGTCACCAAACCTATCAAAGTCAACCCTGAGCGCAGAGCCAGGAGTCAGCCTAGAGCATAGACTGGAGTGGATCAAAGACAAAAGCAAACAAAGAAGGAAATAGGAAATAATTACTGGAAAGTAAACAATGAACTTCCTATGTGGGGAAGAATTTTAGTATAGGACTAAGTATGGCTCATTTTTGGAGTATTTTGAAGCTCATCACAAAGAATGGTGAGTGCAGTTAGAGAAATAACTACACTAATATCTATCATGACAATCTAGATGAGTGAGAGAAGTAGAATGACTGTCTCAAAAACGGGAGATGCGGGCATTGGTGATGGAAATGTTGCACTGGTGATGGGGGTGTTCTGTTTATGACTGAAATCCAACTACAACTACAGTCATGCTTGTAACCATGGTGCTTAAATAAAGATATTATTTTTTTAAAAAAAAGCTGAATGTGTGTTACATATTAAGGAACAAGACAAAGAACGTGAAGATTTTATACAGCGTAGGGCCTTTTGGGTTATCTATTTGAAGACTTACCTAGATATTACTCATCATTTCTTAGTTTTTCTGTCAGCCTAAGGTCTGAGAAAAGTCTATGATCTTGAAAAATTATTAACCTTCCATTCTCAGAAAAAGCCCAGTAATTTGTGGGAATGTAAAAAAAAAATTGCGATATGGAAACAGTTAAAATGGAGCTCCTCAGTACAGTTGGCAAGGAGAAACTGAGGTTTCCTCTTTCAGGAGTGAACTGAATAATTTTTGGGATGTCATCTTTTTAATAGATAAAATATTAATTACCTTCATTATTTTGTCAAATTTAAATCAGAACTCACATGAAAACATTCAATAATAAGGCATTTTCTAGTGTTTATAGAACAGAAATACAGTGGTTCCTCCTTAAGATCTAATATTATTCTGTATTTTATAAGTTGCTTTTACCAAAAAAAATTTGTTGATCATTAATGCTGATGATGTTGTTACAGATAAAAGAACTTTTACACACACACATTGTAAAAAGAAAGTAGTCATACAACCCTTTTGATTCTGTGGTCAGTTTTTTTTTTCCCCATTAAACCAGTTTCTGGGACTTTGGGGAATAGAAACTTAAGTCCAGTTTGGCTGTGATTGAAAGCTCTGGTTTTCCCTTTGACTTTCTAGCACCTCTTTCCTAAAGTGAATATTGTATTTTGAAGAA
This sequence comes from Suncus etruscus, assembly GCF_024139225.1. Lineage (NCBI taxonomy): Eukaryota > Metazoa > Chordata > Mammalia > Eulipotyphla > Soricidae > Suncus > Suncus etruscus. The sequence goes on along the minus strand of NC_064857.1, from coordinate 11,448,287 downwards.
CTCTCACTCCCGTGGTGATTTCTAAATGCAGTGTCTGTTGCATTGATGTGGATGAATGCACAGAGGGTAGAGGATGCTATCAAGAGCTGATAAAACTCTTTCTAGAAATAGAGAAAAACTATTTCTAGACTTAGAGAAATATCAACAAGAAAGTCTGTCATGGCAGGAATTAGGTCATTGGTGAAAAATAGATTTTTCTAAGACATTTATTTGGGAGGTTACTGGTAGCAATATTCTGAAAGATTAAAAACTCTTCACTGGAAAAGAATTGTGTGTTTGAACATATTGTTACTGCAGATAGAGATATGACATCGTTACCATAATTTACATTAATATGTTACAAGACAAATTTGCCTTGATAAAAAACCAAAAAGCTCAACCCACTTCAAAGATGAAAAAACAGCTTTTTATCAGTTCATTTCACTGAAACCTGATTTGATTTAGTCTATTTTGAAATAAATTTTTATATATATTTTGAGATTATTTTTTGATATCGTTATTTAAACACCTTGATTACAAATATGATTGTAGTGGGTTTTAGTCATGTAAAGAACACCCCCCTTCACCAGTGCAAGATTACCATCACCAATGTCAGGTATGATGATATAACATAGCAAAATGTTTTATACAAAATTTTTATTTAGTAAATCAAATGTTGCCTCAGTGAAGAATTAAAAAGCACAAAACTTTAATTCATAAATATGAACTCTTGTTGCCAACTGTGTCTGTTTAAGTATAATGTTTCTTACTTTTTGAAACAAAGGCAAATAATGCATCTGTTCAAGGCAGCAGAATAATGTTGAAAGATCTGTCCAATATTATCACAGATCTTAATACCTGTGCTGAAAAATTTTTTTTAAGTTTTAAATAAACACGTGACTACAAACAGAACTATAATTGGGGTTCCGTCACCAAAATAACACCCACATTTACCAGTGCAACATTCCCACCACAAATACCCCCCCATCTCCCTCCTCTCACATCCCCTGCCTATATTCAAAACAGGTATTCTACTTCTTCCATTCATTAACATTGTCATGGTAGTAGTTAGAGTATTGTTTCTCTAACTGCACTCACCCTTTTTGAGGTGTTTCATATCATGAGCCTGTCCTTCTAGTTCTGATCTCTGGGTATTATCACAATGTTGTCTTTAATTTTTCTTAAAACCCATAGATAAGCGAGACTATTTTGTGTGTTTCTCTCTCCCTCTGACTTATTTCACTCAGCATGATAGTCCAATCCATGTATAGGAAAATTTCATGACTCCATCTCTCCTGAAGGCTGCATAATATTCCATTGTCTATATGTACCACAGTTTCTTTAGCCATTCTTCTGTTGAAGGCCATCTTGGTTGTTTCCAGAGTATGGCTATTGTTTTTGTATTGTATTTTTGTTCTCCTCTAGGGTATATCCCAAGGAGTGGAATAGCTGGATCATATGGGAGCTCAATTTCCAGTTTTTTGACATTTATTATTTATTTTTTCCATATTGTTTCCTATAAGGGCTGGACTAGAGAGCATTACCACCAGCAGTGAAGGAGAGTTCTTTTCTTTCCTCATCTATGCCAGCACTTATTGTTCTTGTTCTTTGTGCTGTATGCCAGTCTCTGTGTCTGTGCTGAAAATTTTAATTTAAAAAAATTCCCATGACTCACTTTAATGTAGGTAAAATTCTTTGTTTTAGGTTTTTTTCAGTCAATTTATCACTAGAATTTTCTACACTAAACACTGAGGAGGATATTTTGGACTCAATCTAATTTAAACTCTTCTATTAAGAGTAAAGCTGACCCCTAAGCAATATACATACAGGATCTCTGAACCTCCATATAGTTGAAAATCCAAGTAGAATTGAGCCATTTTATTGAAGCAGCATTGCTGTGCAAATCTATACAATTTGTGGGGGCACAAATTCATACCTCTTTTAAATATACATTATCACACCACCATCAGTGTGTTTCATCACAATCCACTGGGTACTTTCCCCCTTTCAGAAACTTGCCAGTTTTCATATCAGGTAATCTTAGTTCTGCGATCAAGGGTTTGCTTTTATTTGTCTTTTTCAGTTTCCTTTTCTTCTCTGGTATAAACTTTATTTTGACTTATTTTGCATAACACAAGCATCTCCAGTTTTATTTATGCTGTCCCTAAAAGTAAGCTTTCCTTTATTCTTATTTGATAAATAGTATTTCCCTATGTATAACTACTGAGAAGTGTTTTATTATGTTTATATGGTATGTCTTTATCTGGTCATTTGAATATTTGGGCTATTTTTAGATCTCCTTATTATGAATAGTGCTAAATATTTAAAATTAGTGTTATATTGAATGGTGTAAATACTTAGAGAGGATCAATAATTTACTAGTTAACATTACTGATCTATTTTCTGTAGTTTGAGAAATTCCCACAGCATTTACTAGAGAAGCTTAAATGATTTACATTCTTATACTTAAACTTATTTTTTTCTAATTTTAAGGGTACATTTAAATTAAGTGAAGTCATATTTTATTGTTTTGATTTAAAGTTCCCCGAGAGGGCCAGAGATAGCACAGCGGAAGGGCATTTGCCTTGCACAAAGCCATTCCAGGATGGATGGTGGTTCAAATCCTGGCATCCCATAAGGTCCCCTGTGACTGTCAGAAGTTATTTCTGAGCAGAGAGCCAGGAATAACCCCTGAGCACAGCTGGGTGTGACCCCAAAACAAAACAAAACAAAAAAGTCCCCTGAGAATTATACATAATAGATTTGTGGACTATTTGCATATCTTTTTGCTTAAATATCTGTTTAGATTAGCTACCCATTTTCATTTTTAATTTTTTTTAACTATTAATTTAGTGGGTTCCATATGTAACTTGGAAAATTCCTTTGGCAAATAATATGGTAATGAATATGTTCTCTCATTCCATATATTTTATATTTTTGCTTTGATAAAAATTTTTATTATGTGGAAGGTATTTAGAGAGACAAAATGCCAACAGAAATGTTAAATTCTTTATGGGCCAGAGCAATAATACAGCAGGTAGGGTGCTTCCTTTGTGGAAGACCTGAATTTGATACCTGGCATCCCAAATGGTCCCCAAGGTAGGAATAATACCTGAGTACAGAGCAAGAAGTAAGCTTTGAGCAATGCATTGTGGCCAAAAAGAAAAAAAAGGAAGCATAAACTCTTTTATCTACCATTAGAGTAAAATCCTGGAGGGCAGCAGAAAAGCCAACATCATGATGTATTTTACCTGTATTTTCTTCAATGTATTTTATAATGAATGCCCTACTAAATTTTTTTAAATCGATTTTAAATTCACTATTGTACATCATGTGAGACGGTGATCTAGTTTTACTCCTTTTTTGTAGATATTTAATTTTTAACATCATTTATTGACAAGGCTTGCTTTTATGTTCTTTGTTTCTTTTTGTAAGTTAGCAATCCATATGTTTGATAATAAATTATGACTTTAAATTTTATTCTGCAAATCTGTGTATCTGTTTTGTTTGCAACATACTACTTTAGTTACTGGAGTTTTGTAGTATAGTCTGATATCAGGAAATGTGATGTCTCCCATCTTTAATCTAGAACTTCTCTGGGCACTAGGGTTCTGAGTTACTGATATTCCCTTCTGCTAATGACCAGAAGCCTTATTGTTACCATAAAAATTTATAAGCACCAAAATTTATATGCCTATGTATTTATATTCATGTATATTATATGTATATGTTTTGCAATAAACTAAAGTATAAGAAAATGTTATTAAAATTACAAAGAGAATAAATTGTTTAGAGTACTTTACTGGATTTACAACTTCTGTTCACAAGAAAAACTGTACAAGCAAAACCAAAAAACTTAAACCATTGTTGTTCAAGGGTCAGCTCAATTTAATTAAGAAGAAGGTTATAAGAATAGCATCATGATAGGTTAAAACAGATAGGATATAATCATAACCAGAGTATGGCTATAACTAATAAAGTATTTCTGGGGGTTTAAACTTCAAGTACATATTGCTTTCTGAGTATGTTGTGTCTGAGGTCTCAAAAATATGAAATGTTTTAAAGTATAATTCCAATTACTATTTCCTGATAGCTTTGTTTTAAATTGCACGTGAATAAGCGGATGGAATTTATTAAGCTGAAAATTTAAATCTATTTATAGTCATTTCTTTCTTTTTTGGAAGAACCCCTGGTGGTACTCAGGGGTTACTTCTTGCACTGTGTTCAGATTGTAATTCTGGCAGCTCAGAGGACTTAAGAGGATGCTGAGGATCAAACTCGGGTCAGTTGCATGCAAGGCAAAGGCCTTACTTGCTGTGCTATTGCTCCAGCCCCCGTAATAATTTATTTCCATCAAAAAAGTATAGACGCAAATTGCAGGCACTTTTATTTCCTGATATATTGTGTACAAGCTGAATTTTTCTGAAATCAGTTGAGACTTGCATTTGAATTACCTTTTCAAAAATGTTTATGAACTTTGACAGAAACAATGATGTGCAGTGAGTCAGAATAAGACCAAGAAAATTGGTTGGCGTACTCAAGTCAGTTTCACATATGGTTTGGCTTTTATGAAGCTTTGCATAAATCCAGAATTATGTGCAAAATCCTATAGCACTTTATGTCAGGAAGTCATTAATTGTCACCACATAAAAGGAAATGTTTTATGTACAGAAGTTGTAATAAACAAGATGACAAAGCTCATATTCTCTCAGAGAAAATTAAGGGATCTTTATTTAATCCTCAGTAAATAATGAAACATTTTCTGCCTAGCATCAGTAAGAATATTTCTCTTTAGGAGTGGGAACAATAGCAAAGTAAGTAGGACATTTGCCTTACATTTTTGACTGACATGGGTTTGAAGCCCAGCGTCCCATATGGTCCTCTTAGCCTGCCAAGGGTAATGTCTGAGTGCAAAACCAGAAGTATCCCTGAGAACTTCTAGGTGTGTACACACTCCAAAATAGAATACATCTATTTAATAACTCATAATTTAAATGAATGGAAGAACAAAATCTCTGAAATATTAATTATAATAAAAGTATTTGGATAGCACATACTAATAGGCTATTTTATCTGAATTTTAAAATCTAATCAAGATATCATGGATTAAAATAGAATGATAACTTATTTTGATTTGCTTTAGACAATGAGATCTAGGCTATTATTAACAAAAAGTAAAGAAAATTTAGAATTTATAAGGAAACAAGCCCTGGTAAGGGTGGTTAAGGAAGCTGAAAGACATTACATAGAATCTTGTTTAAAAGAGGGTAGTCTAAAAGAACATTTGATAGAAAAAGTTGTATCATTGCAGCTATACACAGTGAGTGACATCAAAGATGAAAGAGCAAATATTAAAATAAAAATTTAGTTAGGGGCCTGGAGAGATAGCACAGCGGAGTTTGCCTTGCAAGCAGCAGATCCAGGACCTAAGGTGGTTGGTTCTAATCCTGGTGTCCCATATGGTCCCCCGTGCCTGCCAGGAGCTATTTCTGAGCAGACAGCCAGGAGTAACCCCTGAGCACCACCGGGTGTGGCCCCAAAAAATTTAGTTAGGCCTACCTGTTTATAGTCTTCCCCAAATGACATGTTAATATTCTACAATATTCAAATGAATGCAATGAAAATTGTAGAACTTGTAGTATTTGGGCTAGGGCTTTTTTTTTTTTTTTTGAGTGAATGTGAGGACCTTTCACCCTCCTTCTCATATTTTCAGAAAGCCTGTAGCCAAAACTATGCCTCACAAACCCACTTGCCATGTCAGCATTTGGCCAAATTATGACTATGCTTTCATGTAGCTGAAAATGGCAATGGTCAGAGAAGGCAAGTTAAGTCCCCACCCTAATGAAGCCACACCAGCTGCACCTAACACCCACAACTGCCACTTTGCCAATGGCCCAGCTTCACCACATTACCACTAATCTCTACAGAAATGCTAAACCAAGCAAAACTTTAGGTATGCTGGTATTTGGGCTGAAGCCATCGGACTATTTTGAAGTGAGTGAGACAAACCTCTATCTGCTTTCTTGAACTTCCAGAAGTTCTGGGAGCTGAAACCACACTTCATAAAAGCTAAAATATTAGCTAGAGAGTTTGGATTTCCTGTACCGAACAGCAACTCCAATATTTTCAATATTTCCATCCCAGTAGGAGCACATCAATCACTTGAGGTGTCAACATGGATTCAAAGCCACCTAATGTTCAGAAAAAAAACAAATAACAGAAAATCAAGTAGCAACAAGTTAGTTATCAAAAGTTATTCATCAAATGAAATTTTACACTGGAGGTAGGATTGGTCTTGGAACTAATGTATTATGAGCAAGTGCATAATATATGGTCTTCAAAGAAGGTAATTTAAAAATGTGTAAAGGTAATAGATTATGTAAGAATAATAAAATGAGACAAAATACAACTCTTTTAAGTCATAAAACTTGGGCAGGAAGATCAATAAAAATTAAAATTAAGTTTTAAAATGTGTAAAAGTGTATTTTCTTCTTGTTGTTCTTTTCCTCTTTCTTTTCTTTGTCACCATAGTCATCATCCTTCTCCTCTTCTTATTTATTATGTCTTACATTCTAATCTATTAAACTTTTTATTTTATTTCCCACTTCATTATTGTTTCTGGCTTGTTATTTACATAACAGGTATCAGGTGTCAGTTTCAGGAGTCAAGGCAGACACTAAGACCACCCAATGCATCTAAAATGGACTTAGAGATGACCTTAGTTTGCATGGGAATCTAGGGTGGCTGGAGTTTGGTGGGTGGTGCAGAGTTCCAAAGTCTGGAAATTAATGAATGTGTCTTAGGGATAGCTGTAGCACAAATGCCAGCAATAAAACCAATGCACAGAAATCGGATAAATTATTCTCGGTGTCTAAGTTCACTTCATGATTGCCTGCATTCAAAATTCTGTTGCTTTCCCTTGCTATTTCATTCTTTATTTCCTTTCATTTATTTGTATTGCTTTATTCATACTCTGAATACCACTGCATAGTATTTTGATTTGAGGTGCTCCTCAGAAAGTCTGTAGAATTTTGCTGAGCTCAAAGACTTGCCTGGTCTTCTGCCCAGTCTGCCAGTGAAGCTGAGTTCCTTTGTTTACCCATTGTCCTTAAATTTTGTGAGTGCTGACAGCTGAGGTTTAGATTTCTGATAATCTGAATATTGCTATTTTACAATAATCTAATCTGTTATGTTATACTAAAGGACCTATTATTCTGATTGTTTCCATTACCTTCCTCTGGTGTTTCAGTGGGATAGACAGTTGTAGGTCTAGCTCCTACCTTTTAGTTACCAGGGATTTTATGAAGGTTTTCTGGGATAGATTAAGGACTTCTAGTTTTTCATCAGCTCTTAGAATGTTTTGGATGGTTTGCATAGATTAGTTCCAACATCCAGGAATCAGGGTAGATATTGAGACCTCTTGATGCGCCGAATTGAACTTAGTAATGACCATAGTTTTCATGGGTATCTAAGGTGCTTAGGGTTTGGAGTGTGGTGCAGAGAAGAGTCCAAAAGTTTCGAAATTAAGAGGCAGATTTTAGGGATGGCTGTGTCACCAAAAGCAGGATTTAACGTATGAAATTAAATTTTGGGGGGTTGGGCCACACCTGGTGATGCTCAGGGGTTACTCCTAGCGCTATACTTAGAAATTGCTCCTGTCAGGCTTGAGACACCATATGGGATGCCAGCAATCGAACCAGAGTCTGTTCTGGGTCAGCTGTGTGCAAGGCAAATGCCTTATGGCTAAGCTATCGCTCTGACCCCTAAGTTTGAAATCAGACATGATCTTAACTTGCATGTCTCTCTGGGGTTGGCAACAGGGAATTAAGGGAAGTGAGGGCAGCTCAGAGAAATATTACTTTCATTTTCAAACTATTTTTATACTTCTGAAAATTAGGTTTCTTTTTATTTATTTATTTAGCTATTATGAATAACTTTTAGTTGTTACCATGAAATTTTGGAGGATCATCCTCGAGGCGGTCTTTGAAATAGAAATGGTAAATAAAAATATATGTACTTTTAATATTGTGGTAGATATCTCAAAGTGCCTCTCTGGAAGCTGTGCTAATTTACATTTTCACCAATAGTAAATGAAAGTGACTTGTTTCCTGCATCTTGATCTGTATTTGTTATCATACATTAACATTATTTTATCCATATGACAGATAAAAATAGTATTTTGGTTTTTTTATTTTAATTTTTTATACTTGACTCAGACTGTGGATTTACCCCTGAGTTTATTGATCTTTAATATTTTCTTATTTTCCTCAAGAATGTCCTCACACTTTTTCCAATTGTTTTTCCTTAAAAGTTATCCTTGATGCACAAGATTCTGTTCACTATAGCAAAGCAATTTTATTCTCTTCAGACAATAACCTAACTTCAGCCCAGGTGCATGTGTGTATTTCTAAATCCTTCAGTGATACCTAATTCTTTATGAGTTCAGTGTTTGTGCAGATTTAAAAGTTTTTCTTGTCCTCTTTAAGCCTGCCTTTTGCTGTACTGCTACTGTTTCTATTTGTCCCTGGCTGACTCATTGCCTTGTTCCAAACCTTGGCTCGCTTTCTCCTTTTCTCAGCCTAGGGGACAGGCTGTAAGACCACTGGCCTCCCTGCTTTGCTTCTTCATCAATGAAAATCTGATTCTAACCCTCTCTGTTGGGGTTTTGACAACTACACTGCTTTGCAACATATACAATTTGCTATCCATTATTAATTATTGAAGAAATGTCAACCAGGGAGTAATTGGCTTGCCTCAGTCATCCAGATACTGTGATCTAGATGCTAAGTCAAAATAAGAACCACAACTTCTTGGAATCTATAATGTTATACTTCAAGTAAATGATGCAAAGCATAGAACTCATTTTACTCTGACTCTCTAGGAAGGTCACAGAGGAGTTTGAGTGGCCTGGTAAAAACCATTGCTCAACTATACATGGATATTTTTTGTGAGGATTTTTTTATCCTCCTTTTCACTGAAGCTAATTTGAAATAGACACCAGAGGCCCTATAGTGACAATATTCAATTGCAATATGCCACGAGAGGCAACAAACATGACATCAGCTATAATTCTTGAAGAAGCTACCAAATATCTCAACTCCTTCACTTGTGGCAGCAATTTCCACATGTAATAATTGTCTGAAGTTGTGATTTTAGAATTCAGCATAAAAATATTAATTCACTTTTGACTTAACTATACTTATTAAAAATAAAATTATATCTTAAAACATTAATTTGGGGGGTGCTTTTCTCAGCAACCTTCTGGGTTCTAGTGCTATTACTGATCATCTGCTCCTTGGGGCCAGGCAGGATTTTTTCCAGGCTGAAACAGGGAAACTCATGTCTTAATCTCTTTCACCAAACAAGAAAGGGGCTATCTTTTGTGCCCTTCCTCAGTTTCCTTCCAGGCTTCAGTGCCATTGTGATCTTATGCCCTCTGGGGCAAGTCAGATCTGTTTCTGGGTGGGAACAAAGACCCCACCCTCACTTCTCATCATTCCTCCTTTTTTTTTTTTTTCACAAACTAGCTTCCACACGAAGTCATTTCATTTTATAGCATAAAGTTCCTGGCAGATTGGATCTAGAATTTCTTTCTCTTAGAAAATATACAGCTAAAATCCCAGCTGAACAAACTAATGAACTAGTAGGCAATATTTTTATCATACGTAGATAACTTTGCTTGTTTAGAAAAATAACCTTTAAAGAAGATATACCTCGAGCCACCTTTCATACAAACCATTTAATATTTCACTTTATTAACACCCTGATAATCCAGTATTCCAAACCATTAAATGCAAAGATCAATGTGGAAGTTGAGGAAGATACCTACATTTGGAGATATGGAGAGAAATCCTGGAAAATTTCCAAGTCCATTCAAACACCTGAACCTTAGAGATGAGAACCTAAAATTAACACTTAATGGTTAAGCAATGGAAATAAAGGAGTCACTAGCCTGCAAAATTAAGTAATCTATAGATGGGCCCGGAGAGATAGCACAGCAGCGTTTGCCTTGCAAGCAGCCGATCCAGGACCAAAGGTGGTTGGTTCGAATCCCAGTGTCCCATATGGTCCCCTGTGCCTGCCATGAGCTATTTCTGAGCAGACATCCAGGAGTCACCCCTGAGCACTGCTGGGTGTGGCCCAAAAACCAAAAAAAAAAAAAAAAAAAAGTAACGCATAGATGAAAAATTCATCCAACTCAAAGAAGAACTCTTTCAGGAGAGAGAATCCATATAAACATAACTGAAGGAACTAAAAACATGTTAGCAAGCCATAGTAGTAGATTTACACAGGTGGAGAATCACACAGATGAACTTGAAAACAAAGTACATGTCAGCAGTGATAAAGTCAAAAAAGAAAGGAGAAACAAACACTGAGGGGAAATGCAAGGTACTTAATAAAAAAAAGACAAAATAAATAATCTCCAAATTATAGAAATATAAGAAAAAGAGGAAAATGGGAAAGGGGAAGAACAAGTAGTGAGGAAGATTATAGCAGAGAACTTTTCCACCCTTGGGAAAGAGGGTTCTCCATGAATCCAAGAGGCAAAAAGAGTGCCAACCAAAACAACACCAAGAACAACACCAAGACATTTAGTAATCCAAATGGAATCCAAGTTCCAGGTGTCAGGGTGGATACTGAGACTACTTGCTGCACCTAATTGAATTTAGAGATGACTGAACTTTGCCTGGGTGTCTTGGGTGGCCAGAGTTTGGAGTTTGTGGCAGAGGAAAGTCCCAAAGTCTGGAGTATTGATTCTGTTGTTATCGATTTCAGGTTTGGTGGTTAAGTCTGATCATATTTTATTTTCACTCAATGTTCATATGATTGTTTGGTCCTAGTACCATCCATTTTTTCCCCTCAATTTATGAGGCAGAACATGATGATTCAAGTTACATGGTTCTGTTTGAAATAAAAGAAAAGAAAAAGAAAAGAAAAAATAACTGGGAGGAGTATGTCTAGAGGTTATAAATATCAATTTAAAAGAAGAATAAAGAAAAGAAAAACATAACAAAACAACAACCCCCCCCAAAACCCAAACCAGCAACTACAAGAAAGCACAACACCAAAGAAACAAAAAACAAAACAAAAACAAAAAAACCCAACCAAATAATAATCATGAGAATGAAAAAAAAAAAGAAAGGAGGGCTGGTGTGGCAAATCTTTTTATAGTTAATCTTAATCTCTATGTCATTGTGGTCTAATAAGATTTTTGGTATAATTCTTATATTTGTGACTTTATGCAGATTAGGGTTAGACTTGTATCCTAAAATATGGTCTATCCTGGAGAAAGTTCCACATGCACTTGAAAAGAATGTGTATTCTGCTTTTTGAAGATGAAAGTCCCTGATCAATAAGTAGTGTCCATCTTTGTCTCTAAGTACTTTCTTCTTAAAACTGGTTGCAATTTGGTCTGATATGAGTATGGCTTTCCCAGCTTTTTTTCCCCGGTGCCTTATATAATTAGTTTCCATCCTTTTACTCTGAGCTATATCTATCCTGAACTTTTAAGTGTATTTACTGCAGGTAGCCAATGTCTGGATTTTGTTTCCCGATCCAATACACTACTCTGTGCCTTTTAATGGGAGAGGTTAATCCACTGACATTTTAAGAAACCATTGACAGAAAGGACTGTTGTGCCATTATATTGTGTAGAGTTGTCGTTACAATTTGGGATTTGGTTTGTCTAATTGCTTTTTAAGTAGTTAATTTAGGGTCGATTTGTTTAGCACTTTTTGTCCATGTTTTTAATCTTCTGTCCCATGTAATTGAGAGTTTTGCTGGGTAATGAACTCTAGGTTGAAAGCTTCATTCAGTAGTTTGATATGTCATTCCACTTTTTTCTTGCCTGGATTGTTTCAAATGATAGATCTGGTTTGATTCTTATGACTTTTTCTTCTATATTTGAGGTTCTTCACCTCCATGACTGCTTTAAAGAATCCATCTCTGTCTTTGTTTTGGATTACTAAATGTCTTTACTCAACTTGATGCTTTACTACAAAGTCAAAATGATCAAAACATCTGTCACCAGTTTCCTGTGCTAAGAAGCCTGCCCAGCACAGCTGCCTACCAAAGAACATCTAGTCAAAGAACTAAGCCAATGGTTACTCTTTGTATACAATGACCCAATGTTTGTTCTCTTCTGGACTTTCTTAGTGCTGCCTCTAAGAATTATTATTTTTTTGTTTTTGTTTTTCGGGCCACACCCATTTGATGCTCAGGGGTTACTCCTGGCAAAGCACTCAGAAATTGCCCCTGGCTTGGGGGACCATATGGGACGCCAGGGGATCGAACAGCTGTCCTTCCTTGGCTAGCGCTTGCAAGGCAGACACCCTACCTCTAGCGGCACCTTGCCGGCCCCTGCCTCTAAGAATTCTCACAAAACATTTTTATTGGGTCACCTCTCACCTTTTCTGATATTCTGTTTGTGGACTATTCTTGAATTAACACTCTCTTTTCTTCAATTCTCTCTTTTCTCATACCTCAAGGAAGAAATAGACCACAAATTCTACCAGCATTCCTACTTAGGTTATATTGCTTGCACACTGAAAAATCTTCTTTAAAAGTGACAAAGGGGCCAGAGAAATTGCACAGTGGTAGGGCATTTGCCTTGCATGAGGCCGACCCAGGACCAATGGTGGTTTGATCCCTGGCATCCAATATGGTCCCCCAAGCCAGGGGTGATTTCTGAGTGCAGAGCCAGGAGTAACCCCTGAGTGCCACCAGGTGTGACTCAAAAAACAAAAAAATAAAAAATAAAAAGAAGTGACTAAGGTTGAAGAAAAAGAATTCTTTGTACTTTTCTATAAGGAAAATAAACTAAAGCAAGAAATTTGCCCAAAGTGAAAGTGCGTATGCTTAGCATGTTGGAGGCCCTGAGTCTAAGCTCTGGTATTTCATGGTATATGAGCACCTTGGATGGTGACCCCAACATGTTGGGGCTGAGTCTAGCAGTGCTGTTTCCATTGTCTGATCCATAAGGTCTCCATCACCAGACCAGCATTCCTGGGAGTAGCTCCTCTATAAAATGAGAAGAGGGACCTCAGCAATAGGTCTAAGGGTAGGAAAATTTTCTTGTATATGAATGACCTATATTCAGTCCCTTGAGCAAAGACAGGAGTGAGTCCTAAGCACTGATGGGTGTTGCTCAACCAAGTAACTAAAGAAATTTAAAAAATTTAAAAAATCTCAGTGATAGCACAGCACTAGGGCATTTGTCTTGCAAGTGGCTGACCCAGGATGGACCTTGATAGGAATCCTGGCATTCCATTGGTCCCCGGTGCCTGCCAGGAGCGATTTCTGAATGCAGAGCCAGGAGTAATCCCTGAGTACCGCAGGGGATGTCCCAAAACCAACCAACCAACCAACCAACCAACCAACCAACCAACCAACCAACCAACCAACCAACCAACCAGCCAGCCAACCAACCAACCAACCAAACAAACAAACAAACAAACACCATCAGGCAAATATCAGTTTTTATCAGTTCAAGTTTGTTTCTATGGTATAGCTTTAGTAGCATTGGTGATATATAAATATAAATATAACTATATTTGAGTATAGAAAGTACTCTAGCCCTTCTTCATTTCGTTTCTGTGGCTAGTCTTTAGGCAACATATTTTACTCAAACCCTAGCTGCAACATTATAACGATTATTTTTCTGGTTTTATTCAAAAGATAGGAAATAAAATCTTCAGGAGCTTAAAAATACAGCCCATGTTAAATGTATTAACTGGGAATCAAATTCAGTTTTATTAGTTTCCTGTTCCAAACGACTGTATCACAGTTTTTGAAATAAGAGAATGTAAGGGAAATGTATTCTCTACCCAAAGTCAAATATTTAGCCCTGAAGGAAGAATAGATTTTAATAGATAAGACAAGTCTGCAATAGGTTATGGATTTATTTAATGCATATTGAACCCCTTAGCCATTTTTATGCATAAAGTATCGCTTTTGTTAAAGAGATTTTTAGTTCAATAAAAGGCTCAGACAAATAAGAATCATTGAATGTGAGCGATGTCACAGCATAGATATAATCAGAGGAAATAAGAAGCTTATAGTGAAAGGAAGTTAAACATATCATAGTAAAAATTATAATAGTAAGTTTCAGATATGGCTGGCATTTTCTGAAAAGAAAGTCTTTAGGAGACAGATATTAATCTTAAAATATTAGAATCTCTTTATTGATTGACTGAAGGCAGAAAATAGTAAGGGTGTGATAACATTAGGTAGGTTCAGTGAAGGTATACCTAAGCATGAGAATAAATACTGCAACAAGAAATCTTTTTTAAAAGGTTTATAGGGGCATGAAAGAATAATTGTTCTTGCGAAAAAATATAGTCACATTTTTATGCAAGCAAGAGTGAAAGATAAACATGAAAGAGTTTTTTTTTTTTTTTTTGGTTTTTTTTTTTTGGGCCCCACCCGGCGGTGCTCAGGTGGTCCTCCTGGCTGCCTGCTCAGAAATAGCTCCTGGCAGGCACGGGGGACCCTATGGGACACTGGGATTCGAACCAACCACCTTTGGTCCTGGATCAGCTGCTTGCAAGGCAAACGCTGCTGTGCTATCTCTCAGGGCCCGTAAAGAGTTTTTACTTAAGAAGTATGATAAAAGGTGAGTTGAATTTTAAGTCAAAATCATGAAAAAATGTATCCAATTAGTGTATGTGTACTATATAGAGAGAATGTTTGAATTGTAGCACAAGATGTATGAAAATTTAAACTAAAAATCAGAAGACAGCAGATATAAATAAAAATTGATAAGTATTTATACTCTAATTATTATTCTTTACTGATAAAACTATAACTAATGCAATGAGATAGAGCTTCTTCCCATCCTTTTTGATCTGGTTCTTGTTGGACTTGACCTCCACAAGAAACACAAATGGATTGTTTTCTTTTATTTTTTTCATGGCTGACTCAGTTGTCAGAGAAAACTTGATGATGGCATAATGGTCAGCTTGTTACTCTTGGGGATGCTCTTCACTTATTTCTGAGGCATAATATCAAGGAAAAAGTGAATAAAATAGATAAGTTGCATTGTATTTTAAATGTTCTTTTATTTGGCTAATAAGAATGGGGAAGGACTTAAAAAGATCAATTTGTGACTATTTTTAAAAATCCCCTTTGAAAATAACTTTTGAGTAGAGTACCTTTTAAGATGTCTAACCACTTGGGAAAACTGATAATTCTATTTTTTTTTATAAAATATCTATTGACCTATGGTTTTATTTGTCTTAGAAATATTGTTTCAAATTTTCATGTGGTCCTAGATATTTAAATGTCTATTCTAATTATGTCAAATAATTTGTTTTATAAACCAAAAACACTTCTGAATTAAGTGTACAATTTTCCTGCATTTATTATTTATAAATATCTGCATATCAATTTTTGTACTATATTATTAGCGAACATGCTACTGATAATGGATGAATACTTTGTGGCTCTTAACGGATAAATAACAGTCAAAATTTTTAAAGTTTTCAGGTTAGAGACATAGTTCAGTGGGAAAAGTGCTTACCTTGCATGTAGCTAACTTAGATTGGATCTCCAGCACCCCATATAGTTCCTTTACCTCTATCAGAAGTTATCCCTGAATGCAGAGCAAGAAGCTAAGTACCACTTAGCTGAGTACCACTGGGTATGGCTCCCAATGCAAACAAAAATGATAAAGTTTTGTTATTGTTACCAGGTTCAAATTTTTCTGCAAATAACCATTGTTTGGATGGATTACATAACTCCCTCTCTCCTACAAAATTATAGCCATTTACCAAGGAAGGAGCATTTGAAGATACTGTTAGGCTTGTGTTGAGACAATAAGAACCAACAAGAGTAGGCAATATTCCTTTTTTATTTTTCTATTTGATTTTTGATCCATACCTAGTGGTGTTACACACCAGGTTCTATACCCAGGGATCATTCCTGGTGGTGCTTGAAAGATCATCTGTTGTGCCAGGGATTCAACCTGATCGGCTGATTGCAATACTACAATCACTCAAGATCAAGAGTAGGCAATATCCTTACTCCATGTGTTTTCAGGAATAGCTTTTGTAGTCCAATAATGTATTATTTGAAAAATATGACAGATAAGGCTGTGACCTTATTTTTAGGTTGCAAGTAAATAAAACTAAATTCAGGATATCAGAGGCATTTCATAGCAAAAATTACATTTTTTTAAAATTGTGGTACTATTGAATTATATTCATAAGTTTGATATGTATATCATTAAAACATCATTAAACTGCATATGCTATAGTTTCACCACGAACAAGTCTTGTTTTATTTTTAACAATACAGTTGACTCTTCTATCTAATTGATCAACCCTCCATCCCACTTCTTTTCTGGTAACCAATAATTAGCATATTATGTAAAATTATTGATTTTTAAATTGAATTACTTTATTTGATTTGTGTCTCAATACACAATTATGAGTGTGATAATATGATATTTGTCTTCATCTGCCTCATTTATTTCTCCAGACAAATGCTTTGATGTTCAACTGTACTGCTGCAGATTGTAAGAACATGATTAATTCCATCTCTTAAAAATAGCTGAATAGAATCCTATTGTGTATAATCATTATCCAATCATCTGACTTTGTACTCATAGTCTTCAGATTTATCCAGCTATTGGCTGCTACAAATATTTCTAAAATAAAATGGAAAATTATGCATCTCTTTGACTTAGTGCTTTATATTCCTTAGATAAATAAAGCTGGGATAAGTGAAATTTATGGGATTTATATATTTAAATTAGGAAGGGTAGACATAATTTTTCCCAATAGGATTGCACTGATTTACATGCCCATCAATAATGTACAAAGGAAAAAATAAGTATGTCTTTATGTAGTTAGCCAAGCTTGAAAACATTTCATTATTACTTCCCAAGGTCATAATTTTTCTTTGCTTTTCTTTAAGAACATAGTGTGGAGACCAGAGAGATACCATGTAGGTAAGGCATTTGATCCTTGCATGCAGAGTGTTGGCGGTTTGAATTCCAGATTCCCATATGGTCCCCTGAGCCCGCCAGGAGCGATTTCTGAGCATAGAGCCAGGAGTAACCATTGAGCGCTGCTGGGTGTGACCCAAAAAACAAAAATAAACAAACAAAAAAAGAAGCTAGTGTGAACTTGTTGCTAACTTAAATTTTTATCTTAATTACTTCCTCTCATCTGTCATCTGGTTACAATTAATACATTTTGCATATATAAAATACTTACTTGAGGTATTTCTCTCTGTAGCAGCTGAACTTAATGTCCAACTGTCCTGTCATAACTATTATTATCCTAATTTTACTTGAGAGGGGACAACAGTTGAATGTGTCTATCTGGGATATACTATAATTCAAATAACAAAATAGAATAATATCATTTATTTATTTATTTATTTTGGTTGTTCAGGCCACACCCATTTGATGCTCAGAAGTTACTCCTGGCTAAACACTCAGAAATCGCCCCTGGCTTGGGGGGACCATATGGGACGCCAGGGGATGAAACTGCGGTTCTTCCTTGGCTAGGGCTTGCAAGGCAGACACCACCTTGCCAGTCCCAATTTCATTTCTTCTACCTTTAGAGTTATCTTCTAATCCAGCACATATTGTGTTGATCTTTAACCACTTATATATTCTCATCTTACTGTCCATAAAGAATCTTAAATAATTTTGTATTTGAAGTACTATAATTTCCTCCAATCAGAAATAGAACTCCTTCTGTTTAATCCCTTCTTACTAGAGTTTCAGGATTAATCCTCAAGTACACCCTTCACCCTTGAATAGTTGACACTTATGTTAATAATAATAATGATGACACTGATCACAACAAAATTTAATTGCTTCTCATATTCTTCTGAATTTCTTTACCTAACATCCACAATCCTCTTTAGTTTAACTTGACCTTGTTCATGGCTGCATTTTTTCCTTTAAATTTTTCCATTAATCCTCACACTTACGATTTCTATTTTATCATTTTCTTATGTTTTTTATTCCTGATTTTGGTGTTTGTTCCCTGACAGAGATCTTGCTGTCTCAGTCATGAACAATTGAAATCTTATTTATCATTCAAAATTCAATTATGTTGTAATTTTATTTTATAGTTCTTTGATATTTCCTTTTCTAATTAATCTCTTTTACATGAACTGAGCTTTGAAAATGATTTTTCTTTTCTGGAGCAAATTAATCATGTGAAAGTTTATTTCCAATCTAGTTGTTTTCTTCTATATAAGTTCATTAATGCACAAAAATTATTATTGAGATAAGCTCAATATCTTTGAAGGGTCTTAGAGAACTTAGCTCTAATTAAATTGTCTTCAACATATTCATCTTATTTGTTTATTCATTTCATTAATACCTTTAAAACCAATTTCCTCCTCTCATTTAAAGGGCAAAGAAAGCATTCTATTTATATTTTTATTAAATTAATACCACTGTCGCTGTGTAAATAAACTCAAGTGATTATTTTGCTATATATCTTATTCTGCTTCTTCTTTTATCACCTATGTTGAATATGAATGAGTAGCTATTTATTCTGATCACATTTATAACTCCAAAGGGCTACTTTTCATTTAGAATGCACAGTCACACAGGGAATTAAAATGGTGCAACGCCTTCATCTGGACTGTTAAGTAGTCTTTACTTAATATGGTTTGAAATCTTCACTGAATTTCTGGATCTCTCACAATTCAGCGTCTATTGGGTCTATGCCAAGGTTTTGGAGGTAGAAAGTCACTGGACTCTTTTAATGTCAAGGTTAATATTTTTTGGTGACTAGTTTCAATAAAATGGATCTTTACCCTGTTATGATCTTCACTCTGGTGTGAATCTATGATAATTTTCATATCTTATTTTTCAGTGACAACCCTTTGAACTAATTCTGAAGTTTAACTTCTACTTTTATTGTACTTAATTTAGTGACAACTAAATTTTTGTTTTGTTTTTTGTTTTGGTTTTTGGGCCACACCCGACGGTGCTCAGGGGTTACTCCTGGCTGTCTGCTCAGAAATAGCTCCTGGCAGGCACGGGGGACCATATGGGACACCGGGATTCAAACCAACCGCCTTTGGTCCTGGATCGGCTGCTTGCAAGGCAAACACCACTGTGCTATCTCTCCGGGCCCGTGACAACTAAATTTCATGCAACTTAACGGTTGCCTCAAATCATGTTTGATGAGCATGTTTGTGTATGTCCATTTATGAACATATATGAGATATGTTATCAGATACTGAATTTCTCAGTCATGAAAGAAATTGGATGGTTAATTGCTCCTACAGGAATAAACGAAAAGACAAAGTGTTGGATAAACAATTTTTTTCTATGTAGTGTGATAAGATTTTCTTATAATCCATTGAAAAAAATCCAATTATGCATTATTGGCAGTAACATGGGAGGTTCAGAAATGTGCTATTTAAATAGTCTTGCGATGTGCCAAGATATTTTGAAGAAAAGTTACATCTTATATAGCAATTTTCAATCTTCTGTTCAAGAAAGGCATAATACTTCCAGCCAGGATTTTTCAAATTCTATATATTTCCAAAAAAAAAAACTTTATTTGAGGAAAAATATTTGACTATCTTTAGGAAAATGAGTTCTGAGTTTAAGGAATACTCCAGAAAAGTGTAATTTTGCATGCCTGAGATTTTGGACAATAAGGCACTCTTGCTTATGCAATTTATGTAAAATATGATTTAAGCAAACTTAAAGTCTGAACATCTGAGAGTGAGTAGTGCAAGCAAATACTATATATTATATATATTTATATATATATAACATATATATGTATATATATTATATATATATATATATATATATGTTACTGATCTCCCTTAAAAGCTCTGGCTCTCAACGAACACTAAAGAGGAATTTTCATTGCTTGGTTACATTTACCACATATTTTCATACATACTCTTACTGGAAGAATTAAATACATCCATGTGGCTTCACTGAGAGAGAACACCTGGAAATTTGTTTCTGATATCTCCTGGAGTTTTCTCCATAAACCTTGGCCAAGTCGGTGTCTTTTTCTATAATAAACTTTAAAATGTGAGTTTAACCACTTTTCTAAGTCTGGCAATTTTTCTAATATACTATAAAATCTAAGTGCAATCTGAAGGATTCCTGACAAACTCAAATTTCATTCTTAAAGTATTAAAATGATAGAATTTAATGCATTCAAATACATGCAATATAACTGAAAAATATGTAACCTTTTTAGAAGAAAGCTTTTCCTTACGTTTTGTATTTTAAGTTCTGAAAAAAAAAAACTGGCATGTGATAAACTGCACTCGCTCTTGCAGGACACAAGGATTATTAGGCTCAATAAATTTAGCATTGAGTCATATTAGATTATTGTATAGAACTGACTATATCCATCCAACTCACTTGGATTTCAAAGGGATCTCAGTACCTAAGGTTAGTTAGACAGTGGCAGATATGGCGATGCACTTTTTTGTCACACTTGATAAGGCTCATTGTTAGTTGGTTCTTAAAATTATCTCAAAGGAGAAAACGGAAAAAAAAAAAAAAACAACACACCTTAATCATTCAAAATAGGTTTTGGTTGGTTTTTTTTTTTTTGGGGGGGGGGTGGAGGGCCACACCCGGTGACGCTGAAGGGTTACTCCTGGCTATGTGCTCAAAAATCGCTCTTGCGCCACTGTTCAGGCCCCTCATAGACATAGTTTCAGTTGACATAGTTTCAATGAATTGGTATGGTGACCATCTATCTTCTCCATGATTCTGAATATACAGAAGAGTAGGGTTTGGGCTTGAATTTTGCCACATAATTTTAAAGTTGTTTTTTTTTTTGTAATCTCTGATCCAAGTCAGTATCTTCTTGTAGTTTTATTCTTATCTTTTTTCTGACTTATTCTTTCCTTGAAGGTAAAAATTTTTTGTCTACTACTACGGAGGTACTACTCTCACTTATGTAGCTAGTCGAAGCATTTTAATGTTAATTGTAGTCTAAGTAGTTTAATTTCTTTACGAAGTAGTCAAAGAAATTTTTTTCACTGAGAATAATTCACCATGGGTAAATAAGCTACTTTTAAACTATGTTTAGTGCAGGGGTTAAGGTCGTACAGGGGTGGAACATTGACTGAAACTCAATCATGTACAACTTTGATTTAATTGAAAAACTTATTAAAAATAGCATAGTGATATAGATCATGCCTTGCATGTGGATGACTTTAATTTTAACCACAGAACCACAGGGACCACCCTTTCAGTATATTAATTAATTGCAGCTCTGGTGGCCCCAAGTATTACTGGGGTGGTCTAGTTTATTCCCTGCACCAGGAGGATCAGGAAATTGTTCATCCTCAGGCCTTTGCCATTGTACTGTTGGCATGATTGTGTAATAATATCCAGAAGGATATTATATTATATATATTAATATATATTATTATAGAGCACCTATTGAGAAGATACTTTCCAGAATAATAAATGAAATGTGCTCATGTTAATAAAATCAATAAAGAACATGACCGAACATTATTTAATTTTGATTTTGTAGACATTACCGAAATCCTCCTATATAGATAAGAACATAAAGGTAACATCTAGGCCAATACATATAAGTACTGAAAAACATTTGGTTTATAATAAATATCATAATTTGGGGTAGAATGATTATTAGAATAAAAGGTATATACATTACTCTTAGATCCCAAATTTTGGCAATTTAATGGCTTATTAGTTGTTTGCTAAGGTTTAGTTAGATGAAACAATGAGACAATGTCAACATTTTGAGTAAAAAATGATTGAAGAATTTCAATTATATTCAATTTATTCTGATATAGTATCCCAGGGTATTATAATACAGTATCATTCCAAAACAACTAGTTTCTCTATTAGTCAAGTTTCTTTCCAGATTTTATAGCTGCCTTATCTTTAATATTTCTATTGCCTTTTAAATAACTTTGTATTTAATTTATTATACAAATACACACACAAAAACAGGAAATAATTTGTAAGTTTCTGGCTAGCTACAATTTTGTTTTCTAATAGAACGTTGCCCTTATTCTGGTACTACAATTGACTAAATTCTTCTGGCTTCCCAGAACTTATTATTTTATGTGTTTTGTTTGCTAGTTTTTGTGTCATATCCAGCA
Source organism: Suncus etruscus (assembly GCF_024139225.1). NCBI lineage: Eukaryota > Metazoa > Chordata > Mammalia > Eulipotyphla > Soricidae > Suncus > Suncus etruscus. The sequence continues at coordinate 11,426,207 of NC_064857.1, read as the reverse complement.
ATGCCCAAGTCTTATTACTGGCAGTGACTGAACCTGGGTCAGCTGTGTGCAATAAAAGCATCTTACTGCTATTGTATATTTCTATCATAAACCTTTAAACTTTATTTTTTCAAAGTTTTATTTTAAAATACAATTTTATTACTAAGCAAACACTCTGCAGATTGTAAAAATCATATTAAAGAATAGAATTATGCAGTTTATACCAATATTTCAACTAAGCTGAGTTTTTAATTCAGAGATTTATGATCTTTTGCTTTTTGTTAAGTTCACATAGTAGGTTGACAACTCAGGGTTAAGAGTGGCAATATTTCAGAGTCAAATCCTGATATTCCTATAGAAAATTAAAAAAAAATTTTTTGTTTTTTGGGCCAAACCTGGTGACACTCAGGGGTTACTCCTGGCTATGCACTCATAAATTGCTCCTGGCTTTGGGGACCATATGGGACGCTGAAGGATCAAATCGTGGTCCATGCTAGGTCAGTCACATGCAAGGCAAACACCCTACCACTTACACCAACCCTCCAGCCCCAGAAACTTAAAGTTTTAATTAATATAAACATAAATGATCTTTTTAAAAAAAAGTAGATTTGAATATCAACCATATGTGCCTTTTCTTTTTATCTGGGAAGGCAGACTTATTCCTAATTATATATACTAGAAGAATAATAAGGAATAAAATGTATCCCTCAATTTTTAGCCATAGGAAAATAGTCATATTATCATGATCCCACAGAGTAAGAGTATTCAGTCAAATTAAGTCTTGACCTCTAAAGGTAAAGTTCATAGTGTAGCACCATCATCTCATAATTGTCATTTTCCTAGAAAAATATTTGATACCTTTTCCTGTTTCCCCTTTTTGTATTTTTTGTATATTACCTAGTTCTTTGGATTGCAGGCATCTTTATTTTCTCTGCCTTTAATATGGTGTCACCATGTCTTTTGGCTTTGCTGTCAGTTTAATGATTTTAGTTATGACTTATCTGACTTTAATTAAAATGAAATCAGTATTTTTTTCTAATTCATACCACAAATTAATTTTATAATCATGACCCAGAATTGCTAGCCTTTTTCTTGGTCTTATATACAAGATGCATGAGTTTGCTATGACTTCTTTCTTAATTGTATTGATCTTCACTATTTTTATGTAAAGCATTAAAGGGATTTTAAAAGAAGCTTCATTTGCAGGCACCGTGGTCCAAAGACACAATAAAAGAGTCTAGATAATTACACCGAATGTTCTTCACATAGTGACAAAACAACCTATTGACATATTTCTTGAAACATCCCTGTTGTTAAGTGACTAAATCTCACCAATATGAACTGAGAAAAAGAAGAGTGATTTATCAAGATTACTATTTCTTTATTCTTTTAGACATTTTCAATTCTGAGTTAGGTGTTTTTAGATTCATCTAGAGATAGTCTCAGGATCTTTGCGTACTTACAAAAATTGCAACTCCTTTTAAATAAAGTGTCCCATAAGTAGTAATTCTGAAACTGTTGAACATATAAAATGATTTCTTTTTACTGAACATCACATTTGTTACATTCTTAGTTGTTTCAAGTGTTGGTTATAACATTTTAAACTCATTCTGAAATTTACTTTTATTGTAGAGAATGTGATTTAGGCCATTTTCTAAGAGAGAAAATGCTCTTGGGGAGGACAATACATACAACTTCTCTTAGATAAAACTACAATTCAAAGGGCAAAGTTTATTGGTAGTTTCTTTTTCTTGTTGTCATTTTTTTTATTATTAAATCAACAGCTATGACTGAAATCCAAAAACAATTCCAGACAGAGTTGACAATTTATCAAGAGACTGAATTAGAAAATTTGGCTAAGGACAGGCATATCAATGAGGGTCAACTGCTTAGCATTTCAATATTTTTCTATGTTTTTCAGTCATAATGGAGTGGCTTTTTTCCTTTGAAAAGTCTGTATGAATTTTCCTCTAAAGAAATACTCAAGGGCCCGGAGAGATAGCACAGCAGCGTTTGCCTGCAAACAGCCGATCCAGGACCAAAGGTGGTTGGTTCAAATCCCGGTGTCCCATATGGTGCCCCGTGCCTGCCAGGAGCTATTTCTGAGCAGACAGCCAGGAGTAACCCCTGAGCACTGCCGGGTGTGACCCAAAAACCAAAAACAAAACAAAACAAAGAAATACTCAAGACTGTATGATTTACAAACAAATATAGTATCATACATTGATGACTCAAGAAATATTTTCAACTTAATTTCAAGACTATATCATTTAATGTGGAGTAAATTCATCTAACCTTGGGAATATTTTCAAGGTTTTTAGTAAGTCATATACCACTCAAACATTCAATGCACTTTCCTTTTGTCATATAATTATCAAAATTTTTTGGTATGACAGGCTGGAGTGATAGATCAGTAATAGATCAGAAGGCTATTGTATTTTATGCAGCCACCCTGGGTTCAATCTATATTTTAAATGGTCCCCTAAACCCATCATGAGTGACCTCTGAGCACATAGTTGGAAGAAATCCCTGAGCACCTATGTGGTCCTGAAACAAACAAGCACATGCATCGCCATGATTGCTATCACCATCTTCATGCTCAAGAAACTTTAAGACCTAATTATAAACAATTGTATATAGGTCACTTAAAGAGGTTATTTTTTACCAAAACATTTTGAAAAATATTGTTGTATCTTATTTGAACACACGTGCATTGAAAGAAAGCAATAGGGATGGTTTATTAACCAATAGAATGATTCCCTATTCCATTGTGAAGCGGAGCATGGCTAAATAGAAGACAAGGCATTTTCAGTGCACAACTCATTTTAATTGCCTAAGGAAGAAATGCACTCAAGTTTAAAGAAAAATTTCATCATCCTAATTACCAGCTGAAAACAGAAGAGAACATATTTTGCATCAGTTGAATTTGCTGAGAGGCATTTAACATGACATTCCAGCTGTGGTTAAAGTTCCTTTAATTGAACTGCCAATTAATAAATAAATTCTTAATTATTACAAAAAGATATATATATATATAAATTATGATAAAATGATAAATTATTGTATTTAAAAACTTAAATGTAATGGGCCAGGAGAGATAATACAGCAGATAGGGAACTTGCCTAGCACCCAGTTAGCCTGGGTTCAATCCCTAACATCCCTTATGGTCCTTGGACCTGCCAGGAGTGATTCTTGAGCCAGGAATAATGCTTGAGAACCACCATGTGTGGTCCCAAAACCAAAATAAATAAATAAATAAATAAATAATTATGAATAAATTAAATGTTAAAAATAAGATCTCAGTGACATCATTAGAATTTTTTTTTGGTTTTTGGACCACACCCTGAACTGCTCAGGGGTTACTCCTGGCTATGTGCTCATAAATTGCCCCTGGCTTGGAGGACCATATAGACTTTCCTACATCAGCATATGCAAGGCAAACACCGTACAGCTTGCACCACTGCTCCTGCCCCGACAGCTTTAGAATTTTGATTGTGTATTCATTACACAATGAAAGTAAGGTTTAAAAAATTTAAATTTGTCAACTATAATGTATTGTGGTGAGATTTTATTATAGACAGAGAGTATAGTAGAATTCTTTTGTGAATACAAGTCAAAGCTGATAATTTATTCCATATCTATATGTTTTATTTATTTATTTACTTTTATTTTATTTTTGTTTTGGGGCCACATGTGGCAGCGCTCAGGGGTTTCTTGGCTCTGCTCTCAGAAATTGCTCCTGGCTGGCTCTGGGACTATAGGGGATGCTGGGATTCGAACCACCATCTGTCCTGGATTTGCTGTGTGCAAGGCAAATGCCGTACCACTGTGCTATCTCTCTGGGCCCACGTATCTATATATTTTAAATGCTCTTTTTTTTCTTAATATATACATACATATATATGTACTATCTCCTATATACTCTCATATCTAGTTACATAAGTACATAAAATTTATACATAACATATCTTTATAGTTATAAAATAGAGTACTTTTTAGTAATGATACATATGTATATAACATAATAATTATAAATCTCAGGATATAAGTCTAGCATATTAGTTTAATTATAGCCTCATTCATATAACTCCTTGTTCATGAACTTACTTAGGAAGATGTGAACTTAAAAAGTTTTTGTGGCTGAGACTAGCTGTTACTAAAGTAACAAGAGCTCAGTTTAGGAGGTTGTTTATTGCCATTTTCATAAATACTTTTCTAGATGTTATGTTTAACAGATATTCTTGGACAATGCTGAATAGAAGGAACACATTAGAACTCAATGCTGCTACATTAACTAATGCTAGAAATCACCAACATAAAATTATATTCAGAAAATCTGAAAGTATTCTCCTTAATTAAAGTATTTATCCCTTTAATAGCTTTTAACAATAACTTAATAACTTCCAAAGGCATTCATTGATATTTCAATGACAATCTGAATCAATTTGCCCCCTACACCAATAGCAGCTTCTGCTCTACAAATCTATATATATATATATATATATATATATATATATATATATATATATATATATATATCTATATATATTGTAAAAGTATGTGAAGTGATAAAAAAAACAACAAAAAGTTTCATTTATTCAAAACTTTTCAGAAAACTTATCCAGAAAATAATTTACTGGGTTCAATTCTGGAAAAACTTCATTTCTGATATGGCATGATGGCATGATGAGAGGCAGTAAACAGTGGTGTTTTGGGTGCTGAGGTACAGAGAATTAGTATGCCACACAGATATTTTGTTAAAAGAAAAAATAAAAGCTAGAATGAAGAGAGAGAATTCCTCAGAATTACATAAAAAAGGCATCAAATTGAGAATGGAAGTCAATTTGGTTTTAGAAAAAAAAGAGAATGATACATAAACAAGGATCATTAGAGCACACATATACATAAGAATAAAGTAATTTGCATTCCAGAGGCTTGGTAGTTAGTGATTGGTTAATTCTAGTATAGTTTATAAAATAAATTAAGATGATTAATATAGAAGAGTAGATGTATTAAAAAGAATTGATATAAGATCATACTATGAATAATGTTATGTAAGGAGGCAAATTAGTGCGTTGGTTTTCTAGGATTGCTTACACAATGTCCAAAAATTCTTGGATGACTTCAAACAATAGACAAGTATTTTCTCCCATTTTTAGATTTTAGCTGTCTAAAATTAAGATTTCAATAGGGTTATGTTCTCTGATTACTCTAAGTAAGAACCTTGCCTCTAATATCTTCCATCTTTATTGGCAATCCTTGTCTTCCTTGGCTTGGAAGCCTTTCAATCACATGGCCATATGTTCTTTATTTTCACTTTGCCTTCCTTCTGTTAATATATAAACTTTTCTTTTATAATCTCACTAAATCGATAAGATAGAACCTATTGTATTAGAGGCCAACTTACTATTCTGATTTTATCTTGCTTCCATACAGACTATGAATATAGCCACAGTTAAAGACTTGGAATTAGGAAGTCATAGTTTTATTTGGGGGAATTAGTGTTTATAATAAATTTTCATCAACTGTTTAAAACTGCTTCCATTTTTGCCACTATTTTATCTATTAATCTTAATTTTTGATATTAAACAGTTTTTATAACAAACTATTCTGCTTTGATATCCAAATATAAATTTTTTTAATCTGAAACTCTTGTTTATTACTGATGGGAATTGAAAAATGGCATAGTCATATTGGAAGAGAGGTTGGTAGTCACCTTGGAAGAGAACATAAGAATATTCATCAGATGAGCCAGAAACCAAATATTATTCAAATAATGATATCATGCCTTATACAGATATATTTATTATAGCTTATTCAGAAATGCCAAAATTTGGAAACAATACCTAGATATTTAGACAATGGAATATTGCTCAGTACTAGATAGAAATAAGTTATCAAATGATGAAAAGATATGGAAGATGAGTCTAAAGTATATGTGATTATATAAAGTAGAACATCTGAAATGGCCACATACTATGAGTCCAACTCTATAATACTGGAAACAGCAAAACTATAGAAGTAGTCCTGGTACATCATTCAATGGTAGAGCATATGGGTTGTATGAAGGAGGCTCTGAATTTAAATCTCAGAACCACCACAAAAAGAAAAACAATTGAAGGATTCAAAAAATCAGTGTTTACAAGAAGGGAGGTGCTGGGTAAGAGCACAGAATGTATAGGGAAACGAAAATTCTCTGGATGATACTATAGAGCTGAATACTTGTTTTTAGACTTATTGCTAACCTATTAAATATATAACATAGAGTGAACTGTAAACTATGGACTTGTCAGGGTGATAGTGATGTATCAATGTCAGCTCATTAATTATAAAAGGTGCCACACAAATGGGGAGCAATATCAGTAAGAGGAGGAGAGGTCATGCATGTATTGGGAAAAGAGTTTATAAAGAAGATATCAGAACTTGTCCTTCAATTTTGTGGAGAGTCTAGATTTTTTCTCTAAAATATTTTTTTTTATTTTATAATAGCTTATTTTTATTGAGGATCAGAAGTTAATATACGGTTAACATTATTTCTGCACACATCTTTCCAACAATACCCCCATGGCCTGAGCACTTCTTACCTTCACAGTAGCCCAAGGGCCCCTTTTATAATAGCTCAATCCAGGGCCTATTTTAGTAACATAGGATTGAAACATAAACCAATCAGATTTGTACAAGTACAACAATTTTAACCAATGGGAGCATAAACACATTTTGATGGCGGGAAGGATAAAGAGGAACCTGGCAGGATGGGGGGAGGGGAAGCAAATTCTTAAACAAATAGCTAATTGATATTTACGCAAATACAATTATTTGTTTAGCCTATTTTCCATTTAGATCTATCTTTTGTGCAAGCAATAAGGATCATAATTTAAACTTTACAAAAACATATCTATAACTACATGCTTGAGAGCAGTTACAAAAACAGGTTCCATGGAAAGGTTAAGGCATCTGGTTAAGCCAGATTTTTGTGCTGAGCTAAATTTATTTGCAGAGTTTTCTGTTGGTTCGGGGCTATGCAAACTTTTGTGGCTTGAATCAGACAGGCGGTGGAAAATTCATTCAGAGTTCCTTTGATATGTGGGGTGCTCGATCTCCCACATCTCCCCCTGTTTAGTATACAATATAGAAGGGACAGACGTGCCTCGGTGGACTGGCCACACTGGGTGAAGAGGTGTGGGGCTTCCAGTCACCGCATCTGCTACCCTTGATTCAGTCGTTTCCAAAGCTTGGCAAGGCACAGATTGAGGTCTATGCGCCAGCTCCTCGATAACTTCAAACTTAAGTGGCGGAGAGTTGGCAGGAGGGGAGATGTCAGGTGTCAGCTGGTCTTCTGAGGTGCATAGTTGTTGGTATAGAACCTTTGAGTCCTTTCTGGTTGCTTCATCCACTTGATTCTTTACGAAGGTGGTGAGTTTGCGAAAAGCCCAAGGACCAAAGGAAACTAGCAACATAAAGCCAATGAAGGGCCCCAAAAAGGCTGGGAGCACTGTTGTTATCCATGCCAAATATAATTTTTAATTTTATTGTGGCTTTGGTCTCTTTAAAGTAGTGAAAGTGGTGATTTGGTATCTCCTTTTAAAAATTTAGGAAGATTGCTTAGAGAGAGAATTTAGTCAGATGAGGTAGATAAAAAATGAACTGGTGAGGGGGATCTGTATTGTGATACTATCTAAGTACAAAGTCCTATAATAAATCCCTATTTCTTCTGAAATGTCTCCTGATGGTTCTGCATCTGATCAAACTGCGTGATGTGTTTGATAGAGAAACCAGCTGTTAAAACACTAAAAATGGCTAGAATTTTTAAATCTCTCACATATAAAAAAAAAAAGCAAATCATGCACAATTTGAAAGGACAATTTGATATATCACAGAGCATAGATAAAATGTCAGAATTGGTATGATTCAAAACTGCTTTCAGTCAGTCCTTACTTGATAGCAATTCTTCTCTTAGATTTGACCTAATAAAATCAGACAATTTTTTCACAACTTTTTCAAGTCATTTTCCATGCCTATATGTCTATTCTATGAGAATAACAGACATTATATAGCCAAATAATGATTAATAAAAGTACTTTAATTGGCCTTATCTACCTTTTCAATTATCTACATTTTCTTTTATTTTTCTTACTTTAATTGCTCTTATCTACTTTTTTAATTACCTATATATTTCTTTTCTTTTTTTTTTTTTTCTTTTTGGTTTTTGGGCCACACACGGTGATGCTCAGGAGTCATTCCTGACTATGTGCTCAAAAATCTCTCCTAGCTTGGGGGACCATATGGGATGATAGGGATTGAACGTAGGTCCATCCTGGGTCAACAGGTGCAAGGAAACTCCCTACCGCAACGATATTGCTCTGACTCCTGCCTAAAAATAATTTTATACTAGAATTTCATAATGGTTCAGGATATAAGCCATTTCATACATTGCTATAGGATACCTCATGCAGATTGTGTATTATGAACCACAAATTTTTAGAGTAAAAGCAGAACAATAAAGAACAAAGAAAATATTCTTCCATGAATCATTGGATCATTGAGAGGAGCGCAACTGAAACCCAACTACAATTATGTTTGTAATCATGGTGATTAAATAAAGATTTCTTTAAAAAAATTAGACTTAATGGGGAAAAAAGTATATAAAACTAAGCAACTTTGAATAGTACAGTGTATTGAAGTTCAAGTTTCTGAAAGGTCAAACCCAAATGATATATTACACTAGTAATAAATGACTAATAAGAAGTAGTTCTTCATATTTTTTTGGTGGGGGAGGGTACATCTATCTCAGGGAGTGTTTGGATGACCTTATGAAGAGTTTGGAATTAAACTCTGGTCAGTCATGTGCAAGGCTAGTTATTCCCTTATCAGCTGGAATCTTAGTACCCAGATATTTTGAATGGATTTGTCATTAGTCAATTATGGCTTTATTGACTAGAAAGTACTGCAAAATATTGGATGAAGAAGGAAAATAATGTCTTCCATAAAAAAACAATGTAAGTGTCCCTCCCAGGCCCAGCCAGGATCACTGCGTGGCCCCCACAGTCACACTACAGACAACCCCAATAGTGCTGAAATCCTCAAGGCCACCCTGTGCCTTAGTCAAACTTTTTCCTCCCCCTGCCCTGTATCATAATCCTCAAAAATGAACCGACTTTTTCATTAGATATAAAAATAGATATATGAATGTCCCAGGCCTAATACACTCCCCCAACCCCCTCAGCCCAGTACTGCCCAAAGGGAGGAGAAGAGAGGGGTCCCCCATATATGCCCCCACAAGCACCAGAGAGTATCCTGGGTGGGATAGAGCCTTCTGTAGGTGTACCTATCTGAAACCCTGGATTAAGGTGTAGCTACCTGAGACCCACCCATTTCTGGGAGGGGTCTTGGGAACCAGATATTAGGTGTGACCTTACCGGCAAGACCCGGCCCATTCCTGGGAGGGGTCTTGGAATAGGTAGATAAACCCTGGAGCCTGAGGATTAGGGGTCTCTCTGCCCTGGCTGCCCTGCTGGGTTCGCTGGCTTTTGGGTCTCTGCGTTCTGGTCTTTGACCAGCATGGAGCCCAAAGGGAAAATGGCTGAAAGGAGTTGAGATGTAGGGCCAAGAATAACTAGTGCTTGAAAGGTTATGAGTAGGCCACACACATGTGGTGAATAGGGCATGAATAAAGATGATGCTTCCTAATGCCTGCCTGTGAGTGATTTCGCCTTTCACCTGGGCCTGGGACCCGCCGGCTAGATGGGGTTGTGGAGCCACGTGGCCTGGGATGGCAGAGAGAAATCCATCGCCATCCACCACCATCCAGCCCCATCGTTAATTATTTAATACAACACCTTCATCCAGACAATCTTAAGGAAAGGAAAACCCAGACTTTGGTTTTGTTTTATTGGATGAAGAAAAGGTGGTTTCATGGTTTTAACTTTTTTTTTAATTTTTAACATGTTTTAAATTGTTTTTCCTTGTTTTTAAATTGTTGGTTGATAATTTCTGTGTGATCATTTTCATAAAAAAGCAAAAAAAAAAGCCAAGAAAAATTGCTATTGAAAAAACAAACAAACGATGTAAGAGACCCCAAGAACAAGACACAATTTTTGATCTGGGTAATCATAATTTATAATTATGAGCCTTTGAGTCTCATAAAAGTGACCCATAATTTGTCCCATAATTTGAGTCTTTTTTATAGACTCATTGGGTGACCTTCAGAAAGCGGAACTATATTGGAGAAAATAGTAAATCCAATTCTGTCTGCTTTATAAATGGACAGAAGAATTACAGGTTGAGAGAACAGAAGTTGCTAAGAAACAAGAGATGCTTCAGCCTGTTTTTGAGTTCAATACATGTGGCCAGAGCTATAAACTCTTTTTCTAGTTTTATAATCCCATAAGCTAAGATACAATCATGTGTATGGAATGGATAGTGTAAGGATGTGAATGAAATGGGACAAGCCAGGCTCATGCTTGTATGATCTTTCAAGACTTATCTAAAGTTTTGTATAAATGACTGAGTAATCTTTGAGAATATCAGCAAAAGACAATGCATAAAAGGTAGGTAAGAATACAACAGAATATTATTTCCTTAACAAAGTGATGTCTAAGAATAATTTATAATTATTATATATAATTATATATCATATATAATTATAATTTATTTTAATTTTGCTGGTGCTCAGGGAAATTAGAAACATTCAGCTCAACTTTGTGAGTCTGACAATAGAATACTGCTCAGGTGCTGAGGATTACTGGGGTCACATCTGGGTGGCTTTAGACCATGCCATTTGGAGGAACGGGGATTAATGCCATGGACTGATCTCTGGGATTTGAATACAGGCACTGTGATCCTGTGAACTAATTCCCTAGCTTAACTTCCAGTTTTATTTTACTTATTTAATTTTTTATTTTTTTTAAGTTTTTGGACTACACCCTGCAGTGCTAAGGACATTCTCCTAGGCTCTATAATTAAGGATCCCTCCTGGTGGTGTTCAAGGTTGATATGTAATGTAGGGGATCAAATAAATGGGGCTGTCTGCAAGGCAAATAACTGACATCTAATACTATCTCTCCAGAATCATAAGTAGATGCATATTTACGATAAAAGGCATTAGTGTTGAAAATAAACTTGGGAAAATAATGACTAAACAAACTTTTCTTTTCTTGAACAAATGCTGAACAGGTCAAAGAGTTAACCTGAGTTAACTAGTTATTAACTAGTATTAACTATTTAATACTTAATATTTAATATTTAAAGTGGAATTTCAATGTCAGGAGACCTGGCAAAAAATAAGTTATCACCACTAAGATTTTCATTTCAAATTGTGAAATGGGATTAATATAAATTTTTTCCTCAAAGGCATTTTGTAAGGTTTATTTAGGGAAGAGATAAAGCATGAAAATCACATAGGTTAAAAATTGAGATATACAAGATATTACTGGTTATTTAGTTATTCCTATGATGAAAATAGAAATTTGATCGGAATCTTTTGTTACTATGTTATTGAGGTAAGTTTTGGTTAGATAAAATCAAAGCAGTTCTAAGTATGTGAAGAACAAACTAATGGACATGGGACTTTGAAATGTATTTTGAACAAGCGTTAAATATACAATGATGGGCACTTCCTAATGTAGTAAAGTGAATGATTTACATGCTATCATGCTATCCTAATAAACTTCATGTACTGTAAACACTTTGTTCTCTTTTTTTCATTTTGTTTTGAAGATGATATGTTCAATAAGGAAACTCCATCTGTTTTTAACTGTGACTATATAGGGAAAGAATTTCAAAGTTATTAAGCATTTAGAAAAAGTTTTATGACATACTGAAAATGGCTTAAATAGTTTCATCTGAAAGCCATCATGGGAATTGCTAATGCCATCTAGTTTAACAAGAATTTCTACTCTCAGTCGTTTTCCGGACGACATGGTTGTTACGATGTTTAATTATTTTCTTGAGCATTTGGTTCATTTAAGATTTTTTTCATTCACAGTCATCAACAGTTGATAACATCTTTTTTATATTAAATAGTCATTCTCTGGTGTTGATGTGGACTGACCCCTCCTTTTCTTGAACATCTATAGTTAATACAAGGGTTGGCTTAGAAATTATACTTTTATACTATTGGTTAAGGACATTAAGAGTCGTAAGCAAGATACTTTATTTGTATATGTTAAGAAATAATTTATCTGGGGGCTGGAGCTATAGTACAGCAGTAGGATGTGTGCCTTGCATGTGGCTGAATCTGGTATTGATCCCACAGTGTCCCATATAGTCCCCAAAGCTAGGGGCAACTTCTGAGTGCATAGTCAAGAGTAACCCCTGAGCATCACTGGGTGTGGCCCAAAATATCAACCAAACAAACAATCAAGCAAATAAATAAACAAAAATAAATAATTCACCTTGAATTACTGTATCTTTTGATAAATGCTCTTTTAAAATCAAATTGCACATAGACTCATTTCTTAGTGAAGTCTATATCAAAATGATGTTCTTATTTCTAAATAATACCACAATCATTTTCATGTACTTTTTGACTGACAGAGAAAAATATTAGAATTCAGGATAAAATAGACTGCTTATTTTTAAAGATTGTATTGATTTATATTTTTCTAAATCATTAATATTTTGAAAATATTTAAGACTCTTCATTTCAGCATCTCTGGCTTTTATTTTATAGATTCAGAAGTTTAGATGTGTTCTGCCTGCCTTTTATGATCTTGCAAGTTAATCGAGTCTAGCTGCCTCTAGTTTCTCATAAAAATAGGCTAAAAATTGTTTACCTGCCTTGTGAGATTGTGAGATATAAATATTTGTGGGGTGTCTAAATCAATTACTCACATAAATTGCTCACTAAATATTGGCTATGTCGTCATCAATATCTTCATTATTAGCAGCAAAATCACCATTATATATTTTTAATTTCTATGAACTATCATAGCTACATCCGTAGCAGTACAGCATGCAGCTTCTTTTATTTATTTATTTATTTTTTCATTTTTTGGGCCTCACCCAGTGGCATTCAGGGGTTACTCCTGGCTCTGTGCTCAGAATATCGCTCCTGGCTCAGGGGACCAGGGATGCTGGATCAGTCCTGGGTCAGCACCTTGCAAGGCAAACACCCTTCCACTGTGCTACCACTCCAGTCCTACAAAATGCAGTTTTAAGCATCCAGTACAAGTGATCCTTGCTATCCAACTTAGGCCCCTCCTATTTTGGATGATATTGAGTTATTTGAAAGATATTAGAATGCTCAAAACATTTCCCCTAAAAAATAAAGGTGATAGCATTCTCAAGGCTCTAAATAACCTACAAATCCTACCTAAATGAATGTGCTATATTTGGAAAGTTTGGAGGACCTACAGCTTTATTCTGTCACCTAAACTACATCACTCATTAATCATTTTCTATTTTCCCTCGCTGCTACTCTTGTCCAGGTCAAGCCTGCATCATCACTTCTATGAACAACTACAATAGTCTCTTCTCTTGTTAGTCCCCCTTTCCTTCACCTTGTCTCCTTCAATTTATGTCCTATTAGCTCCAGACTTTCAGTTCAGAAACAGACTTCATGAAAATTTCAAGACTCTGTGCCATTGTGTGGTTTGGGAAAGAAAAATCACTTTTTCCATTTTTTTCTCAGACTCTTCATTTTAAGAAAAACTTTTCATTATGTTCTACTTTTTTTGGAGGGCAAAAGGGGTTCCCAAGTTGTGCTCTTGCATCCTGGCATCCACTCCCAGTGATTCTTGGTTAATTATTTGGGGGCTTTGTGGTGATCCTTTGATCCTGAAGTGCTGAACCATCAAATCAGTCCTCAAAAGACTCCTGAATTGTACCCATTGTATCTCATGCATCCAAGTGGTGCTCTGTATAGTACTGGGTTGCTGCAAGGAAGATAAGTGACTTAACTCTTGTAATTGAGCGCCTATTTGTCCTTCTCATGCAGAAAACATAATTCTCAAATGTATGAAGAATCATTTGATTCTATAAAGTACTATTAGTTATTATCATGATATAAACTATAAGAACCTAGATTAGAAAATGATAAGATTTTGATACATTTTCCTTATCTATCAAAAGCTAGAAAACTTATATAAAAGCTTACAATTAAACACATAATCATAATAAACTTGTGTATGTACATCTAATCAAATATTAATATTATTGGACCACATATAACAGAAAAAATAAATCAGAAAGTTTCAGATCACTTGCTGCATAATTATTACTGTTTGCTACTATTCCTTAGAATTGACAACAAAATAGTCAGAGCTTCCTTTTTTCAGTCATAAAATAACAGTGACACACTAAATTTAGGTTGTATATTCTACTCAAAATAACAACAGACTCGAAGAAACTTAAAATATCAAACTTTACTACTGCTACTCTCAATCGCTCCTACTGATGCTTAGTCACATATAACATTTACAGTATGGACACTAGGAAAGCTCTGTAATAAATACTTTAAAATATCATCTTTTATTATGATAGCAGACCTATATGTAGATACAACTAAAAGCTGTATTGAATACCAGGTACTAAATTGTATTGGATGATGTCTCTGTTTGGGGGTTTGCCTCCCCAGTCAGTGCCCAGAATACTTTTTCTGTTCAAACTCAGCTTAACTGTGTGGGTAGGTGATAAAGTTCTGCTGTAGAGCATTCTAGGAGCCACCAAAGATATTTCAGCTGTACTAGAGAGACCACACAATACTGGTGAAGTTAGTCAGTACAAATGGTTGTCAATTCAGTAAAGTTTAGGTGAAAAACGAACTTTTATTTTTGGGTCTAAACCATTATGGCTATGCCACTAAACTCAAATTACTGAAATTAGACTTATCCAGAAGCATCTGAAAATAAGCAAAGTATGTTGAACAGCAGTAGCAATGAATTTATAGCTATTAGTACATTTTAAGATATATTTATTCTATGAGTAAATGTATACATTTATTCCTATGAATGTAAGAGAGAAGTATAAAAACCCTCTTGCTGCCACTACAGAGGAAAAGGTTCATTTTTGTTAACAATTAGTATGTAACATTTATTAATGTTCTGTGTTATGAAAGAACAATAAAATTTACTTGTCCCTTTAATCTTGTATCAGGTATGCTATTGCGTCTTCTGTAGCTGTTTATAGATTATACTTTCCTTCCTTCCTATTACTTCCAATAAAGGTCAACCTTGTATAAATTTCACTTTACTAGAAACAGTTCTTCCTGGTCTAGATTTTATTTCTGGAGATACTGATTGCACAAAGTATTAGAATTATGAATAGAAGATTCCATTGCACTCATTCCATCAAAGAGTGCCTTGAAGGTTCTGCTTTGTGATGCTTTAATGCAAAGAATTACCAGAAATCCCTCCAGCAACCTCTTAGCAATTTTTTAAATCATTAAGATGCCTATGTCTTCTCAGTCATCAGATATTTTATCTCATATGAAGATTATAGCAAATGTGCCGCCACCCTCACTTCGCAGTATACCACGTGAGTAGAGGATACATGGAGGGTCTGTCACTATTTTCACTGATACTCAATTCTGATTCAAGAAATGGGCATTTGAGAATTGCTAGTGATCACAGGCATCCTACCAAAATTTTAGCAAATGAAAAGAAAACAGACATGCAAATCTTCTGCCTACTTGAAGCTATTTCAATTCTGTCAATACCAAATAACTTTTTTTCTAATTTTTATTTTGACCAAAGTGGATTACACAGTTATTTTTAGGTACATATTGACATTGAATTAGGGGCATTTTTGCCACCAATGTTGTTCTCCCTCCATCCTAGTTCCCAGCATGCATCTCATATTCCTCTCCTTTACCCCCCGGGTTGCTAGTATAAGTGGTCCCCTCTGTGTCTACCATGTTGTAGATTGGGTGTCAATTCTGTTGTCGTTGGCTTTGGATTTGGTGTTTAAGTCTGATCCTTTTTTTTTATTTCTACTTAATGTTCATACAACTATCTGGTCTTGGTACCCTCCATTATTTCCCCCTCAATTTTTGAAGCGAAATACGATGGTTCAAATTATGTGGTTCTTAAAATATTTTCAGATCTGTATGCAACCTAAGCACTTTAAATAACTGTACAATTTTGTGAGGGTATGAGATTTAGGGAATGTTAAGGGGATGGGACCACTGATCAAGTAAAAAAATAAAACAAAGAAAAAATTCTGGCTATTATATACATAAGAGTTAATTATATTTATGCAAAAAATGCAAATCACTTTGCATACTTTGTATTATTTCACTTATTTTTCTGGCCTCCAGCAATGTTTTCTCCTTATCTTCTGAAGCTGTGAATATGCTTTGCCACCTGAAAGGGGGAATTACGGCGTCAAATGTCATTAAGGCCACTAATCAATGGACCTTGAGATGGGAGAGTAGCTGCTTAGGAAACACACTGCTATGTGAGAGTTAAAAGTTTAAGTTCATTTAGAATCGATGGGATAAGTTATTTTCAACTTTCTGGGGTGTCTCCAAAGGACACTTCTTTGAAGTGATTAAAAGATAAAAATCCAGCAGCAATTTAGACCTCAAATTGACTAGAGCATAATGGAATGCAATGATCCTTTTGATTTTCCCTATAGAGATTCCTACTTAATGTTCTATGTCCGTGACTTCTCTTTGGGGATGTGTCCCGTTTGCTTAATAACTGTGTCATTGTGCTAATTCCAGCAAGTAAACAATTTCCCATTGCAAACTCTGCTGAAACAATGATTTTATAAAATCATAGGTGAGTTATAAAGAATGCATAAATGGAAACAATTTAAAATGCAATGAACATAAATAAGACGGTTTAGGTAAGGATAATAAAACACAAACCAACAGACTGGCAAAAATAAAAAACAATAACAATAAAACAGGGAGCTAGTTCGAAGCTTATGTCTTTTGTTTTGCATGGGCAGTGGTTTGAATCCAACACTGCATATTTTACCCTCTAGTCCTCCAACAGTCGTAGGAGGACATGGTCCACTGATTAAGAAAAAAAGAAAAAATTCTGGTTATTATGTACATAATACCTAATCATCTTTGTGCAGACAATACAAATCATTTTGCAGACTTTGTATTCTCTCACTTACTTTTCACCAAGAAGCAGGCCTCCAGTGATGTTTTTCTCTTAATCTTCTGAAGCTGTGAAAATGCTTTGCTGAAGCCTCATATCCCATTCTTCCTAGGTAACTTGACCTTACCTGCAAGACCCCGCCCATTTCCTGGGAGGGGTCTTGGAAAGGGTAGATAAGGTTTTGACCATAGGGGATTAGGTCCCTTTTGGTCTTTTGCCAGCATGGTGGTCAAAGGGAAGATGGCTGACAGGAGTTAAGATGCAGGGCTAGCTAAGAATGGCTGAATGCTTAAAAGGTTATGATATAGGCCACACATGTGATGGATAGGGCATGAATAAAGTTGATGCTTCCTGATGTCTGTCTCTGGATGAGTCTGATTTCGCCATTCACCTAAACCTGGGACCCGCCAGCTGAAAGGGGATTGCGGAGCCACGTGGCCTAAGAATAAGGGCCTCCATCCACCTCAATCCAGCAACCATCGTTAATTATTTAACACTACAGCTGGCGATCGAACTGTGATTTGAATCCTGGACCCAAGAAAACAGTGATGATGGTGAGATACCTACTTTTGAGTTTCATTTTCGCTTTTTTCAGTTGCAGTCAGCCCAAAACCTTGGGCTACCACATGAAGCCATTTTAAAATATGGCCGACACCCCTTCTGGGGGCAGAAGGGCCACTGAAACATGGGAGGCCCAGGACTTAAACTTTGTTACAATAAACTAAAATCTTGGCCTCCTCAAAGACTGATTAAAAGCTTAGATTGGAAACGGAGGAGAAAAAAGACTGTATTGAAAGTGGACTGATTTTCTGAGAACAACCTTCAGCTTGAATTTGGATTTCGACTTTGAAAATTTCAGACTGGACTTTTAGAACTCTGAACATTCAAAAGCCCCCTGCAAAAAAGCTGTGGCGGCTGAACCTGCTTGCAGTGTGCCACCCGGAGGGGAGAAAAGGCAGCTGCAATCAGCCAAGAACTCCAACCCTGTGGCAGAAAAGCGGCGAAAAGCGCCTAATCCAGCCCAAAGTGGCGAGCCTGGGATCCGCCCTCCAAATCAGAAAGGTGAAACAGCACGAGCAGACCGGCGGCGGGACCTGGGACCACATGGTCAACAACAGTGCGAGTAAACCATCTGCGGGGCCTGGGACTATGGAAGTAAACCACGTGGTGAGAACAGCGAGGGACAAATTAATCATCTGGACATTTGGTTTTAGGTGAAGGAATTTCACAATTGGTGTTGGTAATGGGAAAAAATTAGGTAGTAGTGTAAAAAATTTAAAAAAAAAAGGAGTAATAACAGCTTAGCCCATTTAAAGATCTGATTTCTAACCGCCTGCATCTTTGTCTTGATTAAGTCATTTTCTTTATAATTTAATTGTGTTTTGTTTTCTATAGTTAATATTTTCAATTGCAAAGTGTTTTACTGTGTGTATTTTAATGTATTTAGCCTGTTTTTAAAATGTATGTTATGTATTTATGCTGTAGTACTTGTGTGTAGGGAAGGTTAATAGGAATAGAAAGTTCCCCCAATATAGTTTAAAAGTATAGGAACATGAAAGTTCCGGAATAGAGCTTGGTAGAAAAGCATTAAGAAAATTTTAAGTTACAGGTGTATAGTATATTTTGCAGAAATGTTATGTTTTTGAAAAGGGCTGGTATGTTAATTTTCACTTTATTACGTTGTTGCATAAAAATATTAACCCGCCTTTGGCTAAAGGTGGAGTCAGGATTACAAAAAGTTCTTTTATATTTCAGAGAAAGAGGAGATGAAGCCTCATACCCCCATTCTTCCTAGGTAACTTGACCTTTCCTCCCAGGAAATGGGCGGGGTCTTGGAAAGGGTAGATAAGGTTTTGACCAGAGGGGATTAGGTCCCTTTTGGTCTTTTGCCAGCATGGAGGTCAAAGGGAAGATGGCTCACAGGAGTTAAGATGCAGGGCTAGCTAAGAATGGCTGAATGCTTAAAAGGTTATGATATAGGCCACACATGTGGTGGATAGGGCATGAATAAAGTTGATGCTTCCTGATGCCTGTCTCTGGATGAGTCTGATTTCGCTGTTCACCTAAACCTGGGACCCGCCAGCTGAATGGGGATTGCGGAGCCACGTGGCCTGGAATGGCAGAGAAAAATCCCTCCATCCATCCTTCTCCATCCAAGCCCATCCTAAGGACGAAATGCAACACTTTGCCACCTGGAAGGGGGAATTATGGTGTCAAATGTCATTAAGACTGTGGCCCTTGAGAGGGGAGAGTTTCCTGTCAGCCCACTATAATGACAAAGATTTCTTCTTTCTCAGTGGGAGAAGGAAGTAATGCAGACTTTACTCTTTGCTTTGATGGATGGGTGGCAGGCAATTTAGCTGACCTCTACAAACTTGTGTGTGTGTGTGTGTGTGTGTGTGTTTGGATCATAAACAGAGCTACTCAGAATGTGTTCCAGACTCAAGTCTTGGGGACCATTACTGGATATGCTCAGGGAACATATGTGGTGCTGAGAATCACCAGGGTCATTGGTAGGCATCAATGGCTAGATGGTGTCTTGCTTCTGACAAGTTTGGATAAAGCACAGAAGCAACACATATGTAATATGGACTTGCTCCTAATGAAAACAAAGGCAGCAGAACCCTAAGAAATTAGATATATAAATGGCAAGCATTATTGGGACAGTAAAGAAAGTAGGCAGTAAACATATCAGACATTTTAAGATACTCTTCCAGTGATTTCTGGTGAACTCTAAAATTTATAAAGATATTCTAAATAAGCTTTTTGAGTCATTAATTTCTTCCAATCTCTCCCGCTGTAAGAATTGTTATTTATCTCATCTTCCACAGCACCAAGTCTATTCTGAGCTTCTGATACCCTGTCCCAGAGCTTATCCATTTTGTCATTCACTTCATTTACTGAGTTTTTCAGGCCTGTTAGTTGACATGCTATTTCAGTTTGGAGTTTTGTGATTTCTGTCTTCATATTTTCTTGGTTCTTATTAGTGTTCTGTTCAACTTGATCCATGGTTTCTTTGAGTTCGTTGAGCATCTTCCATACTGCTAGTCTAAAGTCCTTATCTGAGAGATTGATTAGTTGGTTGGTCATTATCTGGTCATCAGAATTGTCATCTTCATTCTCTATGTCTGATGCTGGCCTGCGTTGTTTCCCCATTGTCACACTTGTACTGTGGGTTTTTCTACGTGTTGTGGTGGTATTCATTGGCTAAATGATGCAGGCAGCCATACTCCTCTGTCTCCGCCCTTTCTGGATGGGTCGACTTGCCTCCAAGGGAGGGGAGTCCTCCATGGATGAAGCCTCACACAGGATCAAATCTTAGGCCCGAGCATGCAGCAGAGAAGACGGTCCAGAGAGAAATGCTGGGCTTCAGTGATCCAGCCCAGTTCTTAGTGTGATTTTTTTTCTTTTTGTTGTGATGGTGTTCTTTCCTTAGAAAAAGCGCATGGCCGCTTAGTGAAGCTGGAGCCTCTTTTCTGCCCACTCCCAAGAGTTTCACGCAAGAGGACAGTAGACAGACACACACAGGCAGCACTCACAATTTTTTACAGTCGGGCCCAACTGGGCAGGCATAGTTTCATGGATTTTCCCAGCCTGACGTCACAAACAGGGGACCTGGCTTCTGCAAAGTACTGCTTATAGCTGGTTTTCATGTTATGGAGCAGTTCCTTTGCGTTTCTGCCCTAGAATTGGCCTTTGGGAGAGCGAGTTTTCTGGAGCTTCTTTTTGGCCCACTCCCAAGAGGTTCACGCAGCAGGACAGTAGACAGACACACACAGGCAGCACTCACAATTTTTCACAGTCGGGCCCCACTGGGCAGGCGTAGTTTCGTGAGTCATTAATTTATTTCTTTTTTCTTTTTTGAAAAAAAATTTTTTTTTTGGTCTACACCTTCAGCACTCAAGCATTACTCCTGACTCTGCATTCAGAAATTACTCCTGGAAGGCTCGGGGATTATATGGGATGCTGGGGATTGAACCTGTGTCTGTCCTGGGTTGGCAGAGTACAAGGCAAATGCCCTACCGCTGTGCTACCACTCCAGCCTTTGTTTCTTTATTTCTCATTTTCTATTGCCTTTGGTCACTTGCTATTTTCCTATTGTTTCTTTATGTTTTGCATATAAGAGAGATCACTTGTATCTGTCCTTTTACTTCTGAGAAACTTCTTTCAACATCATATTTTCATCTCTTTATGTAGTGACAAATTTTATGATTTTATCTCTTCTTATAGCTGTGCAGTATTTCCTTTGTGTATATAATCTTTTTATCCAATCACCTGTTACTAGACATCTGGGTCATTTCCAAATTTTAGTTATTGTGAATTGTGTGGCAATAAACACAGGAATGCAAATGACTTCTGATAGCTTGGGGGACCTGGGATATATGCTACAAAGTAAAGGTAACAGAGAAGCTTGATTCCTAGTATTTTGAAAAGTATCCATACTATTTCCTAAAAAGCATAGCCAGTCAACATTACCACCAGCAGTGAAGTAGGTTCAATTTTCCCCACATCCACTCCAGCATTGGTTGTTTTTGCTTTTTGTGATGGGCACCCGTCTCACTGGTGGGGGATGATATTTCATCATTATTTAGATTTGCTTTTCCCTTATGATCTGTGACGTAGAGCATGTTTACTTTTTCATATGTCCTGTGGTCATTGCAAGTTTTCTTTTAGGACGTTTCAATTCATCTCTATATTATAATTTTTGGAGTTTTTTTGTTAAGTTCTCTCAGTTATTTTGTATCTTGGATATTAATCCTTTATCAGATGAATGGTAGGAAAATATTCTCTTCCACAATGTGGGAGGATCTTTATTCTGATCATTTCTTTTGCATTGTAAAAGCTTCTTAGTTTGATATAGCCCCATTTAATTTATGCTTCCCTTTGGTTCATCAATGCTATTTTATTGAAGATAACTGTAGATTCAATGTTATGAAGTATTCTACTTATGTTTTCCTCAATATAATCTAAGAATTCAGTCTTTATAAAGGTCTTTAATAACTTTTAATTTGTCTTGAATTTATTCATGGTTAGAAAAGGATGGACCTAAGTTTGTATCTGTGTGTGTGTGTGTGTGTTTGTTTTTAGATATATGTGAGCAGCTTTCCCAATATATATATATATATATATATATATATATATATATATATATATATATATATATATATATTTTTTTTTTTTTTTTTTAGCTTTTGGGTCACACCCGGCGGTGCTCAGAGGTTTCTCCTGGCTGTCTGCTCAGAAATAGCTCCTGGCAGGCATGGGGGACCATATTGGACACCGGGATTCGAACCAACCACCTTTGGTCCTGGATTGACTGCTTGCAAGGCAAATGCCGCTGTGCTATCTCTCCGGGCCCTCCCAATACATTTTTAAACAAGCTTTTCTTGCTCTACTTCATTCTTTTACCTCCCTTGACAAAAATTTGCTGCCCTGATACCTAAAAATCTATCTCTGAACTTTCAAATCTGTCCCATTGTTTTGAGAGTTTGTCCTTATTTTATTTCTACAAATTTGATTACTATAACTTTATAATGCACTTTGAAATTGGGACGAGAGAAGTCTTTCCTCATCTTTCTCCCAGCATTTCTTTTACTAGGCATGAGGGTCTATTAGTCCCTCTAAAATTTCAACAGTGTGAGCTATGTCTTTGAAAAATTTCAAAATTATACAAATTTAATGAACATTGAATGTTTATTAAACATTACTGCATGTTATTAAATACTTAATGCTTATTAAATCTGTATAATGTTGCATACCAGCATTATTTCTTTCTTTTTCTTTCTCTATTCTTTTTCTTTCTCTTTATTCTTTTTCTATCTTTCTTTCTTTCTTTCTTTCTTTCTTTCTTTCTTTCTTTCTTTCTTTCTTTCTTTCTTTCTTTCTTTCTTTCTTTCTTTCTTTCTTTCTTTCTTTCTTTCTTTCTTTCTTTCTTTCTTTCTTTCTTTCTTTCTTTCTTTCTCTCTTTCTTTGTCTTTTTCTCTTTTTCTCTTTGTCTTTCTCTTTCTTTGTCTCTTTTTCTCTTTCTTTCTTTCTTTCTTTCTTTCTTTCTTTCTTTCTTTCTTTTTTTCTTTCTTTCTCTCTTTCTCTCTCTTTGTCTTTCTTTCTCTTTTTCTCTCTCTTTCTTTCTCTTTTTCTCTCTCTCTCTTTCTTTCTTTCTTTCTTTCTTTCTTTCTTTCTTTCTTTCTTTTTTCTTTCTTTCTCTCTTTCTCTCTCTTTGTCTCTCTCTTTCTCTCTCTTTGTCTTTCTTTCTCTTTTTCTCTCTCTTTCTTTCTCTTTTTCTCTCTCTTTCTTTCTCTTTCTTTCTTTCTTTCTTTCTTTCTTTCTTTCTCTCTCTTTCTTTGTCTTTCTTTCTCTTTCTTTCTCTTTCTTTCTTTCTTTTTTCTTTCTTTCTCTCTTTCTCTCTCTTTGTCTTTCTTTCTCTTTTTCTCTCTCTTTCTTTCTCTTTTTCTCTCTCTTTCTTTCTCTTTTTCTCTTTCTTTCTTTCTTTCTTTCTTTCTATCTTTCTTTCTTTCTTTCTTTCTTTCTTTCTTGATTTCTTTCTTTCTTTCTTTCTTTCTTTCTTTCTTTCTTTCTTTCTTTCTTTCTTTCTTTCTTTCTTTCTTTCTTTCTTTCTTTCTTTCTTTCTTTCTTTCTTTCTTTCTTTCTTTCTTTCTTTCTTTCTTTCTTTCTTTCTTTCTTTCTTTCTTTCTCTTTCTTTCTTTCTTTCTTTCTTTTTTTCTTTCTTTCTCTCTTTCTCTCTCTTTGTCTTTCTTTCTCTTTTTCTCTCTTTCTCTTTTTTCTCTCTTTCTTTCTCTTTTTCTCTTTCTTTCTTTCTTTCTTTCTTTCTCTCTCTTTCTCTTTCTTTCTTTCTTTCTTTCTTTCTTTCTTTCTTTCTTTCTTTCTTTCTTTCTTTCTTTCTTTCTTTCTTTCTTTCTTTCTTTCTTTCTTTCTTTCTTTCTTTCTTTCTTTCTTTCTTTCTTTC
The DNA here is from genome assembly GCF_024139225.1 of Suncus etruscus. NCBI lineage: Eukaryota > Metazoa > Chordata > Mammalia > Eulipotyphla > Soricidae > Suncus > Suncus etruscus. The sequence goes on along the minus strand of NC_064857.1, from coordinate 11,402,213 downwards.
TTTCTTTCTCTCTTTCTTTGTCTTTCTTTCTCTTTTTCTCTTTCTTTCTTTCTTTCTCTCTTTTTTCTCTTTCTTTCTTTCTTTCTTTCTTTTTTTCTTTTTTTTTCTTTCTCTCTTTCTCTCTCTTTATCTTTCTTTCTCTTTTTCTCTCTCTTTCTTTCTCTTTTTCTCTTTCTTTCTTTCTTTCTTTCTTTCTTTCTTTCTTTCTTTCTTTCTTTCTTTCTTTCTTTCTTTCTTTCTTTCTTTCTTTCTTTCTTTCTTTCTTTCTTTCTTTCTCTTTCTCTTTCTTTCTTTCTTTCTTTCTTTCTTTCTTTCTTTCTTTCTTTCTCTCTCTTTCTTTGTCTTTCTTTCTCTTTTTCTCTCTCTTTCTTTCTCTTTCTTTCTTTCTTTCTTTCTTTCTTTCTTTCTTTCTTTCTTTCTTTCTTTCTTTCTCTCTCTTTCTTTCTCTTTCTTTCTTTCTTTTTTCTTTCTTTCTCTCTTTCTCTCTCTTTGTCTTTCTTTCTCTTTTTCTCTCTCTTTCTTTCTCTTTTTCTCTCTTTCTTTCTCTTTTTCTCTTTCTTTCTTTCTTTCTTTCTTTCTTTCTTTCTTTCTTTCTTTCTTTCTTTCTTTCTTTCTTTCTTTCTTTCTCTCTCTTTCTTTGTCTTTCTTTCTTTCTTTCTTTCTTTCTTTCTTTCTTTCTTTCTTTCTTTCTTTCTTTCTTTCTTTCTTTCTTTCTCTCTTTCTTTCTCTTTCTTTCTTTCTTTTTTTCTTTCTTTCTCTCTCTCTCTTTGTCTTTCTTTCTCTTTTTCTCTCTCTTTCTCTTTTTTCTCTCTTTCTCTTTTTCTTTCTTTCTTTCTTTCTTTCTTTCTTTCTTTCTTTCTCTTTCTTTCTTTCTTTCTTTCTTTCTTTCTTTCTTTCTTTCTTTCTTTCTCTCTCTTTCTCTTTCTTTCTTTCTCTCTCTTTCTTTCTTTCTTTCTCTTTCTTTCTTTCTTTCTTTCTTTCTTTCTTTCTTTCTTTCTTTCTTTCTTTCTTTCTTTCTTTCTTTCTTTCTTTCTTTCTTTCTTTCTTTCTTTCTTTCTTTCTTTCTTGCTTTCTTGCTTTCTTTCTTGCTTTCTTTCTCTTTCCTTTTTCTCTTTTTTTTATTTTTGAGTCACACTTGCTCAAGGGTTACTTCTGGCTATGAACTCAGAAATCTCTCCTGGCTTGAGGGACCCTATGGGAAGCCAGAGGATTGAACTGTGGTCTGTCCTAGGTTAGAGAGTACATGGCAAATTCCCTACCGCTTGCATCACTGCTTTGGCCCTAACAAGATTCTCATTTTAACAATATTTACCTTTCTGTTCATAAACAGGGGCATGTTACCATTTCCTATTGTTTTTTATTTATTTTAGTAGTTTTCTTTATTTGTCTTTCATGTCTTCTGTTAAGCTTATTTCAGTACTTAATTTTCTGAAGCCCAATTATAAATGAAAATTTAAATACTTTTATTCTACTATTCATTATTTGAATAAATGAAGATCATAGATTTATTGAACATTGTTTTCCTTAGCATGCCACTTTACTATACAATCTATATTTTCTAGGAACTTTTATTATAATGTTTTTAAAGTTTTCTAGATATAGTAAATATCATGCCATCTGCAAATAGTGAGAGTTTGACTTCATTCAAACTGGATGCCCTTTTCCATGCTTAATTACTATGTCAATTCTGTACTGAACAGTTACAGTAAGAATGGGCAACTTTACTTTACTTTGTGGCTGATTTTAGAGGAAATGCTTCCAGTTTTCACCATTGAGTATGGTGTTTGCTGTGGGCTTATAGTAAATGGCTAATTGGGTTGAGGTAATTCCTTCAACCCCATTTTATTGAAAGTTCTTACGTTGAATTTGCTTTAGATCTTGTCTTTACTTTATTTACTTCTATTTATTACCACATGAATTTAACTTATTTTATATTGATATAGTACATACCACTCACTGCTTTACTGTAATCTCATAAGAATCTCACTTTATCATCACCAATGATTTCATAGCAGAAGGCACAACACTGAGCTGCCTGGTGTGTTTTGTAGAGAGATATAATTAGGGCTGTGTGCTAATGAATATAAAAATCAAAAGGAGAGTTATAGGCAGTGGTAGGGCCATTCTCACTTGTTCAGGGACTATCCTCTTGGTGCCTGTTCCTTTGTGCCATTCTCATAATGAATAGGGGCCAAATCATCTTTTGGCATAAAAACACAGCTACCTAGTCACATCCCGCACCTTCTGATGAAACTGCTCAGCTCTACAATTTAATCTTATCAAACTTCCAAGGCATAAAATTTGTTTCAGATCAGATATATAAATCCCAAACTTTGCTTCTGCTTGTTAAAAAAAAAAGAATGAAGAATTTTGACACTCAAAATTTTATAGTACTGTCATCTCAGTATTATCACAAGAAATCTGATGGGAACAACATAAAAATCTACCAAGCTCATTGAATATAAACAGTAACACAGAAGGCTCAACTGTCACCATCCACAGTCCAGCAAATACTATAAACATTGACTTTGGTTAGAGCATGTGAAGGTAAAACAATTATTTCAAATAGCCTTTGTGGATCTAAATTTTAATTATTTCATTTCCCTGTACATTATAACAATATGATGCTCAGGGTATATTATAATATTATGATGCTCCTGGCTATAAGCTCAGAAATCGCTCCTGATTCAGGGGACCATATGGGATGCCGGGGATCAAAGGTAGGTTCATCCTGGGCCAGCTGCGTGCAAGGCAAATGTTCTACCACTTTGCTATCCTTCCGGCCCCTGTAGTATATCATTTTATGCCTGCAAGGGGGAAGGCTAAGTTGGTGGGTAAGAAATTGTGAACACTGGCAAATGGAAGGTTACATAGTGGTGGAATTGGTGTTTGAATATGTAATGCCTGAAAAAAACAATATTATGAACTAGTTGTAAATAATGTTGTTATAAAAATAATTGAAAATTGGGATTTGTTTTCTTAGCAAAACATTCACAATAAAATGTATCTGTAAATGTGTTTTACTAATTTCAGTATATCAGGTTATATTTTGCAGAACAAAGGATTCAAGAGACCAGGGATATTTTATGGCATTTAGTATCCAGGCTTTACTCTAAATAAATGTTTTCTTTGCTCCTTTTTTCACTTTGATGGTGTACTTTTGCAAAAAAGCTGAAAAAATAATGGTGTCATCATTACTCAATACTTCAAGGTTGTTCTCTATCATTTGAGAGTCTTTCAATTCTTCAGAAGCTGAAGATAAAGGAATTTGAAGATGTGTGTTTTAAATGAAAATATGAATATTGCTCTATTTTAAAGTTTTAAAACTCCATTCAAATCCCAGAAATGTAAACAAGAAAAAGAATAAGACAGGGAAGCCAACTTTTTGTAGTGTATATACAAATAATAGTTTTTGTTTATTGTTTTTTTTTATGTTGGTTTTTGGGTCACACCCACCAGCGCTCAGGAGTTACTCCTGCTTCTATGCTCAGAAATCGCTCCTGAAAGGCTATGGGGACCGTATGGGATGCCGGGATTCGAACCATGGAGCTTCTGCAAGCAAGGCAAACGCCTTAAGTCCATGCTATCTCTTCGGCCCCACTTTCATAGTTTAAGTTACTTTATTTCTTTCCATTTCAAAGAGAAAAGATAGAACTTTCTGTATAAGCAGACATTATCTTATTACCACTTTTATAATCATTTTACTGTTTTGAATTTTTTTTGGAAATCTTGAATGGTCTTTTAAAATTAAGTTCTGGCGACATAAGCTTAAATTTAGGAGGTCCAGGCAGAAAGCCTTCAAGTCAATTATAGAACATTGCAAATCAGACTTTTCCACTAGAGGTCATGATTTCATCTCACATACTCAGATACTGATCTGAGTAGTCCATCTCAGAACTACTTCATGGCTTAATCTTCTATTATTAATCCTTCAGTGATTATCATATTGCTTCTCCATTATTTTTGTCTGAAATTATCTCTGGTATTCATAACACAGAATGCGAATCAGATTACTCTTCTGAAATCCTGACTGAAATAGAAATTTACTTAACACACCATTTAAAAGTTGTCTGGATCCTATTCTCCTTTAGAACTTTGAGCACAGTCCATTTTTCTTCAATCTGGCTTTTAAAATTTTCATTATTTTGTGAAAATATGTCATAGTCTAGAGATTCTTTATTATAGTTCTTTGGGGACAGTGACAGTTTGGACCACATTCAGTGGCCCTTAGGGCATACTCTTGGCTTTATCTTGCTTTATGACAGCTCAAATACTTTGATATTTTTTATCCCCATTTATAAGGCCTATCAGGTGTGCAGGGAGATTTCCTATTTTTAGTTGAGTATTTAGATAGGCAACTTTAGTTCATGGATTCACAAGAAATGACAGCATCTTTGATCTGGTCTCCTTACAACTAGTACTATTGACAAGTATACTGTAATGAGCATGTCATTTGACAAGAGTCACTGAGCCTGGGAAATCCAATTGAGTGTCTTTTTATCGAGTACTAGTAGATTGTTTTCTTGTCAAGATGCAACTCATTGTCGTTGATCATTGTTTTCATAAGCAATGCAACTTAGGTATCTAGTTTAAAAATCTACTTTATTTGATTCCAAGGAAATAGCTCGAGAATTATCATGCTAATGGGCAAGATACTGATTTCACCACAAAAATCCTCTCAAGACTTGTATGACACAGCTTATAATTACTCTTGGCATAGTCCCTTGTATCTTACTCATTTCATTTTATTATAATTATTATAGCTCCTCTAAATTCTGTTTAATATACACAAAAACTTTCTTGGACTTCAGGTTAAAGTAGTCTCTTCCAACTTTCTGAATTTCATTAGCACTTTTCGATACTGCCTTTTTTATTACATAAATGAATTATTTAGAAAATTTTGAGCTTTGGAGCCACACCTGGAAATGCTCAAGGTTTATCATTGTCTCTGTGATCAGATATCACTCCTAATGGATCTTGGGCTGGGTGAGTGAGAATATATACAGTGCCCAAGAGTGAATCCTGATCAGCCACATGCAAACCAAATATCTGACCCGATGTGCTATTTCTCCAGCTCACTTTGTTATTCTGTAACTTCACATCAAACATTTCACATATATGAACCACAGGATTATGATTTTTATTAGATGAATATCTCGGGGTAAGTGATTATCTTTTATGTGACTTAGTATCTTTAATAAGTGACATGTCATAAAAGGGACCGTTAGTGTCCATTGAAAGAACTGGGGCCTTGGATTTCATTGTAGTTGACACTGGTATAACCTGAGGTCTTGTCTGTTGGCTTGCTTAAAGAAAATAGGTTTTCAGAAGAGTACTGAATATTTTCTTTTAATGAAAAAGATCTACTTATCCAATAAGTAAGCTCTGTTCAAGATTCTAACAAGTGAATGGTTAGATAATGGAAAGGATAGACAGATTTCACATGATTTATGGTAATTTTTGGGAATATATTTTTAGAAATTATTATGTGGGGCCAGAGCGATATCGCAGTGTTTTGGCATTTGCCTTGCATGTGGCTAACCCAGGAAGGACCTGAGTTCGATCCCCAGTGTCCCATATAGTCCCCTGAGCCAAGAGCAATTTCTGAGTGCATAGCCAGAAGTAAACCCCTGAGCGTCACCAGGTGTGGCCCCCCAAAAACCAAAAACAACACAAAAAATAAATCATTATGTAACTAACTTGAATCAGATAGAAAAAAATTAAAAAACCAAATAAGTCTTCCATCAATCCATACTTCTAACATTATATGTAAAAATAACTGATACTAAAAAATATATTGATTCTCAACATTTTTATACACATTTAATTAAATTAATTTCATATATGTACATAAAGAAAATATATGTGAATTATTGTTTTCAAATGTATATATTTTATTTGCATATTTACTTATTGTTATATATTCTTATTATAGTCTTATTATTCTAGTACTTATTGTCATTTAGTCCTTTAGTCATTTTAGCAAAGATTCAAAGGCAGGAGGAAAGTTTTTTCCTGTTTTTGGTTTGCTTTTCTGTCAGAAGTAAGGTTATTTTTGTTGTTTTTCATGTTGTAGCTAATCTATTCTTTCCAGCAATAAGAGTTCATTCCATTTACATTTTTCCATGATCAGCTCTATTACACCATTTCAAAATCTCAGAATCAGTGTTGGTATAATATCAAGGTTCTTGACTTGATTTGCGAGTGTTTTCCATATCACAGTCAAATATGATGGTATTTTATATTTTTACAACAGTTAACGAACTGTCTTCCAAAGATGTTTGACCGACCTCTGCCCTCCCATCGCAAATGCAAGATTATGTTTTAATAGCATTTCCTGTAACATGTATTATAAAAGAATTTTTGGGTCACACCCGGTGATGCTCAGGGGTTACTCCTTGCTATGCACTCAGAAATAGCTTCTGACATGGGGGACCATATGTGACCCCGGGGGATTGAACTGCGGTTTGTCTTGGGTCAGCCGCTTGCAAGGCAAACTCCCTACTGCTGTCCCATCACTTCGGTCCCAATATAAAACAATTTTTGTCATACCATTTAAAGAGATGTTTTTGTTTTAGGGCCACACCCAACATCTTCAGGGCTTACTCCTGATTCTGCATTCTGGTATCATGCTTGGTGGGGTATATTTTGTAATATTTTGAAATTTTGTAATATTTAAAATAATTAATAATTTGGTGCCAGGGACCAAACCTAGGGTGGCCACATGCAAGGCAAGTGCCCTACCTACTGTGCTATCACTCCAGCCTTTATTGAACATTTTTTATTGCTACTTATTAATATGTATTCTCAGGTAATCTTCCAAGATTAAATGGGAGGAATTTGAAAACTTTAATAAATCAATTATGATAAAAAAAGATTGAAACCGAAATCTACGATGTATAGAAGACTAGGTCCAGATGGGTTTACTAGTGAAGTTTATCAAATCTTAAAACTTCCATATTGCCTATGTTCCTCAAGTACTTCCAAAATATTTAAATGAGAAACCTTCTTACGAGCATCTCTGAAGCCAACATTACACTCTAGCTTTAAAATTTTAGTCATTCTACCTCCTTCCCTTATTTAATCATAAAAAAGCAATGTTATTTCTTTCTCTCTGATATTTGGTAAGCCTCAGAATAGAGATTCCAACCATTGACTTTGAGTCATTATTGTTCTATTCCATTGTGTTTCTTGCATGCAGCAAAATGTTGGATTTAATTTCCTTATCTATTTTTTTACCCTGTGTCTCTTAACTGGTGAATTTAGTCCATTGATATTGAGAGAGATGATTGTCATGGAATCTAGTGGCATCTTTATGTAGGTGTTTGGGGTGTTTATTACATCTACTTTGCTTTAAAGTAAATACTTCAGTTCTTTTAAGTTAGTTTGAATCTGTGAAGTTTCTGGGCTGTTGTTTATACAGGATGCTAGGTATCCTTCCTTTAAACCTGAATAAAAGTCTGCCTGGGTGAAACATTCTTGCAAAACATTTATTTCATCCAGCTTTTTTTTTACTCTATCTCACCACTGTCTTCAGCCTTTGAGGGTTGCTTTAGAAAAATCTGCTATAATTCTCAAGGATGCTTCTTTGTATGTAATATCCCTTTTTTTTTTTATTTTTCTGCTTTCAGTATTCTATCTCTATCTTTGGTTTTCATCATTGTGCTTTTATTTGTGTCTCTTTAGCTGGCACTCTTCTGGTAGTCATGCTGTGGTTGTATGCACTCTTTAGTTCTGAGAAATTCTAAGCAATGATGTCCTTGACTGTTGATTGTTCCTTGGGTTTTTTTCTGAGTCTCTGGGACTCCAATATTTTTTATTTTCTTTCTTTTGAATTTATCCAGAGTTCTATTGTTGTTTGTTCACAATTTTTGAGAATTTTTTCCATATTTTGTTCATTTATTTTAAGGCTATTTTCCAATCTCTTCTGTTGTATAGAATTGTAATGAACCTCATTTTTCAACAGCTGTCCTGGGCAGCTGTTACTCTATTGGTTAGGCCTTCTAGTGAGGTTTTCATTTCACCTACAAGTATTTCAATCTTGTTATTTCTGTTTGAAATTTTCTCATTTCTACCTTCTTATCTTTTTGAGTTTTATTGGTGATTCATTTATTTTCAATTTTTTTTTATAATTTTTTTATTTTGAATTATGAGAACAAAAGATGCAAAGAAAGAGGATAAGGTAAAGTTACAGTGGAAGGACAATCACCCATAACATAATTATCAGAAGAAGTCCCCTTGCTGATATCTTAACTTTGAACTTTCACCAAAGAAAGTTAAGATAAATAAAACAGAATCCATGTGCAATTACTTTGTCCCTCAAGTCCCCAGATTGTAGCACATTATAATATTTCTTAACAGCACACAAGGCAATCTAAAGCCATCAAACTTACGTAACTCCTTAAACATTAGAGGCATAGTATTTTTTACATTTCCATGTACATGCATATTAGCTTAAGTTAACCTCAAATTTTAAGTGGGTGCGTTTTAAGGATTAGAGTCAAAGGAGCACAGTAAAAACGGTGTTAGAGTGGCAATTGTTGTTTGCATAGGCCCACCAAAATATGAGAGGCATGGAAAGGAATAACCTTGGCCTAAATACAAAGAGATCCTACCCCTGAAGTTTCCTGGCATAAGACCAGCACTAGGCCTCAGGAAAGTTATCGTTCGATCCAAGACTTTGTCTGTAGTGCCAACACACTTTTCACACAGTCTCTGTTGTTGGTCTCATGTTTCTGTATTAAAGATTCTGGAATCTACATGTCCTACATTGAAGTCATGATGTGGAGTGCCTTCTCGTTTCACCTCACCATGAAAGGGCAATGCAGGAAGCCCTGTCCTGTAAGCAGGTTGTTGTTGTTAAGTCTTCTCAGTGTTAAGGGAAGTCTCTTTTGAGCAGGACGATGTCTGAGCAGTGGTAGGGTCTTCTGTGGTAGAGGATTGCTTCCAGGTGATGTTATAGACAAACCTCACAATTAAGGGGCAATACAGCAAGCCCTGTCCAGTAAGCAGGTCTTTGTTCTTGTTGTCTTCTCAGTGTTAAGGGGTGTTTCTTTTGAGTAGATGTCAGAGCAGCTGTAGGGTCTTTCCTGGTACAGGAATGCCACCAGGTGATGTTATATACAACCTTGGATGTTTTGTAAATGTCTTCTGTAGATCAAGGGGTGAATGGAGAATGCCCATTCTTCTGAGGCCTGTGCCAGGTCTTTATGTCAATGTTCAGGGTGTAAGGTCTCATTGCACTACAAGATTTGTGTGTTCCCATTTTTATTAGATAAGAACTTATTGGTATGTATAGTATTTTTCCATGTTAGTGTGCCTACGCAAACAAGATATAAAGCCACGTGGTGCTATCAGATATATGGGGGCATAAGAACATTTCCAACAAGACCCATGACTTGGTTCAAACATAAGTATTAAACTGAGGGATTCTTTCCCACCAAATTCCATGTTGAGCAGTTCACAAAGAGAAGATAAAAAACATGGGGGGGGGGATCATCACTGTATAAGAAAGTATTTAGTAAAAGTTATAGCCGTCAAAGAAAACACCCATAAAATGTTGAAAAGATATGTGTCCTTTTTATGCCTTTTAAAATAGTTGGGTGGGTGTTAACTCTAGGGCACCACTTTGGTCTGTGACTTAGGACTCAACAGTACTTAAGTTAGAAAGGGTATAAAAGGAGTAATGATGATAGGAGTTAAAGAAGTTAAAGAGAAATATGAACTTATGAAGGGGTATGCAAAAGGGCAGAGTAAAAAATGGACATTCTGCATACATAAAAACATAATTCAATGATAGTGAGTACTATTAAAGTTTCTTGTGAGAGTCCTATTAAAGTTTCTTGTGAGAGTACTATTACAGTTTCTTGTGAGAGTACTATTAATGTTTCTTGTGAGAGTACTATTAATGTTACTTGTGAGAGTACTATTAATGTTTCTTGTGAGAGTACTATTAATGTTTCTTGTGCTATCGCCCCCGTGCGATTTTGAAAATGTAGACTGGACAGAGATTACCAGTGCCAGCCAAACCTCCTCCTGCTAGACTCCCGGCTCCCAGGAAGGAGAGATCCTTCAAGAAGCTGGGAGACCAGAAGCTCAGAGCCCCACCCAGACCCTCCCTAAGGAGCCGCATGGATGGTGGGGGAAGGCCTAGGGTACCTTCAAGCTCCACCAAGGGACCCAACTCACCGGCTTGCCCAGGCGTGTGGCCCGGGGAAGCCCTGGAGATCTGGAGCAAGGTGGCAGAGGGGTGCTGGGGTTACCCAAGTCCCGCACCCCCCCTAGGCCTGGCCAAGCAGGCCTCGGGCATGGCGGGGGCCTGCCAAACCTCCTCCTGCTAGACTCCCCTATTTTCAATTGTTTTTGAGCTCTTTGAACATCATACATATTTCCTTTTTAAAGTCTTTATTGGAGAGGCTACATACCATATTTGCCGGCATATAAGATGACTGGGCATATAAGACGACCCCCTAATTTTTCAGTTAAAACATAGGTTTAGGCCTATATTCGCTGTATCAGACAGAACGTTCCTGTGCTGCAACTGTATGTACCACAGTGAGCCAATCACAACAAGCAAAGGTTCAAAGGTTCTACTGTAACAGACTTCCTCTCTGACTCTGGCCAATCTAAGCAGGCTTTTGACAGTGTAGATTCGGGTCCAGAACATTGTCTAATTTGCGTGCATCAAAAACCTGCTTGGATTGGCCGAATTAGAGAGGCAGCCTGAGCAGCCTTGCAGTGATTGGTGCAGGATTGAGTTGGAAAATTTGTTTCATGGCAATATCCAGATGATTTTCATTTAGTGGCATTTCGAGAGGTTTTTCAGGATATACTCGGTGTATAAGACAACTCCTGATTTTCGGTTTACTATTTTTGTTTCAAAAGTCATCTTATACGCCGGCAAATAAGGTAAGTGGCTGGTACTTTTTGTGTCTTTATAGCAACTATCTTCTTCTTTAGGCATGATGATGTTCTGCCTTGTTTCCCCATTGTGGCCTCTGCAGTATGGTATTTCTTATATATTGTGCTCGAGCTCATTGACTAAAAGGAATGCATAGTCAAAGAACAAAGCAGAGCAGCTAAGCCTTTAGGTTCTGGTTCTGGCCTTTTGGCAAGGGTCATGCTCACCAAGCAGCTGGTACATCACAGAATCATGGGCATTCCTTTAAGTGGGACTGTGGTCCTCTGGATGTTGGTCCATCACAGTGTCATGGGCAGTACTGGTTCCATCTTTTTTTTGGTTTTGGGGCCACACTGGGTGACTCTCAGGGGTTACTCCTGGCTAAGAGCTCAGAAATTGCTCCTGGCTTGGGGGGACCATATGGGATACCAGGGGATCGATCCATGGTACATCCTAGGTTAGTGTGTGCAAGGCAAACACCCTACAGCTTGCATCACTGCTCTGGCCCCAAGGTTTCATTTTATTTTTCTTGACTTTCATTATCTTGATGCTAGAATATTATAACCAGTAAATTTATTAGAATATCTTTCAATTTTGCTTTATTTTTTTAACTTTTATTCACATTTATTCCAACCCCAGACAAGGTGGGTGCAGAAATGGACAAAAGTACAACATGGAGCTAATACAATCTAGGTGGTTTTGGAAATATTTGTATTGCTATAAAATAAGATGCAATGAACACCATAGCACTACCAGGAGTGATCCCTGAGCACAGGACCAGAAGGAAATCCTCAGAGCTGCTAGTTGTGACCCAAATCACGAAAGTCAAAACAAATATTATATTGAATTTATGGACTCAGAATGAATTTAGAAATAATTTGGGGGCTGTAAACTTGGAAAAAATGTACTCTCTGTCATATCACAGAAATGTGTTCACCAACATGAACTTGAAGATTTGAATACAGGAAATCAATCTAGGTAATTCTATATGTAGGCCTTCAAAGTTTATTTACTCTTAATAATGTTTTGACTTGTCACTACACAGAACTTAGATATGTTACCAGGCAAACTCATGAAAATATCTTTGACCAATTTCTCCGCTTTTGCACTTCAGGAATATCTTATGGAAACGCAAATGGACAAATAGTTTGCAACTTATCAAGGCATGTTTTCCTTGTCTGTGTGTGTATGCACTGAAGAGAAACTTTTCTCTTTATATTGAAGATTTACACTAAAATTTAGGTCAGTTGAAAGATATGGTTTTTAAGATGGTTTCAATTTATTGGGTAGTCCAGGGTGATATGACTTTGCAGTAGAGAATGTGGCATTAGAAGCTACAAATACCTTCATTATTGTAGCTTATCCTTCTATGATTTCAGTTATCTGTCTAAACAATAAACACTGACCATATTGGTCTGATCCTGATTTTGCTTTCAAGCCATAATTTCAGGATGTTTGTGAGATCCAATGATAATATGAGATTTCAATATTGCCAGGTTTTGTTTTCACACCAAATAAACCATTCATCTGCCCAGGTAAAGGTCGATTATTGGCTGTACAAAAAGCTTAAGTAAGTCATACTTCCAGTCACCCTGTAATTCTTCTCCAATAGTCATTATCAAAGAATACAATCATTTTTCTTTATTTTAAGGACCTAAGTTTTGTGGCCCATCATATGGTCTATCTTGGAGAATTTACAAATGTGCATTAATAAAAAAAATGTGTATTTAAAGTTAGGGTTTGGAGAGTCCTATATGTATCTAATGTATACATTGGTCATCCAGGATGTAGTTTCATGCTTACTTTATATATGACAATTTTTCCCTTTATTTAAACATCTTGATTACATATATGATTGTGATTAGGTTTCAGTCATGTAAAGAACACCCCCCTTCACCAGTGCAACATTCCCACCACCAATGTCCCAAATCTCCCTCCATCCCACCCCACCCCCACCTGTACTCCAGACAGGCTTTCCAGTTCCCTCATTCATTCACATGATTATGGTAGTTCTTTGTGTAGTTATTTCTATAACTGCACTCACCACTCTTTGTGGTGAGCTTCATGAAGTGAGCTGGAAGTTCCAGCCATCCACTCATTGTCTCTGAGGATTGTTGCAAAAATGACTTTTATTTTTCTTAAAACCCATAGATGAGTGAGACTATTCTGTGTGTGTCTCTCTCTCCCTCTGACTTATTTCACTCAGCATGATAGATTCCATGTCCATCCATGTATAGGAAAATTTCATGACTTTGTCTCTCCTGATGTCTGCATAATATTCCATTGTGTATATGTACCACAGTTTCTTTAGCCATTCGTCTGTTGAAGGGCATCTTGGTTGTTTCCAGAGCCTGGCTATTGTGAATAGTGCTGCAATAAATATAGATATGAGGAAGGGGTTTTTGTATTGTATTGTTGTGTTCTTAGAGTATATCCCTAGGAGTGGAATAGCTGGGTTGAATAGGAGCTCAATTTCCAGATTTTGGAGGAATCTCCATATTGCTTTCCATAGAGGTTGGACTAGACTGCATTCCCACCAGCAGTGGATAAGAGTTCCTTTCTCTCCACATCCTCACCAGCACTGCCTGTTCTCATTCTTTGTGATGTATGCCAATCTCTGTAGTGTGAGATGGTATCTCATCGTTGTTTTGATTTGCATCTCCCTGATGATTAGTGATAAGGAGCATTTTTTCATGTGCCTTTTGGCCATTTGTATTTCTTTTTTATCAAAGCCTCTGTTCATTTCTTCTCCCCATTTTTTGATGGGATTAGATTTTTTTTCCTTGTAAAGTTCTGTTAGTGCCCTGTATATTTTGGATATTAGCCCCTTATATGATGGGTGTTGGGTGAATAGTTTCTCCCACTCTGTGGGTGGCTCTTGTATCCTGGGCACTATTTCTTTTGAGGTTTCCCCATGATTAGATGCAAGATAAAAATGAAAAATATTCATGCTTTATATCTTGCTTTGACTACTAAGATATAATAACTAGATTAATATTCTCAAATATTATCAAGACTCTAAGCCTTCAGTATTTAAAATTGTATCTCAAATAATAGTTACCTGCTCTAATAGGAATATATGCAAATGTACTTTGTATTTTCATTTATCTGCCAAAACTTTCAATTTGTTAAACATTATTATTTACACTCTATTGATATTTTTAAAGAGTTTTGAGGTTTATAAAACTTGCCTATTTTATTAACTACTATAGAGTCAGTGATAAATATGGCTATATGATTGACACTTTTTTTAGGAGAAGAAGGGGGGCTAGGGGCTTCTACACTTTCATTTTTTAAAAATAGGTTGTGGTGCTTTTTACTTTGAGCTTTTTATATTTATTTGTAAGTTTGCATGTATTTGATAAGATTTACTAGAGGTATTTTAATCCTGATATTGCCTTATTTTTTGCCAGAAAGGTTATAATCAAACAAAATGTTCACTCCAAACTGAAATTTTATACTGGTTACAAAGTTGTCCATGATTGTGTTTCAGACTTACAGGTGTTTCCAGATTCTGGCTTTTATAAACAGTGCTATGATGAACCCAGGGTTGCCAAGGGCTTTTCTGTATTGTGTTTTTTTTGTTTCTAGGGGATATACCTAGAAGTGGTAAAGTTTGATCATATGAGAACTCACTAAAATTTTTAACTTTGAAAGCTCAGTGAATTAGTACAGAAGGCCTACTGTACATGCTTTGAATATCTTCCCTGAGTGCTTCCAGCAGTGTGTTGAGAATAACTCTTGAGTACCACTAGATATGTTACCCTCAATTTGGTTATATTAGCCTTTATATGATTATATTCCCTTGAATATTTATTGAATTTTTTCTTATTCAAATGAACATTAGTTTTAACTTCTCTCTTCATTTTAGTATATGAATTTTTAATTTACATTATTATTCATACTTAATGTCTTATAGTTCTCAGTTTTCTCTTTCATCAAAGACATGTGTAAGAGGAAGAGATTATGAGAACTTTCTCTACACTTTTGAGGATAATCTTTCTCAGGAATATCTTTTAAGGTTGTTTTTTCCTCAAGTTTTTCCTTGGGGTGTGTTTTGTCTAATGTCAGGATTATTGTATGGATATGTTTTAGGGTGTGCTTAGAGGCTACTCCTAATAGTGCTCTGGATATCATACATGGTTTCTAGTATCAAACTAGGTATGGCCACTTAACCTTACCCTCTGAATTATAACTCTGACCTAGTTGAATTTCTTTAGAAATACGTGATTTTTACCTCTTCTGTGATGGTTGCTGATATTTCTCAGGCACCTTATATTTATTTTATATTATTTTAAAAGTTAACTTATGGATTTAAGGTAACAACAAAAATTAATTGAAAGGAAATGAGTAAATATAATCATGGATATTAAATATGTTTTTTATTATCATGTAACTTTAGACTATTTACCACAGAATTGGATTCAATTAGTCATTTAGGTTTCAATATATAGGATATAAAAATAATGTACAACATGGGACTAATGTCAAATATATATTAGTCATGTATATAGGAATTGCGTGAGTAACATAGTTATAGCATATAATTATTACTATAGGCATTTATAATCCCCAGTAGAATGATTTTTCTATGAAACTTCTAGTTCTGTACTTCAATATGAGCTAGAATTTACATATAACTTTTGAATATAAAATTTCTACTTTGTTGCTAATTTTTATGTTTTTGTTTCTGTTGCTGTTGAGCTCTTTATATTTGGTTTTGAATAATGTAGTAAGCTGTAGCTCATGATCATTACTGAATTTGTTTTCAGAGTTTTTAATGACACTTCTTTGACAAGGTCTTTGTGTACTGTCTTTTCATTAACATACTCTGGCACTTCCATATGGCTATTGTCACATTTTTCCTTGTGACTTTACCTTACTTTGTAGTCAACCAGAATGTTCAGCATCATAGTAAATAGTAGTTTACAATGTTCCTAAGGTTTTACTTATGTGTAAGAGGAGAGAGATTGTGAGAACTTTTGTTGCCCTTTTATTGTTTTATAAGGAATATTTACCTAACTATTTTTGGGTGACACTCAGGGGTTACTGTTGGCTCTGCACTCAGAAATCTCTCCTGAATCAGGGGACCATATGGGAGCCTGGGATTGAACCCAGGTCTGTCCTGGGTCAGCGGCTTGCAAGGCAAATGCCCCACCATTGTGCCTTCGTTTTGGCCCAGTTTTCTTTTCTTTCAACCTTAAACATAAGAAGAGCAAGAATTGCTACTGGAAAATTTTCAATAATAAAATCAGAAGTAGAAATAGGGTCAGTGTTCGACTCTTCTTTGACCCAGAAGAACCTTTAAACACAAAACCAAAACCAAAACCAAATAGATACAAAGAAAACAGGAATGGCCTTTGTTTTCGATGAAACCAGGCTGTGTGTTGTAATCCCCAACACCCTTTGAAATGTGAAGGTAGTCCTTCAACACATAAAGAGATAGAAGAGCGAGGCAGATTTCTAGTAAACTAGGGAACTACTTGCCTGGGAAGCAACTACAACCAGGAGAAGCTTTCTAGTATGGCTGTTGCAAGACAAACAGATCGCTGCATACTCCTACCAGTAGCTAAGAGTGTATATGGAGGTCTTCCTGTGGGGTTCTATTGCATCTGCAGTTCAGTTGATTAAATTTAGTACAGGAGATAGCGCAGGGATAGGGCATTTGCCTTGTGGGACCCTGTTTAAACCCAGCATCCCATATGGTCCCCAGCCTCCCAGGGGTGATTTCTGAGTGCAGAGCCAGGAGCAACCCCTGAGTGATGCAGGGTGTGGCCCAAAAACTAATCAACCAATAATTAAATAAATAATGTTTAAAAAATAAATAAATTTAGTACAGGAGTAGTGGGTAGAATGCACATTTCGTGAGGAAGAAAGGGAAATAAAAATTCCTCCTATTATCTCAGTTTAATTCTTGAGTCCACTGGTGGATAAGTCATGAACATGTTTAAGTTCTGATTCTGTGAAAAGATCTCTTAATGTTTAATATTCTTATTATTTTTTGTTTGTTTTGTTTTCTATTTTTTTTTGGGGGGGGGCATACCTGGTGACACTCAAGGGTTACTCCTGGCTATTTGATCAGAAATTGCTCCTGGCTTTGGGTACCATATGGGGTGCCTAAGGACTGAACCATGGTCAGTCCTAGGTTAACAGCATGCAAGGCAAATGCCCTATCACTGTGCTATTGCTTTGGCCCTTCAATATTCTTTATTTATATTTATTATTTATTATATTTATTATATTGAAGGCCCTTAAATATTCTTTATTGAATAAACTTTGTGACAAATACGTTTTGGAACAATTCATTTTTGCTAGTGCTTCTTGTTTACAAAATCTATGTTCTTTTTCGTGTGATCAATTACTTTAATTGAAGATTACAAATATTTTTAAAGTGCTAAAGTTTTTATGAAAATTTCTCAAACTGTCCTTTTTCATGGCACCAACCCCATTTTCTGTAAAGATTAGCCACCGGGAATAATGCCAAACATGTTTTTAAACTGAGTGGGTAAAATAGACTAATTAAATATTTCCTGGATATTCCTGCTTATCCATGTATCTAAATATTTAATCTGAATAAGATTTTATATAATATTCTTGATAGATTAATATACCATAGCTGGAGTTATAATTTAGCAACTTAGGTAAATTATTCCATATAAAGCAATAGTACAAATAGGTGATATTTTAGAAGTTCAATTAAATTACTTAGGTAAGAAAATGCCTCAATTATGTAATCAGTATTTTCAAATTTACCAAATGGCATGATTTATGTGCATCAAAATCATCTTTTGGCTTAAATGTTTTATCATTGAATTTCATATTCAAAAGATTGTATGTTCTTGCTGATTTATTTTTAGGCCACAAAGTACTTTAAAATAAAATAATTTAGTAATTGAAATAAAAATGGGAAAATTCAATATATTACATTCTAATTTCTGATTATGGTGATTTGATTAATGCATTTGTAAGTTTAGGAATGAATTAAGTTACTAAATTTTTCAATATCTTTTGCTAAAAGAAGGAAAATTAAACATAGTAGTATTTTTCATGTTTTCTAATGTACACCCATTATATGTTTAAGTGAAAATCTTTTTTTTAAATTTTTATTGTGGTCAAAGTGAATTACAATTGTTTCACAGAAATATTTAAGGCACATAGTGACAATAAATGAGGGGCATTTTCACCACCCCTAATGTTATCCATCCTCCACCCCTGTTCCCTGCATGTATCCCAGATCTCCCTCCTTACTCCCATAGTGCTAGTGTAACTGTTCCCCACTTGTACAGCTTGTTGTAAATTGGATATTGATTCTGTTGTCATTGATATGGACTTGGTGTTCAAGTCTGATCATTTTTTATTTCCATTAACTATTCATTAGACTGACCCCCCCCCTCAAATTGTGAGGCTGAACGAGATGATTCCAGAACTGTGGTTCTGTTGAAGATGTATGGAAAGATATGGGAGAAGAAAATAAAAACACAAACACAAACAAAAGGAAAAGGGAAAAAAATAAAAAGAAACTAGGAAGGGTTCATCTAGGCATTATAATTTTCCATTTAGAAGAAGAAAGGGGAAAAAAGAAGAAAAGGGTAATCAAAAACATCAAAACAAACAAAAGAAAAACCCAAAAAACTAAAAAACAAACAAACAAAACAAAACAAAAAGAATAGGACAGTAGAAAATCTTTATTTTTAATTAATTACTTTATTTAAACGCCATAGTTACAAGGTTGTTCTTAATACAGCAGGGTTTTGTCCAAGATACAAAGTTATTCAGGAGTTAGTTTTAGTCATATAATGTAAAACACCTTTTTTACTTGTGCAAATACATTTCCTGTCACCAATGTCCCAGTTCCTATCCTGCCTTCCCTCCTGCCTGCTGCTGGGGCAGACATTTTTCTTCTGTTTTCCTTTTTTTCTTCTTCACCTTTTAGACACTGTGGTTTACAATATTGTTACTGAGCAGTTTCATGCTAATAACTTTATTTCCACTCAGTACCCAATTCTTGTTCAGAGTGACCATTTACAACTCTCATTGTCATAGTGGTCCCTCCTCTACCCTAGCTGCACTACCCCACTATTTGTACTGTTTCCTATTACAGGACTCCCAGCCTTTGTCTCTATTGAATTCTGAATTTTATTACCATACTATCTTTTATATCACACAAGAAAACAACCTATCCTTCTCTCTATCCCTCTCTTTCTGACTTATTTTGCTTAATATAACCCTTTCTATATACACCCTATATAAGCAAATATCATGACTTTATTTTTCCTAATGGTTGCATAGTATTTCATTTTGTAGACGTACCACTGTTACTTTATCCACTCATCTGTTCTCACGCACTTGGGTTATTTCCAGATTCTGGCTATTGTGAGTAGTACTGGAGTGAGCATAAAGCAGAGGGCTTTTCTACATTGAATATTTGGGTTCCTGGGTATGTTTTTAGGAGTGGTATTGCTGGATCATATGGAAGTTCAATTTCTAGTTTTTTGAGGGATATTCACAAGTTTTTTTTTCCAAAAAGGCTGGGCCAGTCATCATTCCCCCTAGCAGAAATAATCTCTTTATTCCCCCAACAGCACCAGCACAGACTTTACACCATTCTAACAGCAGTTTTCTGAAGCAAGAATAGAACCTGTAATTCTAGTACCCATCATTGTAATGTCTGTATATTATACTGTGCTTTTATTTTTTTTTTTGGTTTTTGGGCCACACCCGGCGTTGCTCAGGGGTTACTCCTGGCTGTCTGCTCAGAAATGGCTCCTGGCAGGCACGGGGAACCATATGGGACATCGGGATTCGAACCAACCACCTTTGGTCCTGGATCGGCTGCTTGCAAGGAAAACACCGCTGTGCTATCTCTCCGGGCCCTGTGCTTTTATTTCTAACTTCTTTGAAAAGAGAGCCACTTTTTCTGAGCCTCACCCGAAGGGCATTCTCAATTAATTTGTTTATTGGTCTTTATTATTTCTGCTATTAAGTTATCTGGTGTGATTGTTTTAGACTTATATTTAAGAATGGATTCTAGATATTTCAGGACACTAAGGCAGCTGGAAAAGGAACGAGTCAAACAAAAATTGGGTGAGTGCATAATGTAAGGCTGAAATAAAATTGCCAATATTCCAGAAAGAGACAGAGACATACGTCTTCAAGAAAATTTTTCTTTGAATTATCTCAACTGTAATTTTGATGCCATTTCACATCTAATATCATAGAATCAAAGATCCTAAAGGACTAACTACCTTTATAGAGTGTTATTATATGACATATAAAATTATGAATTTTTTTGTTTTGGTTTTTGGGCCACATCCAGTGACACTCAGGGGTTACTCTTGGCTATGTGCTCAGAAATCGCTCCTGGCTTGGGGGACCATATGGGACTCTGGGATATCGAACTGTGGTCCATCCTAGGCTAGCACAGGCAAGGCTAGATGCCTTACAGCTTGTGTCACCGCTCTGACTCTTAAAATCCTGAATTTATAGAATTAAATAAATAATACTAGGCCAGATCTTATAGCAACTGAAAAGAAACTGCTATAAAAACTGTTTCTTCATTTTAATAATCCTATTTAATTTTAATTTTCCTTCAGATTGCAAATATATCACTTATGTAGTTACTCAATGATTTTACTGAGAGCCAAGTTTAGAGAAAATTATTCACATTTTTAACTAATTTTTTTTTGCAGGCTTGAAAGATTCTAAAAACATTGATTATGGTCAGTTAAATGAATTATGCCACATGAGGGGACTAGAATACACGTGAGTTACTCATGCATTCTTTTCCTGTCATTCTGTGAATATGTTTCATGGATAAAATATAGTGATAAACTTATTCTTGGACTCAGAGGTATATGCTTTACCACACAAGTAAAAAAATTCAAAAACTGAATGTTATTTCATTTGATTGAAGAATTTAATAAAAGAACAATAAATTTCTAGTTGGGTTCATTCTGTTATTTAAAAAGAAGTTTATACAGAAAAAATTAATTGGTCAAAGGCACAAGTACTAAAATGAAATAAGTACTATAAAAATATAATAGTGAATATTTATTCTAAATGTTTTTATCAGCATTCATCTTGTTTAATAAGAACAAGAAAATATACAAAGCTCAGGATTTCCAAGATATGAAATATAAATCAAGATATAGTTTTCTTGTTGTTGTTGTTGTTGTTGTTGTTTTGGGCCACACCCGGTAATACTCAGGGGTTAATCTTGGCTATGCTCCTGGTTTGGGAGACCACAAGGGACACCAGAGGATCTAACTACAGTCCATCCTAGGTTAGTGCATGCAAGGCAAATGCCCTACTGCTGCACCACTGCTCCGGCCCCATTAATCAAAATATATTTTTAAATTTTTCTTTTTTTTTTTGCGGGAGGGGAGTGAGGTGTCACACCTGATGGTGCTCAGGGGTTGCTCTTGGCTCTTCACTTAGGAGTCACTCCTGGCAGTGCTCAAGAGACAATATTGTATGCCAAACATCAAGCTTAGGCCAACTGCTTGCAAGGCAAATGTCTTACCCACTGTACTTTGCTTCAGATTATTTTCTTTTAAATTCTTTTTTAATGATTAGTATTGTGTGGTTTCCAATACTTTTAAGAATGAGAGGTTTGGGGGCCAGAGCGATGGTGCAATCGGTAGGGCATTGCCTTGCCCACTCTAGCCTAGGATGAACCGTGGTTCGATCCCCCGGCATCTCTTATGGCCCCCCAAGCCAGGAGTGATTTCTGAGTGCATAGCCAGGAGTAACTCCTGAGTGTCATCGGGTGTGACCCACAAACAAAATAAACAAACAAACAAATAGAATGAGGGGGGGGGTTGCACATAATTCCTATGTTTTAAGTTTTGAAAAAGTAGACAATTTAGTAAATAAGGATCTCATAGATTCTCAGGTTGAAGTATGGTATTGGGAAACTCTGGTGTTTTAATTAGGAATGTTGGAGAAGTTTCTAACATATTCATTTTTCGGACCTACTTTATGATAGTATATCTTTTGATTCTATTGAGTTTCAGTCACTTAGAGGTCAAACAGCCAATAAATCAGTGGCAATAAGAAGCAGAAGGAAAATAATAAAAAGCATAACAGATTCAAGTTTGTTAGGTTTGGTTTTGGGGCCACACAAAAGTGGTGCTCAGGGGTAACTCTTGGCTCTGTGCTCAGAAATCGCTCCTGGCAGGTTCAGTGGGGACCATATGGGGTGCCGGGGAACGAATGTAGGTCCATCCTGGATCAGTAGCGTGCAAGCCAAACGCTCTAGATCTGTGTTATAACTCTGACTCCACAGATTCAAGTTTGTAACACACTCGATGACCTCAAGGACCTTTGCTCCTCCATTCCACTCTTTCAGATGGGTTTCTTCAGGACAGAAAGTTGGATTACTGTGGCCCCTCAATGTCAGGAGCCCAAGAATGACTCTTATGTCAGAGAAAAGTAATGTGGCTCTGAGAATGAGGACCTGAGGTCCCTGCTCTGACCCTCACTATCTTGTTGGGTGTTCTCCAAAAATGATCAGGATTTCTGTGAAGCCTTTGAACCTCTCTTTCCCATAAAGAAGTTGAAAGGCCTCTGAGTGTGAAGTCTAGAGAGAAGACAGACCCGAGAGAAGACAGATATGGTTCTATGTCCCTCAGAGCAATGACTGTACCTGGCTGACTGGAGTTTGTAGCTCTTTGAGAAGCAAAGAGCTGCCTGTCTGAGCCTCATCATGTCTCATTGGAAAGGCATAACCACCTTCAAAAGGTTCAAATAAAAATACATTTAAGGGATATGTGTTGCCTGGGTACATAGTGCCCGAACAAATATAGACTTTCATGTTTTCATCCTGGGTTGTACCAAGATGTTCTCCACTTTTGGAGAAGCCTAACTATCTCTTGAATGTGTTACTTGCTACTCTCCTTTTTATCCTCTCCCCTTCCTCAGTACCTTCAAATAAAACCTGTTTTTACGTAAAAATTATTTGAGCCCTTTAAACATATAGTTGAATATATATCCCCCCTAAATATATCATATTATATACTTTTTTTTGTTTGTTTTTGTTTTTGGGCCATACCTGGTGACGTTCAGGGGTTACTCCTGACTCTGTGCTCAGAAATTGCTCCTGGCTTGGGGGACCATGTGGGACTGGGGGTGGTGGTGGAACTGAGGTCTGTCCTAGGTTAGCTTGTGCAAGGCAAAAGCCCTACCACTTGCGCCACTATTCAGACACCTGGACTTGTTTTTTTACATATAGCATCTATTCACTCACCCAAGGCTCTTGACTCAGAGAGATCGTCATATTTTTTAAGGATTTCAGAAAAATTCTTTAATTTCTTTAAATGCTTTAAATATGGTAGACTTATTTTTACCTTATATCATACTTTATATCATATACTCTTAACCTCTTTAAATATTTCCCCATCTTTATCAGTATTCCCATTTATACTTTAAAATAAAAGAGAAATACATTTTTAATAGTCCTTGAATTTCTCGACGATTTTTTTTTTGTCCTGTGTACTATTGCTGCCTCCTCTTAATTCCAAGGTCTTTTAATTCTGTGGTATAGAATTAAGAATATCGTCTGAAGTCAAATTATTTATTCAGCACAAATCAGCAAAGTGATCTTCGACCTATTATTTTATTTCTTTTTGCTCTTTTCCCCATTTTTTACAATGGAGATAGATAATAGGAGAACTTATTTCAAAGACTTATTTAGAATAACTAAATAAGTGGATGAACAAATCATTTAATGCATAATACAAGTAAAATAAGTATCAGTTATATATTATAAATTACTACTATTAGTAAGTGTTTAACTGTTGAATGTGTCTTTTCTGTTAATATAAAGATGCTAAAACTAAAAGTTAAAGATTTTGAAGTTGAAAATTTTCTTATTTTTCTCTTAATTTTTAGTTCACATATAATATTTAAAAACCTGTTTTTAGACTTTTTTTTTACCCTTTGGGGAAATCATAATAATAGAGAAATTGAATGATCTGGATTTGTGCAGTCAAATGCTCTACCACTGAGCTATACCTCCGAATGATCTAGATTTGTGTATCTCAAAATTACAGTCCTCAGTACAGTTTTATCAGTCCTAATTTTTTTTTGGAGGGGGGACACTCCATAATCCTCAGAGGTTACTCCTAGGTCTGCACTAAGGAACCAATCCTGGAAGTATTCCAGGATGGTGAGGATTAAACCTGGGCCAGCCATGTGCAAGTCGAACATCTTACCTGCTAAATTGTATCTCTGGCCCCCGTTAATCTTACCCTTGATTATTTAAAAATTCTACCCAGTAGAGACTTTTTTTTAATCAGATAATTATCTGGAATGTGTTTGGTTTGGTAATCCTGCCTGTTGCCACTTAATTAAGCCTCACATACATTATTGTTTCTAGAAACAAGTATCTTCCATTTCTGGGGTGTTTTCTTTTGTGCCATTGGCTCCTCCTAAGGACATGGGAACTGAGAGAGATTTAACAAATATTTCATATAACATTGCATATGAACAATGCATAGGTGTCTGGTATTACATAATTATTAATCAGTATTTTTATATATTGTTCACCACTGATTGAAATTAAAATATATAAATAATATATAATTTTGTTTAGGATGTCTTGGAAATTTATAGTTTTTTTCCTTGACAAATTTATTAGAAATGCATTCACAGAAATCACTTGGTTCATTCAACAGTAAAAGCTTTCAGCTAATTCAACAAATTGAAATTTGATTTTTCAACCTGTATTCCAAATAAAAATAAGAATAGTACTTCTCCAAATTTATTTGTTCTTTACGTGGTAGAATGACCAATGAAATACAGTTATTGGTATATTATAAACAATAAAAGTGAGAATTATAGGATTAAAATTTAAATATTTTGAACATAGACCATACCACAGGCCTTAGTTTTGATTTTAAATATTGTTTCTTCTAGGATCAGAATAAAAGGAAGTAGATTGACATTATTTTAGACATTTTAATAAAGTTAAAACAAAACTTATGAGAAAAGGCAGGATGTTGTTTTGGATTTTTGAATTCATGGATAGACTATATTTTATCTCTTTGCAGACTACATGTTCAATGAAAGCCAGATTCTTATTTCTTTATTGCTTCCTACTTCATATTTAACACAGAGTAAAAGGTCTTAAATTGAGTCACATTCTGATGATCAGTGGAAAAAAAGCCTTGCTTGATACTTAAATAGATATTGTCATATATTAATATCACAATAGCCCTTTCTTTTGATAATTAGATAATCAGATAAATTCATATTTTAGTTTTATATTTTACCATTACCTGGACAATAGGGAATATTAAAATATATTTAACATTTTTTCAAACAATAGATCAACTTTTGTTGATTTGACTTTCCTAATTTCCTATTTTCTTGACAATTTTTTAAATTGAATCCCCCTGAGATAAAGTTATACAATTGATCATAACTGAATTTCAGTCATACAATGTCCAACATTTAGCCTTTCACCAGTGTACATTTCCAAAAGTTGGTTTTGAGTCTGTAAATTTCCTGAGTTGGTTATCCATAAAACTATGTAATAACCTTCCTTCACTTGAGAGTCTAGATATGTAAAGGACTTGGTGAGATATTCATTGATTTTTTTTAAATTTTTATTTTTTTATTCAAATTACTTGGTTAAAAGGTTGTTCATAACACATTTGTTGTTTATTTTCCACAGCTCAAGTTATTCAGGATTGAGTTAGTCATACAATGTACAACCTTCATCAGTGCACATTTCCTACCATCAATGTCAACATTTTTCCTCTCAGCCTTTCCAATGTCCTCTCCACTCCTGTCACTGGGCATACAGTTTTCTACTCTCTCTCTCTCTCTCTCTCTCTCTCTCTCTCTCTTTGCTCCTTTTTCCTTCTTTCTATTTTTTCCCCCTTTCAGACATTTAGTTTTTCGGTACAGCACATTTTCTGTCACCAATGCCCCCAGATCATTGATTTATTTTTCACTATTTCCCACCACAGCCTTTGGGCCTGGAGGGTTGTTTGTGATTATTTCTTTGTAAATCTTAATGATTTATATGTTGCATGTAATTTCTTTCTTTTGATCTTGTTGCTTTCCGTATTCTACTGCTATCTATGGTTTTCATCCCTGTAATAAGGATGTGCCTTGGAGTGTTTTACTTTAGGTCTCTTTTTGCTGGCACTCAGGGGGCCTGCAGGGACACCAATTAAGATGTGGTTATTCTTTCTTGGAAGGAGATCACGCAAACACAAAGACACACAGACAGACACGGAGACAGACAAAAGTGGGAAAAGGATTTCAGCCAAGTCCGAATCCAATTCCAATTTATTTAAACTCAAGGCCCGACTTAAATAATTTTTTGTGAGCATAGTTCTGCTCGTATCTATAGAACAGGACAGATTGTTCAAATAACAGGACCCATTAGCAAATGTGATGGAATGTGCAGATAATGTGAGATCTATCTCTATCAGGTCAGGATGTACTGATCAGATGGAACCTATCTCCGAAAGGTGGGATATACAAATAAAGTGACCTTAAATGATTACATTTAATTCTCGAGGCTACCTGCTTTGAGCAAAGTCACAATGTCCAAAGTCACAAGGTCCTAAGTATTCTTCCTGTTCTAAGGGGTTCCCTACAGCACTCTACAACTCTGGAAACTTCTCAGCAATGATGTTTTCGTATGTTGTACATTGCCATTTTCTTCCTTTGAAAAATTTTTTTTAATTTGTCAAAATACCCTGAAATAGTTCCTCTTCTAGTTGGTGACATTTCAGTTTATAAAATAAATACAGAAGTATGGTTTAAAATTATTTAATATTTTCTAATCTATTTACAATAGAATGAGTTAACATATTTTATTTTTATTTAAATTTTTCTTATAATTAGTTCAGAATATTATGAGAGTTCAGGGTTTTCAATTACAATTCTTTACATATGTGATTATCACCCCTCATTCTACTAAAATTCTAGTGTTATTTTACCACCAAAGTCCCTCTCTTCATTCCTCCAGCATATTTCTCTTGTCTTCTCAGAATCTGTAGTTATCACTTAGGAAAATTTTTTTTTGTCTTTTTTTGTCTTTTTTCCCCTAAATTTAGACCTGAATATACATAGATTTTAGGGGTTGTGGAATGTTTCTTTTATATATATGTTATGCTTTTCAATTTGTCATATGAAAAACATCTTCTTAAAAATATTTTATGGTTTTAAGTCTGATGTCTTTATTCCACATTTAGTTACTTTTCATATAATTAATATTAATGCTGATCTAGTTTCATTTATTGCACATGATAGCTCAGTTTTCTCAGTAGCCTTCAGCTGTTAGCAAAAGCTGCTTAGCTTTCTTTTTTTCCTTTGAAATATTTTGGTAATTTTTCCCATAGATGCCTAGATAAATATGGATTTCTTTCTGGGCTATATATGTTCTATAATTCTTTTGTTTGTTTTTTGCCATCTGTTCATGTTTGTGGTTCCCATATCATAAAGTTTTAATTACTATTGCTTTGTTTTCATCTTACTTTTTCTTTCTATGAATTTCTTTTTTTTTTGTTTGTTTGTTTTTTGTTTTTTCGGGCACACCCGTTTGATGCTCAGGGGTTATTCCTGGCTACTCGCTCAGAAATTGCCCCTGGCTTGGGGGGACCATATGGGACGCCGAGGGATCGAACCGTGGTCCTTTCCTTGGCTAGCGCTTGTAAGGCAAACACCTTACCTCTAGCACCACCTTGCTGGCCCCTCTATGAATTTCTTAAGCTATTCAGGTCTTTTATAGTTTCGTATCTCTTATTACCTTGAAAACCATCATGGTATTCTGATACAAATTATGTGGAAATTGTATTTTGCCTTAGCTAAAGATTAAATTTACTTTAATAATGTTTTCTTCAAATCCACAAATAAAACAAAATTATTGGATTTTATTTGTGTTTTCTATTTCTTTCAGCAATATACTATCATTTCCAGTATATAGACTTTTATCTACCTTTTAGTTTTATTTCTGAGTAACAGCTTTTTCGTTTTCAACTGAAAATGAGATTGTTTCATTAATCTCTTTGTTATAATATTGTTTGTGTATGGAATTACTCATGTTACAATGTTTACTTTATTTCTTTATGTGACCAAGTATTTCTCTAAATTCATATTAAAATATTTAAGAATGTATAACTTTATATAAAAAGGTTTCTCTCTATATATACTCCCAAATACTTTTAAATCACTGGTACTTCATTAAAGGCCAATGATTAAAGGCTAATGAAATACTCACTTTTAATTTTTTAAATAATTTTTTTATTTTTTAATATTTTTAAATTTTTTTTTGGTTTTTGGGCCACACCCATTGATGCTCAGGGGTTACTCCTGGCTCTGCACTCAGAAATTGCTTCTGGCTTGGGGGACCATATGGGATACCAGGATGGATAGAATCACGGTCCATCATTGGCTAGCGCAGGCAAAGACAGTCACCTTACAGCTTACGCCTCTGCTCAGGCATCTTAAATAATATTTAAACACGGGGTTACAGAAATATTTCTAGCTGGGTTTTAGTCATTGAATGTATTCCATCCATCACCAATGTAATTTTCCTGCAACCAGTATTCCCTATTTGCCTACTGCTCTTACCTCCCCTCTGCCTGTCTTCAGGACAAGCATTCTACTTCTCTTTCACACTATTGTCATTTTTTTGAGGTTGTATTTTCTTTTGTGTTTGTTTATAGTAGAAAAACAAAGTATTCTACGTCTGCCCCTCTCCCTCTGACTCATTTAACTCAGTATTATACTCTCCAAGTCTATTCTTTTATAAGCAAATTTCATGACTTTATTTTTTTTAACAGCTGCAAAGAATTTCATTATGTAGATGTGTCACCCTTTCTTTAGTCCTCTATTCTTGGGCACTTGGATTGTTTCCAGATTCTGGCTTTTGTGATTAGTGCTTTAACAAAGGAATATAGATGCCTTTTCTACATTGTGTTTTTGGATCTCCAGGGTAGCTTCTCAAGAGAGGTATTGCTAGGTTGTATGGGGGCTCAATTTCTAGTTTTGTTGAGGAAAGTCCATATTTTTTCTTTCTGGATAGACTGGATCATTCTCACAAAGAGTAAATGAGAGTTACTTTATCCTTTATCTGTGCCAGTACTTGTTCTTTTAGATGTGATCCAATCTCTGTTGATGTGAGGTTACCA
The DNA here is from genome assembly GCF_024139225.1 of Suncus etruscus. NCBI lineage: Eukaryota > Metazoa > Chordata > Mammalia > Eulipotyphla > Soricidae > Suncus > Suncus etruscus. The sequence continues at coordinate 11,373,161 of NC_064857.1, read as the reverse complement.
TATTGCTGTTTTAGATTTGCATCTCCATGATAACTGATGATGTGGTATATTTTTCATGTATTTTTTGGACATCTTTATTTCTTTTTTGTTTGTTTGTTTTTGGGCCAAATCCGGTCACGCTCAGGGGTTACTCCTGGCTATGTGCTCAGAAATCGCTCCTGGTCTGGGGCACCAGATGGGATGCCAGGGGATCGAACTGTGGTCCGTCCTAGATCAGTGCATGCAAGGCAGACACCCTACCGCTTGTGCCACCACTCTAGCCCCTCTTTATTTCATTTTTGAGAAAATACCGGTATAATTCTTCTCCCCCATTTTTATTGGGTTGCATTTTTTCTTGTTAAACTTTACCAGTGTCTTATAAACCTAAGATAGTAATCCCTTATCAGTTATTGTGTGAAATATTTCTCCCATTTCATGAGTGGTCTTTGTATCTGGTCATCTTTTTCTTTGAGGTACAGAAAGTTTTTAGTGTAATGTAGTTCCCTTGTTTGAGCTCATTGAAAATCATAAGAATTTCTCAGACTGCATTTCAGAGATGTTATATGAAGGTTACTACTACTGATTGAGCCGGAAGAATTACAATCTTCATCGACAATGCATGTTGATTTTGTGCTACTTTACCATGGTTTCTTCTTATAGTTTCAATGCACTTCTTTATTATGTCACCATCAAACTTTCCCACTGCAAGGGAGTTCTTGGGGAGCTTATATAGATGAGAAATTATCTTTTGACAGAGAAAACAGTTACCCAGTTGGAAAATCACAACGTCCAGCCACTGACCCTGTGTGAGTGGGTCTTGAGTCTTGTTTGTTCAAGTTGGTCAGGAGGCTTTTCAGGACTGCATTCCTCCTGCCTATCCTTCTGCTTGCCACATCTGAGCTCCTGGGCATGGCCTCTGACCTGTGTCACTACTATAGTTTTTATTTTAATTAATATCTTTTTAAGCACCATGATTATAAAACATGTTTGTAGCTGAGTTTCAGTTATATAAAAGAACACCACCCTTCACCAGCGCATTATTCCTACCTCTGATACCCCAATTAGAATGCCTGTCTCGAATACAGGAAAGGGGTAGAAAAGGAGGGAAATAGGAGTACCATAGTTTTGTTTCAAATAATACTTCATCAAACCCTTAAGATTGAGAGTCATTTGATTTTCATTACTTTGGCTTGCTTGGCTAGTGACATTCATTAAATGATTAAATATAACTCTAGATTGACTGTGTTCTGCTTGTTTTACTCTTAGAGTTTATGTATTTGGGTTCTTAATACCATTGTTCTTAACCATTTTGAGTTTATTTTTATGTAAGATGTGAGAAAGGGCTCAGAATTTATTTTTACCTAAGAACCAACATGTTTTCCCAACACCATTTGTTAGTTTCCCTTGCTCTATTTTAATTCTTTGCTTCTTTGTTGAATAAAAGTGTTCATATAGATGAGGATTTCCTTCTAGATTGTCAATTTTATTTAATTGGTTAGAGAATTTCTTCTTATTTCTTTACCACAGTGTCTTGACTATCAAAGTTTTACAGTCTAATTTAAATTTGGGAAAGACCTTACCTTATTTTATTCACCCTATTTATCTTCTTACTTTTTTTTTTTTTTTTTTTTTTTTGGTTTTTGGGTCACACCCGGCATCGCTCAGGGGTTACTCATGACTCTACGCTCAGAAATTGCTCCTGGCAGGCTCAGGGGACCATATGGGATGCCGGGATTTGAACCTATGACCTTCTGCATGAAAGGCAAACGCCTTACCTCCATGCTATCTCTCCAGCCCTTTATCTTCTTACTTCATTTTATCCTAGGATTGATTATTCAGGTAGTTTTAATCTAGTAAGTTTTAACAGCAAATAGCCTATGTTTTCAATAAAGTGTTATGGGTATATCTATAAGGGCTGCAAAGATTCTTTGAATATGATTGTCATTTTGTCAATATTTGTCCTTTTGATCTACGAATAGGGGATGTATTTTAGTTTTCTTATATCTTTTATTTCTTTATTAATTTATATTTATTTTTATTTTATTTATTTATTGTTTTATACTTATATTTATTAGTTTATTTCTAGTTTTTATGTGCTTTTATCTCTTTTGTGAAGATGGTTTTCAGGTACCTTTTTTTGAGGCACAATTATGAATGAGATTTAAAAAAATTATTTTCTCTTTTCTACCTCATTGTTAGAATATAGAAGTGTCATGGATTTCTGTGTAGTGATTTTGTAGTTTGTCACTACTGTACAAATCTTTTGTTTCTAAGAGTTTTTTGGTAGTCTTTAGGAGTTTTTAAGTGTGGTATTTTGCCATCTCAAATAGCGATAGTTTAACTTCCTTTCCAATAGGAATTTTATTAATATATCTTTCTCACCAAATTATTATGGAAAGGACTTCCAATACAATTTTATAATAGTGATATTTTATAATACCACTATTTTTTTTGTAAAAACCACTATCATATACCAATTTTATAATACCATAGTGGTAAGAGTAGACACCTTTGATTTGTGCCAGAGGGAAGGTCAATCTCTTTTATGAGGAAAATATGTACTTACTAAAAGCTTTCAGATAGTAAAATTGATTTGAGTTTGGGGCATGTTTGCTTCAATGCATGCTTATTTCATTCTAAAATTGAGTAATGTTTAACATTCCTAAGTCAAAAAGTTCAGATGAACTTTATTTTCTAGTAAGGTACATATAAATTGTAAATAAATGGGGAATTTTAATTATGTGTTATGTTTATGAAACATCTTTAGTTAGTTATAAAATCATGGTCATACCTTAAAAATTAAATTTTAGATACTAATACAACTATATATTAATATTTTACATACTTTTCAGAGAGGTTACTATAGACAGTTTCCATAATGGATATTTTCCAAATGTAATGTTTATGTTTCAAATATGTTACTGCATTTTTAGACTCATATAGATTATTTTTGTCGAACAGTAAAAGTCTTCTTGTATGCTATTATATTTGCTAATTTCAGTTTATTTCTCTCCCTTATAAAATAGGAGTTTTCATGTTATTCTATCAGCTCATGAAAACTTTATTAATCAATATCCCAAGATATTTGTGAAGAAACAAACAAAACTTCCTGCACTTCATGGAAAAGAAGAAATAAGGTAATTTTGTCTTCTTTTAAATGCAAGTCTGTTGTATGTGTTCACATATTTATGAAAGAAATAATGGAACTCAAATACTAAAAATATTTGCTAAGCTTGTTGCGCTCCCTACCACGAAACAAAGAAATGGATATCTGGGGCAGAAAGGATAGCATGTAGGTAAGGCATTTGCCTTGCATGCAGAAGGACGGTGGTTTGAATTCGGCATCCCAAATGGTCACGCGAGTCTGTCAGGAGTGATTTCTGAGTGTAGAGCCAGGAGGAACCCCTGAACGCTGCCAGGTATGACCCCCCCCAAAAAAAGAAAATAAATGGATATCCAAGAATAATAATTTTCTTATTGAGATAAATTATACCTAGTTATGAGATGCATATTTATTTTAACTCAAAAATGAGTTACTTTTTTTTTTTTTGGCTTTTGGGTCACACCTGGCAGGTTCAGGGGTTACTCCTGGCTCTGAGCTCAGAAATCACTCTTGGGAGGCATGGGAGGACCATATGGGATGCTGGAATTCAGACCATCATCCATCCTGTATTGGCTGCGTGCAAGGCAAATGCTCTATCTCTGTTCTATTTCTCTGGCCCAGAAATAAATTACCTTTTATAAATGGATTATAAAATAACCTTTATAAAGGTTATTAAAGTTTCATGAGAATGTTCCTCATGGGAATAATTCAAGCATTACTTTATGAAATAAAATTTTTGACAAGTGTTGCAGAAAAAAATACTCATATGAAACAGAATCAAAACTAGATATTGTCTCATACCATACACAAAAGTTAAAATAGGAGGGATTAAGTACTTTGATATTAGAATTAAATCTATAAGGCATGTAAAGGAAAAAACAGGGCAGAATTCTTCAGGATAGAGATTTCTTCAATGACTCATTTCCACTGATCAAGAAATTTTTAAAAATGTTTGTAATCATGGTGCTTAAATAAAGATATTTAAAAGAAAACATTGGGAAAAATGGTAATAAAATTCCAGAATCCCATGTTCTAAGAAAGAATTAACTTTATTCAAGATACTGATTTTTAGAATACTATAAAGAATAAGTTGGGCAATTTATTTTAAAAATAAATTCTATAGTACAATAGAAATGCAAATAATAAATTCAAAGTAGAAAAAGTCAACATTGGAAAAAAAACTGGGTCTGAGTACTAAAGAATTTAAAAGTGGGGAAGGCCATGTGGCTGTCTTGAGTTCTATCCTGGCTCCCCAGATCATCAGTCCCACAATCCTGACAGGTTTGATCCTTGAGTACAGAGCCAGAAGTAAACCATGGTCACTTTTGGGGGGGTATGGCCACCCCCCCAAAAAAAAGTGAAGCTATATATAAAATAAAAGACACTTTACCCTACTAAATGGAACAAATAGTTACACACTATTTATTTATTAAGGGCTAATATCAATAATATATAGGCACTCACAAAGCACAACATGTATGGGGCCACAAAATTAGAACATAAAATAAATTTTTGTTATACCACATACGGTCTCTGGAGTATCGCTGGTAGTGACATCTGAGCACAAAACTAGGAGTCAGGCCTCAACCCAGTCAGGTGAGTCTCAAAACAAAGGAACATAAAAATAAAGTAACAAAAATCAACAAGAAGAAAGGGGAGAAAAGCTAAACACATGCTTTCTTAAAAAGATAGACAGATGGTTAACAGTCTTGAAAATGTGTTTATCATCATTATTATCAGGCTTGTCTAAATCAAAACAGCAGAGAGATACCACTATACAACACTGAGAATAACTTTTATCATAATATCTCTCTTAACTTTCATTTTGTGTCTGTGCTCCGGTTCATAAAAGGAAAGTGCAAATGCCACTGTGTGCAGTTTTATCAGAACTTTTGTGTGTACTAAAAGACAAATTTAATCCTCTCATGAAATATCTAGTTTACTTCTAGAAATGCTCACTAGGAAAGAGCTCAGGTAACCCAGCAAAGATGTTGATAGAATAAACCATAAATAATAGAATAAAACATAGAATAAAACATTAGGGGGCCTGACGGTGGCGTTGGAGGTAAGGTGCCTGCCTTACCTGCGCTAGCCTTGGACGGACCGTGGTTCGATCCCCCGGCATCCCATATGGTCCCCCAAGCCAGGAGCGACTTCTGAGCGCATAGCCAGGAGTAACCCCTGAGCGTTATCGGGTGTGGCCCAAAAACCAAAAAAAAAAAAAAAAGAATAAAACATTAGAATAAAACATAAATCTTAGATGTTAAATACCCACTGTTAAAATAACTCACCCAGTAGTTATCAGCATTCTCATTCTATAATTTATTTAATATGAATGGTATGTGACCAATGGCAATAGCAGAACTGAAGTATGGGCAAACCCCTCTTATTAGGGCATTTAAGTATGGGAAATGTTGGTCACCATAAAAAGGGTATAATAAATACCTCAAACAATCATTGAATACACTTGAAGCAATTCTAGATTATTGAAAATAAATGAAAGAACTGACTGAAACAGAAGGAAACAATTATATTAGAGAAAAATGTGAATACAGGATGGAATCTACTTGACAAAAGATATATTCATAGATGAAGGAAATTCTATGGATTGTCATAAAAATACTGCAATTTGACTCCCATAACTTGAATTTCAAGTTGTTTAACTCAGATACAGAGTATATAAATTTCAAAAAGTTTCTGAAAATTGAGGAAAACAAGAGTTTTACATGTGGATTACCTGTCTTAAATGTACATCAAGTTAATGTTGCATTTTTCTAAAAATCTCAAAATTATTTTCACTCTTTCCCCATATAGATAGAGAGATAGATAGATATCTTCTTACTTCCAAATAGTAATTCTGTTTATTTTATAGAACACCCCTTAATATTTTATGAAGAGTCAGTTTAGTGGCAACCAATTAATTTAGCTGTTGGTTACCTGAAAGAGTTTTCATATCAGAGTGGTGTCTCTGCTAAATATTATTTTTGGTTGGACATATTTTTGATTCAACATAATAAATATGATACAATATTCCCTTTTGTCTGTCAAGTTTTATTTCCCAAATCTTCAGATACACCATAGGATTTCTCTTCCTTTCTCTATTCTACTTCCAGAACCAATATGCTACTAATATTAATTTTCTTTGTTGACCCATACATATCTTATATTATGTATATTTAAAAATTCCAGTTTTCTTTTTTGATGGAATGTTTGATAACTTTTATGTGTTATATTATTGAGTTTACTTATTTAATCTTTGGCTTCTGTGATTTACTGTTGAATTTTCAAGTTTTAGTTTAGTTACTGTATTCTGTAACTTATTTATTTTAAGGCTGTTTTTTCGCATATTTTTCTAGTTAAATATATCTTCCATATTATTTTTATTTCAGAAAGTGTCTTTTGAATTTTACCATATAATTGAGGATGCTTACATGACCCTTGAATGTTTGAATTCTTTGCAGGCCTTTATATTCATCCATTCATCAGATTGAATTCCTTCTCCTTATCAATGTATTTGCTATTATACAATGACTAAATCTTTTTCTGATCAGATTCTCTCCTCTATGTTCACAAGCAAAGTTATTTTCATCTAAGTGTTTCACATGAATCAGACAGACATAGCATATAAAAGTGCTTCAAAAAAAAGATCTATGAGCTTAATAGTTTAGTTCATGATGAAGTTATCAGACTAGTTCTTATAATAATAATGCCATCTCTGCACCTTTTAGAGTTGAAGTTAATGTGTAAGCCCATTAATCTATTTAGGTATTCACTTTAAATAAAATATATTGATAGAAAGACGAGACAGAAGAAAACAGTTTCTACCAAAGAAAAGCCACAGAAAGGCTGGAGTGAGCACAATGGATAGGGTGTTTGCCTTGCACATGGCAGATCTGGGTTTGAGTCCCAGCATCCCAGAAAGTCTTCTGAGCTTGAAGTAACTTCTAAGCATAGAGCTAGGAATAACACCTGAGTGCCGCCGGTTTTGCCCCCCCCCCCCCCCCGAAAAAAATCAAAACAAAAAGCCACAGAGTTTCCTATCTATTTAGAAGACCCAATTCTAATTTTTTTTTACAGCTAGAGAAGCTATGGTTGTAGAAAGCTAACATGAAATCTGTCATTACATTACTATGAGTACCATTGATAGAAATATAACCTAAGTACTAAGAAAGGAAGTTTTATAGAGTCAAATATAAAATATTCAATATCCTCATATGAAATATTTCTCTAATTCACATGTCATCAGGTAAATACATTAGTGAAATATTGATACAATATCCATTGTACTGATTAAAAGTTCAAACACAGAATTACAAGTTCTTGAAAATTATGCAAGCACTTATTCATTGCTGTTTGGAATAAAAAATGGTATGCTATAGTTTGGAGATATATTCTAAATGTTTATGTTCTTGTAATAAATTATATAATTATAATATTTGCCATTTATTTCCCGTTTAACTTATATTTTTTTTCAAATTAACTTTGCCATTGAACTTGGAAATTTATTATCTTCCAAAACCTGTCTCTAATGATAGAAACTTTATTCGTAATTACCCAAACTTAAAAGTAATCATGATGTCCATAATTAGTAAATAATTTTTATAGTCCAGTATTAGACTATAATATTATTTATTTTTAAAGAGAAGTAAGATGTTAAAGCTAGGAAATCAATGTGAAAAACAAAAATGATTATTTTTGGGCCTGGAGCAATAGCATAGCAGTAAGGAATTTGCCTTGCACAAGGCCAACAAAGGACGGACCCCAATTCAAATCCCGGCATCCCATATGGTCCCCAGAGCCTGCCAGGAGCGACTTCTGAATGCAGAACCAGGAGTAAACCTTGAGCAATGCCAGGTGTGGCCCAAAAACCAAAAAGAAAAAAAAAGATTATTGTTATATGAAATAAATCAATCTGAATAGACTGAATACTGAATATTTCAACATATAAGTAAGGGTTTTATTTATAATGTGATTTAAAGATTAGTAGTATGGAGGATGATAGACTCAGCACTTCATGGTATATAATATCAAAAGGTATCTTTACCCATTTACAGTGGTGGAATTATTTTATAGTCTGTGACAAAAATTGACTTTGCTTTCAAAGTGACTTATGACAAAGTCTAAGTCAGTGCTTCTCAAATTCCTAAGACCCTAGGGATTGGGGTTGGTGGGAGCAGTATGTATCCAGAAACCAGGCTGGAGAGAAAGCACAGAGAGTTAAGTGTCTTGGTTGGTATATTGGAGACTTGAGATTTATCCCGAGAACCACATACTTTCCTGAATGCCACTTGAAGTGACAATAACAGAGCCAGAAATAATCCGTGTGCAAACTGTATGCATTTCCAAAATAAACATGTTAGAAGAAAAAGAAGATTCTGACAAAAAATAATTCTGGGGTAGGGCTGAGACTGATTGATAGTAAGTAACTACTGTTGTAGTTTGTCCATAGACCACAATTTTAGTAGCAAATATAAAGATATTACTTCCCACTCAGTTGTTGAATATATTTATTGCCAGAGTCTGAGTAGACAAGACTCTGACAAGATAGTTCAAGCTAGGGGCCTTTTGATAAACCCTGAGCCTTGGAGAAGGAAAGAGTGGGGAGAGGGTGGGTGAAGAAAGGGAGGGAGAAGGGAGGGAAGGGAAAGACAGAGAGGGAGGAGGAGGGGGAGAGAGAGAGGAGGAGAAGGAGGAGAAAGAGGAGAGAATGAAGAGAGGAGAGAGAGCTGGGTTTGGGATCAGGGTTAAGATCAGACTGAGGGCAAGGTACAAGGAACATGTATACAAAATAGAGGATAAGCAGTCCAAACTCTCTCCACCAGAGCCTCACTCGATGATGGTGGGGTTAATAGCTCTAGCTAGCCAATAACAGTTGATTAAGGTCTTTCTTAAAAGAGAGGACCCTTTTATGGCTGATGCTGGACTGCTGCAGGGGTAATACAGTTATATAGAACAAGATCTCCCTCTTCCTTTTGTATTTGAAAAGTTTTTTTTAATATCTATTTTAAAGAACATGATTACAAACATGCTTCACTTATATAAATAATATTTTACTTATATAAATTAAACATAAAAGAACACCCCCCCTTCACCAGTGCAACATTCCCACCATCAATGCCCTCCATCTCCCTCTTCCCCCACACCTTGTCTGTATTCAAGATAAGCATTCTATTTCTCTCACTCACTACCATTGTCATGGTAGTTGTCAGTGAGCTGATCCTTCCAGCCCTCATCTCTATTGTCTCTGTATTATTACATTAATGTTTTTTACTTTTCTTAAAACCCATAGATGAGAGAGACTATTCTGTGTCTACCTCTCTCCCTCTGACTTATTTCACTCAACATAAAAGATTCCATGTCCATTCATGTATAAGAAAATTTTATAGTTTCATTTTTCCTGATGGCTGCATAGAATCCCACTACATAGATATACCACAATTTCTTTAGCCACTTAGCTGTTGTTGGACATCTGAATTGTTTACAGATTCTGGCTTTTGTAAAGCTGAAAAGTTTTTAAGTAGGTCGTTCCAGGTAGGTCAGATCTGAAGGGCTACCTCTTTACTGACATCTTCATCTGCACTGAACAGTAGGGATTTGTGGCTTTCCATAGCCAAGGGGTGATGTTATCAAATCTGCACAGGATAATAGGGAACTGGCAGGTTTCATTGTCCCTTTCAAAGGGACTTCAGGCTGATTCAGGTAATTCATACTTAAATTGCAGAGATTTTTTTTTCTTTTATTCCAGGGAATTTATTTGCTCCACTGTCAAGAGAACAAAAAGGGAAAAAATTGTTATTAATTGTAAGGCATAACCAGGAGGTTACTAACCTATAATTAGTTTCTTATTTCTAAGTTGAATGTGGGGCTGAAAATTATCTGAAAAAAAAAAAAGAAAATTTGAAACATAACAACAAAAGGGAAAATATTAGAATTTTACAAAAATAAATTCTAAATGTACAACTGCACTGAAATGCAAACTCTGTTGTTAGGGTTTAGGGACTGAGGAATCTCTTTAGCTACTTCTTGCTGAGTTGGGGCATTGTATAGTTGTCAGAGTTTTTGTTCTAAATAACTAATATAAATAACAATTAATTGAGATTCTATTTGTTCAAAAATGTAAAATAAAATAAATGACTATATTTTAAATGATGAAAAGCTAAAAGCATTTCTGAGTTTTAAATTTGATGAACCCTTAGATGGTGCAGTAGGACCCATAGCTTCTTTTTGGGAGGGTCCTCTGTGGAAATGTAAACTTATCCTCTTACTCTGATAATCAAGTTTCCTGCAACCTAGTCCATGTCCAATTTCAGCCAAATAGGTGAATTTATTGTCCGTTTGGGTTCTTAGGTCTTCCTGGAAGTGTTTTTCAATGGCTTTGTATGGCTGTCTTTGTGACAGACTGAGAAAATTTGGAGAAAACAATGATCTAAATAAAAAGTCAATTTAAGGCATTCCCTGTTTTTGTTTTTTCATTAATTAGGCTTTAGTGTCCTATGCATTTTCAACTTTTACCTGCCCTTGTGGATTGTATGGAATTCCTATTATATGCATTATCTGCCACTCATTACAAAAAACTTGGAAACTTTTGGTTGTGTATGATGGTCCATTATCTGTCTTGATTGTATTTGGAATTCCCATAACTGAAAATCATTGTAATAGGAAGGAACAGACAGCTTTAATTCTTTATGACGTCATAGGGACTGCCCATATAAAATGACAATATGTGTCAATAATCACATGAAAATTGTTCAGGTAGCCAAATAAGCTAACCTCCTTAAAGTGTTTTATACAAAGTTTTCATGTTTGTTTGGACTTTAGAGTCTACTCTACTACTACTACTTCTACTTTGAAGTAGTAGCACAGCGGTAGGGCATTAGTCTTGCATGCAGCAGACCCAGGATAGACACTGGTTTGATCCTGGGCATCCCATATGGTCTCCCAAGATAGGAGCAATTTTTGAGTGCAGAGCTAGGATTAACCCCTGAGCACAAATGAGTGGGCTCAATTTCCACCCCCAATAGAGTCTAGGTAGACTGGGATATTGTGATAGAAGCTCAGAATTGAATTTTCATATTTAAAAGTGGTAGTAAAACAAAGATGATCTGGGGTAAAGTGGTGTGGATGTTCTACTTGATATGTCTTTGTTCCAATAATTTTATTTTTTAGAGACCACATAATAGAGGCCTGTTGTCCTTTTCCTCAGATCTCTACTCTGTAAAGGACTGTGGTATTGAGAGCCAAACTTGGTCATACACACCCAATGGTGCACAGGGAGACTTTTATTGTTAGAGATCAAATGTATGAGTTTGAATATGTGTGGCCATGCTTTATTGAACTTTCTCCCTAGTCCCAAGCATGTTTGAAACAATTGTTTGGTGTAGTATACACCTAGATGTATGTTAAACTCTCTATAAAATATAAGTAAATAAATGTTGAATAATAAATATGATTATTTAGAGAAGCTATATAAAATTAGACAAGTAGGTTCTGATAGACTTTTTAAAATATCTGTCTGCCAAATTGTTTTCTTAGCTTCTGGTTTTCTAAAATTTCTTGGAAGAGATTTTATTTCCTGGTATCTTGGAATCTACCCATGTGGAACAGATCCTGATAAGTAGTGCTAATTTCATGCTAACTTTTATCTGGCTAAAGAATAATGAACTGCACTACTCAAAATATTTAATATTAGAATAAATGAAATGATACTTATTATGATTATAAAACATTTCACAGAAGTTCTTGTGTGTGTTGAAATTTCATTATGGTTTTTCTTATATAATTCAAAACTAGCAAAGTTCTGTTTCACAATTTTCTTCTAAAGGGAATATGTAAATACATACATTTTCTGGGAGAAACAAAATATTATTTTTTTATTTATTTAATTTATAGTAAAGACTGAACATCCATTGAATATAAGTCAGATGATTTCTGTGTTTGGAAGATATGACATGGTGGTAGTGACCAGAATTGAGGTGAAGTTTAATAACTGATCATAGAGGGGACTATTTGCAGTAAGTGTTCCATTAATTATGGTGTTATAGTGAGAGATCAGGGCAAACTGTCCTGACTAAAGTGTATTTAAATTAAAAAAATAAGTCCTTCTAGTTTCATCAGAAATCATCCCTGAGCTCAGAACCAGAAGTAAGTATTGAGACTTGATGGATGTGACCTTAAAACAACTTCAACAATCATACACTTTAGAAAATACTTCAGAAAATAGGTTGCTTGCCTTGTACAAGGTCAAGTCAAGTTCAGTTTCTGGCACCACCTTTTGTCTCCAGAACCCTAGCAGATGTAATACCTTGAGTACAGAGCAAGGGGTAAGTCCTGATCATCGCTGGTTATGGCCCCAAAATAAGGATTCGACTTAAATAGTTTAAAGAAAGGAAAGAACACCTGATGAAGGAGAAGAGATACTATCCAAACGGGGTTCAATCCCAAACACTGCCAAGAGTAATTCTGAACATACAGGTAGAAATAGCCAAGGAGAATTTCTAGGTGTGCCCCCCCAACCATCCCCAAGAATACCTGATGAAGCGAAGAGAATAAGTATCATACTCTGCACATTTTCTTTTCTTTCCTTTTTAAACTTTATTTATATATTGAGTAATTGATTGATTAATTGTTGGGACACGCCCAGCGATTCTCAGGGGTTACTCCTGGCTGTGCACTCAGATATAGCCCCTGGCAGGCTGGGTGACCATATGGGTGCCAGGAGTCTAACCGGGTCCCTTCCAGGTTGGCAGCATGCAAGGCAAGTGCCCTACCACTATGCTATCTCTATATATTGTTGATCTCAATGCTGGTTACCATAGCTTAGCAATATACAGTTTTGGGGTGTGTGTGGAGCGACATGCAGTGCTCAGTCAGGTCTTACTCCTGCTCTCTTTTCAGTATTACTTTTTTAAATATAATTTTTATTTTAATCATAGTGACTTACATATCGTTCACAGTAATATTCCAGGTACATATTAACATTGAATCAGGGGAATTCCCCCCACCGAATTGTCCTCCCTCCACCTCCGCTCCCATCCTGCCTCCCATATCCTCCACTGTCACCCCAGGGGCTGCTATAATGAGTGGTCCCCTCTGTGTCTAGTTTATTACTTAGTGATCTTATAACTGTTCAGTCTTGGTACCTCCATTACTTCCCCCTCTAATTGGGAGGCGGGACTAGATAGTTCAAGTTATGTGGTTTTGTTTGAGGAAGAGAAAAGTAATAGAATGGGGTAAAAATCAACTACGCCGACTATGGGCAGAGTCCTTACAGAGGCCCTCATCCTCGGTTTGAGAGACGAAGGGGAAAAAAGAAGGTGAAACACCACAACAGTTCAAAAAGAAGTATCAAATAAGATCCAGTGAGCACTGCAGCAATAAAGATATGCACCACATAATGGCCATGGTCATGAGATAGAAAACATGACAGAGCGCAAAAAGGAAGAAGAGAAAAGAAGAAAGAAAAATATAAAATAAAAAAATGGACAACTACTTCATATCCACCCCAAAACAAAGAAATCAACAAAATCTAGATAAAAGAAAAAATATTATTTTGTGCTTTTTGTCTCTTTAATTTTTTTCACCCTTTTGCATAGGCACAGTAAATATTGGGGTCATTCAAAATGGGAATCCCCTTGGCCTAAGAGATACAGGGTTTCTCCACCCATGGAATATATTGTCATGGGATTATATATAGACTCCTTTCAAGTTCATTTACTCTCCCCTTGGTGCTTTTGTGGTGTATGGAAGACTTCTGCTTCGATCTGGATGATACAATCAGACCTCTATATCTAGAGATATCAGTCTCTCTGTACAGGTCAAAGAGTGGAACTTATGATGAAGTCTTTCTTTGTGATTTTAGAAGTTCTGTTTCCTCAGTGTCATTTTAATCTGTCTTCTGTGGTTCTCAGGAATTACTTTTGGTGATGTTCCAGTGGTTGAGCCAGGGTTGGTAGAATAAAAAACAGTGAACCATTCTCTTATCTCTTTGGACCCTGTAGTTTTAATATTCTAATTGCATAATATAGTAGCTATTTCCAGGAGTGTGAGACAAAACCAACAAAGAGAAAGAAAAGGAGGAGTTAGAAAAAAGTTGGGGGTCAGTACGTAGCAATAGTATAGTGAGTAGAGTGCTTGTGTTAGATGTTAAAAAAAATCATACCAAAGGGGGAAAAAGGGAGGGGAACAAGTGAATAAAAATAAATAAAATAATATAAAATAAATAAATTTAAATAAAAGTAGAAAGAAAAGAAGAAGGAGGAAGGAAAAAGAAATTGAAGGGAGAAATTGAAGAATTTCCATACCACTTCATAAGATAAGTCTATCAAGGGAAGATTAAGTTTTAGAACTCTGACTATTGCTATGCTTTTGTGTCTCAAATGACATGAAAATAAAATTCTGTATGGTCAGGGGGATTACCAAAAGTAACCTCTGAAAAGAGAGCAGGATTAAGACCTGAATGAATGTTGCATTATTGCCCTTTGGCTGGGCTGGATGGTGGTGGATGCTGATGGAGAGATGAAAGCCCAGGACCACGCGTAAGCAACCCCTTCTCCAGCCGGCGGGTCAGCAGCTTTCAGAATAGCGGCAGGTAGAAAACTCACAGGCATCAGGCATCAGGAGATATCATCTTTATTCTGGCCTGGCCAACATGTGTGGCCTATTATCTTAAACCTATTTAAGCATTCCCTCCTCAGCTTGCCCTGCGCCTTACTTTTTTCATCTTTCCTCCTGCTGCTTCCATCCTCCATCAATCCTCCCATCTCCCCTGGCCTTCAGGCCAAATCTTTTGAGACCTCACCAAGACCCTTCCCAGAAATGGGCAGGTCTTTCTTGTAGGTAAGGTTACACAGGAAGAGAGGGGGGTGGGGTAACAACTGAGCACTGTATGTAGCTCCACATACACCCCCAAATTATATATTGCTAAAATATGGTAACCAGCATTGAGATCGACAATGTACAGAGATAGCATAGTGCCACTGGAGTGGCAATTTATGTTAATTGCTTATACATAGGACTTCCCTGCATTAAGGAACTTGTAAAGAATTCTTACAAGAAAGATTCAAGAACTGAGTCTAAATATTTTGTTTATAACTACAACTAATCAATGGTAGATTATTCAGAAGGAAAGAGCTTTGTCATGCTTCTTATCTTTTATCTTGACTAGAAGTGTAACCAAGATTGGTTGGTAGTAATTATGAAGGACGCTTGAATAGCTCAGTCTATTAATCATATTCTAATATGAACCTGTGGAAAAATCAAAGTAAAAGGTAAGAAGAAAAGGATAGAAAGAAAAGCATGAGAGGAATAAGAAAATATGGTATTCATTTGCTGAGGAGAATCACTGGTCCCAGTGAAGATGATAACATTTCAGTAGAAAAGACTTACTTATTGATTTTATGTTTATGTCATATGTGACAGACAAACTCTTTAGCATGACCCCAATAACTGATAAATCCTCATATTTTTAATAAATGCTCTTTATTTTTGGTTTAGCCTATATAAAAGTGAATATAGGAAAACAACTTCTAAATAAATAACATATGGGATTGCAGGAAATGTTTAAAAAGAAGATAGCATAAGTGACATAATAATGTAATCACTTGCGAAATCAGAGCATCAACCTAAATCTTAGGAAGAACACAAACAGATTTTCTAGGATCTAGGAAACTAGGAACAATATCTAGATTTAAAGTGGCCCATAGATCTCAAATGGCCTGGCTTTATTTGTGTGGAATTCATGAAAATGTATCAAGAGGACATAAAAATTTTGTGAGTTCAGCAGAAAATTACTGTCCACAGTGATGTCATACATGCTCTATTCATTGCAGATAATAGGCACCAAAGGGGAAAACAAATCCACTAAAGAAAGTCAATTCTGTGGTTCGAAGGCTTTAATTAAAACCTTGTAGTATTGATAGCATAAAATTTGCCTTGTGGTGCTTCTATATTGGTCATTCTGATTCCCAAAAGTTGCTCCATTTATTAGTTACCTTACGATAATTAATCATTAGAGGGTTGTGATCAATGACCAAAATTTGAAAATTCTGAAAAGCTATAAGTCATGTTTTCTCTACATTTAATTCTTTTAATCAATAAGTTAAAATTTGTTCAAATGAATTAATAATGTATCTGAAAGCTATTTTATAACTTTTTTCTCAAAAGCTATCAATAATCCTTATTTTCTATTAGAGGTCAAGTTGAGGGCTTTTGTAGGAAGGCCAAGTTTTTGTTTTTTTATAGAAGATAGAGATGGGGATAAAAAAAGCAAATAGATGAAAGCCATTGAACTTAGTATGTAAAATCTCAAAAAATACCTAATTTAAGAATGGTAAACATAATCAATGATTAGTTAAAATTAGAAAATGTAGGTTTATAATTATCCAGGTGTGTGACCAATTCAGTAATATTTTAAGTAGGAAATCTAATGTGATTAAAGTGGAAAAATGTAAATGATTCCAGTTTCTGAAAGGAGATAATGAGCACAATGAATATCTCTGTGCATGGGCTGGGATTTCAATAAATGCTTTTAAATTAAGCTGTAGATAGAGGGAAATATATGATTCAAATTATTTAATTAGTTTGATAAAAGTGTTAAAATATTGTTATTTTGAGTTTTTATCCTGATAATCTAACTTTTTTGAAATTAGAACTTTAATTTTAAATAGCCCTGGAGGTATCCATTAATAAGATATTCCAAATTACTTTCTTGCATATTTGCATAGCCTATTACATATTTGAAGAAAAATTTTTATTCTATATAATGTATGTAAGTTCAACTATTTATTCTTAGTTGGACTTTCTATTGCATTTTAGAAATGAAAAGAGAACTTTGAGTCTGGCAAGGTCATTCATTTAGTAAAAACCAGGGGAAATATTGTTTACCTCTCTCTAATCTTAAAATGTTCTAGCTTATAAAAGATGACAGGATTCCAATACTTACTGTCAAAATTTTATAAAGGAATTTGCTTTCAGTTCCTCAATTTTAACATTGGACTTGTTGGCAATGTGGGGGACAAGTCAGTATCATTCTTCAACACAAAGCTAAGCCCACAATTATTTAGCTTATATTTGGGGCTGGAATTTACTACAGAATTGCCATGTCTTCATTTTGGTACTTGTCAAATGAAGCTGAGATAAATAGATGGTATTAACATAGTGCGTGTTGAGTGAAAAAAAAATAATTTGTATAGTTGTATTTTTGTGACTAAAGCTGTCTTTAGTTTCTGGAAAAATAATTGAGGGCAACAGAGGTAGAGTAGGACTAAAGGCAGTTGTCTTAAATATAGCTGTCTCTGGTGTAATATATGCCCCTGCACATGGTGCCTGAAGCATTACCAAGTTGTTATTCCTGAGTGCAGAGTCCCGAGTAGTACTGGACTCCATCAGGTGTGGCCACTGAAGATACAAGCACAAAAAGTAGTTCAATAACCTTTTATAAATATCTAGATTTCATTTAATACTCTGGTTGTTTGTAATTACCAGCTATACTTATATGGATGCACAAACAATGAGACAACTAACAAAAAATTTTAGGGATCAACAGAAAATATTTTAAGTACTATAATATGTGATTATAAGCTACAGAAAGTAGTGATGGCACATGTGTACAATTGGGCCATCTGTAGCTGTTTTGAGGAGACCAGAAAATACCAGAATCAAAATCAAGACTTCTAAATACAAAACATGCACTCAATTCCTTGAAGTACCTCTATTTGCATTTGAAAATCAGGGAAGGAGGAAATAAACTACTAGCTCTAGAAGTCAATTCTCATCTTTGAGATTAAATGCACTAATAGAGGAATAAGTAAGTGTTAGCACTATTGAAATAATTCCCCCAAACACAATTAATTAATTAAAATTAAAAATACTAAATAATAATAATCCACATCATTTAAAAGATGTATTAGTAAATTATCAAATTATCTTGGTGAGTTTCTACTTTTGATAACAAACTAAAATTTCATGTGAACAATTTTTATGTAACATTCTGTTGTATAAATATTTGTTTCCTTATTCAGAAAACCCAAAGGAAAAGAAATTGAACCCCCCAAATCTGAAGAAACCCATAATATAGCAGTCTATCTTAAAAAATTGCATGGTGATCATAATTTATACAGACCAGCTGATTTGGAAGAGAAGATAGGAATTTTACTGACGATCTTAAAGAAATCGTAAGTATTTTAAATTATGGTTCCTTTGCAATTAAAATAGTATTTTATCATCATCATCATCATCATCATCATTTATCATTATTACTTGTTTTTTTGGCCACACAAAGTGGTGATTGGTCTTACTTCTGGACATGATCTCAGGGATTACTCCTAGTGGGGCTGAAGAACTATATATTGGGTGCCAATGACCCAACCCTGGTAAGGGGCACACAAGATAAACATCCTCTGTATTGTTATTATATTCCCATTAATTTTTTTCAGTGTGTAGAACACAGCCATCAATGGTGTTGTGGTGAGAGGAGACAGAAAGGTCTAAAAATCAAATCCTGCCCTTACTTATACAAGGATATGCATATCAGTTCTGTTTCCTTTCCACGCAACTACTTAAAAATACCTCTAAAAAATTAGTGATTTTCTGGTGAGTTTATCTTGGTTATCATTTAGCACTAACGTTGTGTTTCAGAGCCTGAAGTAGTAAAGACTTTATTCCTAGATGAATTTAATGCATTAATTTAGTTTTGCATCAGATCATGAATATATTGACAACTACTTGTATCACATCAATTTAATTTTAAGTTGCAAGCAAAATAAATGTTATATATTTATTGTGTTAAGTCAAAAGTAAGTCTGATTTTATAAATTGTCAGTTATTCTGGTTTTCTCTATTACAGAACCATTAAATAAATGTTCCGTTCCAAAATCTATATGTGACAAGTTCCTGAAAACAAGAATTTTTAAAAAATAAATTATTAAGTAGTATTTTATTGTGGATATATTCTAAATCACTATGCACTCATCTTTTGTGAGGCATTTGAGTTATTTTCTTTGGTCGTGTTACTCATGACTTCTTTTGATATCAAGCTAAGCTTAACTCAGAGTGTGTTGAACAATTTCCTTCAGGTTTTTTTTTGGGGGGGTTGGGGGAACCTCAAGAATAATTCTTAGGACAACTACCCCCCTTCCATTTTATGTTGCTATTTATGTTACTGCAATACTCATGAATTTAATTATGGTGTTTGCATACATGCAGACCCCTTTACTATGATGTTTGTACAAATGGTTGCAGTGTGCTCACACAATTGTGAGACTTAAATGATGCTATATATTTCAGTTACAGTGCTTTCGCATACATGCTTACTAGTTGCTTAAGACTGAACACATTTTGTTACCTGGAGATCATACCACTGTAGTGCTGCCAGAATCTCAGTGGAATGAGAAGTACTGTCTGTGGCTATACTTAGAGTTTCATGTTTTATTGGAAGGTGTTTTCTTATTTGAACTGCATTCCTTTTTTAATATTAGTATGTACATTGGTCCACCATATGTCTTTTTTTTTTTTTTTTTTTTTTTTGGTTTTTGGGCCACACCCGGTGACGCTCAGGGGTTACTCCTGGCTATGCGCTCAGAAGTCGCTCCTGGCTTGGGGGACCATATGGGACGCCGGGGGATCGAACCGCGGTCCGTCTCCTAGGCTAGCGTAGGTAAGGCAGGCACCTTACCTCCAGCGCCACCGCCCGGCCCCCCACCATATGTCTTGTTGAGTGAAGTTACTGTTCACTACTTCTTCAAAATTTTTTTGTTTGTTTTTTGGGGCCACACCCGATGATGCTTGCGGGTTACTCCTGGCCATGTGGTCATAAATCGCCCCTGGCTTGGGAAACCACATGGGATGCCAAGGGATCGAACCATGGTCAGTTCTAGGGTAGAGCAGGAAAGGCAGATGCCTTACCTCTTGCGTCAAGGCTCCGGCCCCTTCTTTACCTTTTTATGAATACATTTTTCTTTTGATTAATTGAGTTCTTTTTTCGTTGCCATGCTCAACTTTTTATTTTTTATTAATAATTTTTATTTTGACCAGAGTGGATTACACATCATTCACAGTAGTATTTTAGGTACATAGTGACATTGAATCAGGGGCATTCCCACCACCAATGTTGTCCTCCCTCCATCCCTGTTCTCAGCATGCATCCCATATCCCTCTTCCTTTGCTCCCGGGCTCTGTGTATATCTTGAATGTTAGACTTTTGTTAGATATATGTGTGCAAATACGTTTTCTCATTCAATTGTATGTCATTTGCTGTGATATAAAAATTTATTTTTTGTGTGGTGCCAATACACAACTTAAAAATATATACAAATATGTGATCATATGTGATAAAAAGCAAGATGGCCAGCATTGTGTAGGTAAATGTTTATATGGGAAAGTGGCAGTAAGGCATCAGAGAGTACCAGGTGGCAGATCACTCTCTGGATCCTTAGACTATGCTATATTTTTTAATTTAGGTGTGATTTGTGAGATAAGACAGGTTGACACATTATGCTTTTGTCATAATAGGTTTTGTGTGAACAGCTGACTCTGACTACCTAGAAGTTGAAGTGACCTGGCAAAGCTGTATTAAATTTTATTAGATGAGAGTATTGTAGCTCAAAATCTGTCCTAGGAAGTTTGGAAATATAACATTTTATTCATTATATGTGGGATCTTTCTTTGGGGCCATACCTGGATGTTCACAAAATTTTTTCCAAAATTGTGCTCAATCACTCCTAGAAGTGCTTGGGTACCATTTGAAGTGCTGGGAATTGAAACAGAGTTAACTGCATGTAAGACTGGTGCCTTAAATACTATACTATCTCTCGGACCTTTTTCTATTTTGAAATTTGTTTCTATAATAATTAAAAATAGGCAACATGATTTATAATGTTAAGGCAGGATTTCAGGCATGTGTTCCCACCTCAAATCCCACCACCCCAGAATCCCATACATAAATCTTCAATCAATGACTCAGGTTTCATGTCACTCCCAAAACAGACCTCTTGACAGAAACAAAAATGTTTTAAAATTTTATATATTATTTCATTTCCTTCCTTCCCTCCTTCCCTCCTTCCTTCCCTCCCTCCTTCCTTCCTTTCCTCCCTTCCTTCCTTCCTTCCTTCCTTCCTTTCCTCCCTTCCTTCCTTCCTCCCTTCCTTCCTTCCTTCCTTCCTTCCTTCCTTCCTTCCTTCCTTCCTTCCTTCCTTCCTTCCTTCCTTCCTTCCTTTCCTCCCTTCCTTCCTTTCCTCCCTTCCTCCCTTCCTTCCTTCCTTCCTTCCTTCCTTCCTTCCTTCCTTCCTTCCTTCCTTCCTTCCTTCCTTCCTTCCTTCCTTCCTTCCTTCCTTCCTTCCTTCCTTCCTTCCTTCCTCCCTCCCTCCCTTCCTCCCTCCCTCCCTCCCTCCCTCCCTCCCTTCCTTCCTTCCTCCCTCCCTCCCTCCCTCCCTCCCTCCCTCCCTCCCTCCCTCCTTCCTTCCTTCCTTCCTTCCTTCTTTCCTTCCTTCCTTCCTTCCTTCCTTCCTTCCTCATTCCTCCCTTCCTCCCTCCCTCCCTCTCGTCCTTCTTTCTTCCCTCCCTCTCTCCTCCCTCCTGTCCTTACTTCCTCCCTTTCTTTATTTTTTGTTTTTGAGCCACACCTGGCAGCGCTCAGAGCTTACTCCCGGCTCTGCTCAGAAATCACTCAAGGCAGGCTCAGCAGGTCATATGGGATTCTAGAATTTGAACCAGTCATTGCTGGGTTGGCCACGTGCAAACTCAACCGCTGTGCTATCTCTCAGGCCCCTATATTCTTTTTTTTTTTTTTAAGGAAAATATGTTAGATTTGATAGTCCCCTAAAGAGAGGTATCATTTTTTCATTGATCATAGGCAAAAGACTGGACACATTTTCTAATCCATATGTTCTGTATTTTACTTCATTTACAAGAATGCCGTTTACTATAATGTTACCTGAATCATTTTGATAAAAAACAATATTTCTTATTAAAGACTAATTTATTAAAACAAACAAAAAGGCACATATATATTTGTAGGAATTTTGGATAAGATAGGAGCAGAGACAATTTCACAAATTAACTATGAAAGCAGTTTATGATCCTTTGAGAAAATTTGGCCCAGTTTTTTTCCCTCCTA
Organism: Suncus etruscus; assembly: GCF_024139225.1. Taxonomy (NCBI): domain Eukaryota; kingdom Metazoa; phylum Chordata; class Mammalia; order Eulipotyphla; family Soricidae; genus Suncus; species Suncus etruscus. The sequence goes on along the minus strand of NC_064857.1, from coordinate 11,350,971 downwards.
CTTTCTTCAATTAAAGATGTTTCTTTTGAGGGAATGAAGCATATGAAAATCATTATGTTTCAATGGAGCAGTGATGCAAAGCAACTTCTCAGAAATGACTCAGAGGAATTGCTCTATGTAAGGACATCAAAATTTTTAAATTCAGGCTGTTTAAAAACCAAATGCAATATGGAAAAAGTGCTATGCAGATGAGGAATTGCAATCTCAAATCTCAATATATTATAAATGTTTTATCCTGATGAGGGAAAAACATTTTATGAGGTTACAAATTATCTTACTAATAGTCTTGATAAAAAAAAGAAGCAGACAAATTGTTATAGGGCAGAATTCCTTTCTACTTGAGGAAAGAAAGTCATTTCAAGCTAAAGGGACACAGGTTAATAGAATATATTGAAAATACTAAAAGTCATTTAGATTTTAAGATAAAAACTGTTAGACGAGGCCGGAGTAATGGCACAGCGGTAGGGCGTTTGCCTTGCACACAGCTGATCCAGAACACACTGCAGCAATTTGATCCCCTGGCGTCCATATGTTCCCCCAAGCCAGGAGCAATTTCTTAATGCATAGCCAGGAGTAACCCCTAAACGTCACCTGGTGTAGCCCAAAAACAAAACAAAAAAACCCAAACCAAACCAAACTAAAACAAACAAACAGAAAGAATAAAAAAAGAAAACACTTCATTATTATATGTGATATAAGAAAGGACTCAGGAAAAGAGTTAAATGGCTGTATGTTGTTTTGAGGCCCTAAGCTTGATTTTCATAATTTTCCCAATTGTTGAATATAATTCCATATGCCTTTGTCAAAACCATAAGAAAAGAGTTCAATCTTTGCTTCATGGTGGCTAAATGTAAGCAAGAAACACAACAAATCGTGCAACTTTCCAGTCATTCAAACAACCACCACAACAAAGAGGATAGGAGAAAATTTTAAAATAAAGAATAAACACTAAAGGAAATCATTTTAAAGAAATTAGTTAGTGAGGGATGGTATTCAATACTCATGGATAGAAAGTGGGTATGACAGAAAAGCTTTAGATGTCTGAGCAATGTATGTCTCAAACTTCACATGCCCGAATCCATGAATTTAATTTCTAGTGTGTGCATGTACCTAAATACAAATAGGTACAAACACACAGAAAAGTAATTATTAGACTATTCTAGTGCCTACTTGTATAAACTTGATCATATTTCTACCTCTTTGCTCTTTTATTATAAACTTGACACAAACAATAATCTCATGGGATTATTTACATCATGAAGTCTAATAAAGTTAGAAATGAAATATTCCTCATGAATATTGCTTGACCCATATAGGCTTTTTCCATACTTCAATCTTTCAGTTTCCAGAGAATCTGGTATATCTTGATAGGATATTTTTTAATTAAAAAGCTGTTTATTTAACTAAACAACTGCTGTAGTTAAAATGTACTTGTTAGTGTCTTAAAGTAACAACATGTCCGTATTTTATTCCACCAGAAAGTGCAAATTTCACTTATCGTTTAGGAATAAACAATAAATATGGATTAACACTCTTTATGTACTTAAATTTTATCACAGTTTAACAAACTACTATCTGATCACAAATTAACTATTATTTTTAAACCTATAAATTTTGTAAAATTATTTTTAATTTTTTGGTTTATTTTAAATTCAATATATGTATATACCAAATTCAAATATATGTACCAAATTCAGTGGCTTTTAAGATTAATCCTGGATCTATGTTAAGGAATCACTTTTGGTGATACTCAAATGTTCATTTTTTAGAATTAATATCAAAATATATCATTTTATTCAAATATATATCAAAATATATGATATTGATTTTTAATTATATTTATTTAAGCACCATGATTACAAACAAGTTTGTAGTTGGGTTTTAGTTGTAAAAATGAACACCCTCCCCCTTCTCCAGTGCAACTTTTCCACCACCTTGTCCCCTTCTCCCTCCTCCCTCACCCCTTTCCTATATTCGAGTCAGGCATTCTACTTCTCTCACTTATTAACATTGTCATGATAGTTGTCAGTGTAGTTATTTCTCTAACTAAACTCATCACTCTGTGAGTTTTTTCTTAAAACCCATAGACAAGTGAGAGGATATTGTGACTCAAAAGTTCTTATGTGGTGCTTGCTGAAGATAGAATTAAAATTTTTCATGAGCAAGAGCAAGCACCCTACATGCTACAGGCCCCAGAAAAATATGCCTTTATATGTATAATATTATTTTTAAATATTAACTTAGTCACTCTTTAAAAATTTTAGCTATTCTAAAGGACATTAATTAATATATGATAACTTTAATTTCTATTTATCTGATGACTGATGATATTGGTGTTGAATGGTCACAGTTGGAGTTCCCTGTATGAAATTCAAAACTGACCTTCATAAGAAGGCAAAGGGAGATTGACTGCAGTGAAATAATATTCAGATTGCTAGGTTACTGCTTTTTATAAGCAATAGATTTAACACATGAGGCTTATCTTAGGAAGCTACAGGCAAGTCAATCTCTACTGTAGTCCTCCAAAACCTTAAATATTTATGTAGAGATCTTAATAGAGTTTAGTAACATCTATGATACAGATGATCTCAAAGTAATTTTTCCAAATCCTAGAAGTAGCCTCCTGTACTGGAACACTGGACACAATGTACACACTATGAACAGGAGAAAGAAATAAGAAGCATATGATTGCACATGAGTATAACTAACTCTTTTTCTACTCTGCTCATATTCCCTTGCTACTTACTTCAACACTCTATCCCTATGACTACTTACTACTTATTATAATTTACCACTTTTCGCCTCTTCCACTATGCTCAATGAGTGGTTAAAATGTATTTTATTAGCATGAAGGTAAAATATTTGTTAGCTGGCTGGCTGGCTGGTAAAATATTTGTTGGCTGGCTGGCTGGCTATTTGACTTCCTTAGAAACAAACATTACTGAAACATTGAGATGTATACCAGAGAAAATATATTAAAGTAATGATTCCCCAAAAAAGTAACAACTTTTTTCCATTAAGGGTTCATGGTCTCAACAACTGGTTTATTAAGTCCCTGAGACTTGGGATGCAATCATGGCAAGCATATTTGTGTTCTCATTTGTGTTCTTTAATTACGATGATGCATAAGCAAACTCATCAGTTATGAACACTGCATTCTGCTTAGATAATGACACAGGTGACACTGTGGGAAGCAGCAATAATGTCCAAGACAAGGCTATTTTGGAGATAGTTTTTCTCAGAAGAGATATTTTAGCTCAAATAAGGATAATATGTTTTGTAAACTATCATAGAATCTTTGTTTACATACATTTAGTTTTTTTTAACGTATGCTGTAACAAAACTTCAGGCAGAATGAAGAAACCATGATAATAGTCCTATGGTTATCTAAGTGGAAAGCAGATCATGAAGAAGGGATGCTGGTAAGTTTTGTTATGGTAGAGTAGATCCCCCTTTGTCCTATTACTATTGTAAATACAGTATTTTATTGAATAGAAGTGGAGGACAGGTGCAATCTTGTCTTATGCCAAATCTGAGAGAAATACATTTTAGTTTTACCCCATTGAGTACAATGTACACTGCTAGTGGAACCAAGATTCCAAAATGAGGATCTGGTGAGACGCAGGTCTGGAAGCAAACGTTGATGCAGGAAGAAATCCACAGTGAAAAGGTACAAGAATGGGTTCAAGAAATTTTGCTCTCAAGCAAGGAATTCAACCACCCAAGATTTCTGCTTTTAAAAAGGAATGCAGCTTAGTAAAAGAAGCCCAAAGAATGAGCCTCTGCCTTCCTCAGACCCCTGCTTTTATTGACAAGAACCAGGCCATACCCTAGGATGGGAGAGGAATACCAAGAAGAAAACAATCAAATATCCCATCACCAGATCACTTCCTAGGGTGAGGTACGAATATTGCTTAGGGTAGGACCAGTAAACCAACATTTCTCCCTAGTTGACTTTATAGAAAAACAAAATAATTTACATCCCATGATTCTAATAATTACGTGACTACATTCCCATGATTATGGTATATGCCTCTAAAGATAAAGGCTGGCAATATTTTTGCATAGGTGCAACAATGTTCGGAAGACCTAAAGAAAAACTTTGGGCCTAAAAACAGGTTATCCCTACCAATGAAGCATCCTGCCTTAGGACCATCTGTAGGCTCCAGGTACACAAGTTTTTCTAACCCCATAATCTTTCTATAAGATCCAAGGAAAGCTTCTCCTCAAACACAGTTTTCTCTGTAGGTTGTGGATTAGTCCATCTTGGAACAAGTAGGTGTCAAGACAGTTCCATTCATTCCTACCCCAATCAATAGTTCACCATGGGTTGTGAAAAAGATATGGCTTTGACTATGTTGAGAAAATATTCTTCAATTGTGATATATAGCAACTTTCCTTTCTGATTCAGTTTATTACATATTTTTTCTTTTGTGAATCTTGCTAATCTTGTTTTTTTAAGAAGTAACTTTTGTTTTCTTTTTTGTTTTCATTGATGATTTAGATATTTTTGGATTTTCATTTCATTAATTTTTGTCCAAGTTGTCATTGGGTATACATTCAATTAATTTCTGCTTTAAGTTTTATTATATCCTGCCTGTCTTTTCTGCATGTTTTTGGCTTATTCTCTTGGTAATTTTCCAATTTATTAAGCTGTGTCATTAAGTTATTTGTGTAAGACCTTTCTTCTTTCCTGATTAATGTTTGAAAAATTGTAACATTTCCCCATAGTGTAGCTTTTGCATTGTCCCATAAATTATGATCATATGAGTCTTTAATCTTATTTGTTTCCAGAAGTCATATGTTATTCTCTCTGATCATTTCTCAGTAATGAGCAGTTTAATTTCCAGGTGTTTCTGTTTTTAATTTCTTCATTTCTTTTTGTAATTCACTACTATTTTTAGTGCATCATGATCTCAGAAGATAGTCAATACAATTTCTATTCTCTTGGTTTTATTGTTGCCCAGCATGTGTTCAATCTTGGAGAAGGCCTCATGTGCATTGGAGAGGAATGTGTATTCAGTGCTTTGGAGATAAACATCCCTATAGTTTTGGATTTCATAACATGGCTCAAATGACCCGTATAATTCATAGGTTGTTTGTATTTGAACTTTTATTCACTAACATGCATTAGTTAAACCTATGTAGTAAATTAATATTTTGTAGAAAAATAAAATTTATATTATACCCTTATCTCCTATACTAGATATGTGGACATAGAAATATTTCTTAATAAGATATATTTCCAATAAATCATTTTACTTTTATTCTGAAGTAATTCACCTACCTGTAGTGTGTTCCATAAAAAAATGACTTTTGTGCACAGACCATTCATTTTTTAGCTGAACCTATTCACCACTCACTGCTCAAGCTAATTGCCATTTTTATACAATAACAAGTTGATTTAAGAGCATTGTGATGCGGGGCCGGAGAGATAGCATAGAGGTAAAGCATTTGCCTCTTATGCAGAAGGTCGGTGTTTCAAATCCCAGCATCCCATATGGTCCCCTGAGCCTACCAGGAGTGATTTCTGAGCATAGAGCCAGGAGTAACCCCTGAGCACTGCTGGGTGTGACCCAAAAACCAAAAAAAAAAAAAAAAAAAAAAAAGGAGCATTATGATGGATGCTAGTTTCTTTATGATGCTTGGCAGAAAAAATCCTTTGCATCAAATTGCGTATAATCAACAAATGCCTGTCAACAAACACATATTACTCAATTTTCACTATATTAAGTGAGTGTTGGTACGTATAAGGACTAAAAAGAATTATCAACAGTTCTCAATTTGCCCTTTTCCTTCAATAATTTTCTTTTTATTGATTGTTATTACCCTTGAGTGTATAATTTATTACAATTGAATAGTTATAACATTAAAGAATGAGGCAAGTCAAAAGTGTGCTTCAATAATTACTTTTAGAGATTCTTTGGCGATCTGTCCCTTGGTCCCCAAGGTGATTATTTTCCTGGCTGAGAACTAAGATGTCTGCTGCTGGCTCACAAGAACTAATTTCTAAACAAGAGAGTTATCCCCACTCTGCTCCAGTGAGGTCCATTGTCTCATGTATAGTGACTGACAAGGGGACTGTTTTATTCCATATTCCCTTGTCACTTCCTCAGACTAAATAAACACTGAACAATTTTTTTTTTATCTCAGCATGGGATTACTTTTAGATTTTAAACCTATTATGAAATAGATAGAAGTTCATTAATTTAGATAAACCCCAAACTGCATGATTTGAAAGAATTGATACACTAGATTATTAAAATTAAAGTCTTCACTTTAAAAGTTAATGTCAAAAATGGGGCCGGCGAGGTGGTGCTAGAGGAAAGGTTTCTGCCTTGCAAGCGCTAGCCAAGGAAGGACCGAGGTTCCATCCCTTGGCGTCCCATATGGTCCCCCCAAGCCAGGGGCAATTTCTGAGCACTTAGCCAGAAGTAATCCCTGAGCATCAAATGGGTGTGGCCCCCCCAAAAAAAGTTAAGATAAAAAATGTAAAAAAATGAGAAGACATATCACACACTTAGATAAAGTACTTATAATAAATAAACTATCTAGGGAACAGAGCAGTAGGGCATTTGCCTTCTACGTGCTAATCTAGGACAGACCGCAGTTTGATCCATCAGCGTCCCATATGGTCCCTCAAGTCAGGAACAATTTTTGAATGTATAGCCAGGAGTAACCCCTGAGCATCTCTGGGTGTGGACCCCCCCCACTAAGTAATAAATACATAACCTTTCTAAACCAATGGTTTTCAACCTTTATATACCTGTAGATTGGCAATGGTCTACCAGATACTGGGTAGAAATTATTGTACTAAAGACTAGTTTTTTTTTTCTATTTATTTTTGGACTAAATTTAGCAGTGCAAAATGCTTTCTCAGGGCTTATTTTTAGCTCTCTGTTTCTAGATAGGATTGGGGTCCTGGTATTAAACCCAGGTAGGCTGAATGAAAGATAAGCCACCCATTGTACTATATCTTCTACCCAAACCCTAGTGAGGTCACAACTTCCGAGGGGTCCATGCTACTAAATGTATGGGTCATGAAAAATTTGGTGACAATAGAAGATTCCTGAATATACAATTACCAGAAAATAATTCAAAACCAACAACCCAGTGAATGTGAGGTGCTTCTTGCAGTCCTTACCTATGTTACAATTACAGGTAAAATGTGGAAAACGTTAAAACCTACCTGTAGCAATATAATGTAATGTAATGTAATATAATACAATATAACATAGTAAATACACAGCTACTCCTCTCTTAACGACCAAGTCCCATTTCAACGACTTGGTTGTTAAGCGAATTGGTCATTAAGTGAGGAACTTCATGTACTGTATACAGTAGTACAGTATATGCATAGTTCTTGACAACACAGTATTCTGAATAAGTAAAAGTTCCAGAAATATCAAACTGAAAACTTCCATTTGTTTTAATTTGCATAGGTTGTGTAATTTACACACAGTACTAAAGTTAGGAAAGTTAGGAAAGTAGGTACATTAAAACACCAAAAACCATGGTACTGTACTGTAGAGTGTACAAGATGGAAAAGAGATATTTAAAATAAAATAAAATAATGGTGAAGAGATGGTCGTAAGTGCGAATGGTCGCCAAACAGGTAGGTCATTAAGGAGGGAGTATCTGTAATATAATATAATGTGACGTGATGTGATATGATATGATATGATATAATATAACATATACCTTTAATCTACCAAGAACTCTTAAAACTCAAGAATGAAAAGGAAATCAGGTCGTTTAAAAATGGGCCCAAGACTTTAACAGACATTTTTTTGGGAGGTGGGATCTCCCGCTGACACTCAGGGCTATGTGTTCAGAAATCGCTCCTGGCTTGGGGGACCATCTGGGATGCTGGGGAATCAAATTGCAGTCTGTTCTAGGCTGGTGTGCGCAAGGTATATTGCCTTATGGCTTGACCTATTTAACAGACATTTTATCTAAAAGATATATAAGGTCCTAAAAGATACTTATAGGAATTAAGACACTTGTCTTGAAACCTGCTGATTATGGTTTAACTTGGGTATCACAATACATGGTCTTGTCTCCTGCCTCCTACACCACTGAGTCATTCCTGTGCACCTGTAGCCCTGCCCCCAACTTCCTGTTTTCCTAACTTCTTTTGAGAAGTTAATCCCACCTGGTTGATCAGCCCTGCCCACACCTGGGATGGGGCTGGGGTTTTTTTTGGGGGGGGGGTTAATTAAAGAATAAAAGGTGCTGGCTTTGGGGGAGGGAAAGGAGAGAGACACATGAAGAGAAGCAGCAATAAGCAGAGAGGGCCAGCAGAAAGCTTAGCAGAGAAGCACTTGTGAGGAAACAGATTTGGTGGAGAGGGCCATGGAATAAAAAGCAAGCTGACTCTGATGAAATTTTAACTGACTGCTTGTGAATTATTTCTCCACTACTATCCTTCACCAGACCTATCTGTAAGGGATTAGAAATACAGTGACTGGTGTGATCTCACCCAACACGTGGACTCATTATTTTAGATTTTAATTTACACACACAGAACCAGGAGTAAATCCTTAGCACCACTGGGAATGGCCCCAAAGAAAAGAAACAAAAAACAAAACCAAAGAGATAACTGAAATAGTTATATTAAAGAATACTCCTTAGTGTTTTCCAAAACATGAAAAATGATATCCACATATTTAGTACTTAAGAATTAGGGGAGGCAAGTAGTAATTTCAGGTACATTTGGTGGGGCTCTATTTCTGTTTTTTTTCTGTGTAAAGAAAATATCCAGAAAAGTTCAGAATGATACTATTTTGGAATAAGAGATTGGTAGGTAAATGAGTTTAGAAACTGGTTGCAGCCAGAGAGATAGCATAGTGGTAGGGCATCTATCTTGCATGCTGCTGACCCAGGATATACCCAGGTTCAATTTCCAGGCATCCCATATAATACCCTGAGCCTGCCAAGAATGATTTCTGAGTGCAGAGCTTGAGCACCGCTGGGTGTTGCTAAAAAACAAAACAACACAAAGAAAGTGATGAGGCTATGAAGTGATGAGGCTAAAAAATGAATTCTCATTTTTTTTGCTGGCAAGGTACAATTTCTTATTGTAATTTCTAAGATAATTTGGAAATTTCTTATAAAACCAAATACCTCATTATTGGACCCAGCAGTCACATCGATAGCCATTTTCCCATAGGACTTGAAAAGTTATGTTCACTCAAAAACTTGTACACAGATGTTTATTGCATCTTTATTCATAATTGCCAACATTTGGAAGCAAACAAGATGTCCTTCAGGAGTAGAATGAATAAATAAACTCTGTTGTTTTCTTTTTTTACAAATGGTGCAATATTATTCAGCACTAAAAAGAAATGAGCTATCAAGACTCTAAAATACATGAATAAGTAAGTGAATTTTACTAAGAAAAGAATCCAATCTAAAAAAAACTATACACTATATTATGTCAACTGCACAGTATTCTAGGAAAGGCAGAATTATGAAGACAATGTCGTAAAGATCAGTGGTTTCCAGGGATTGAGCAGGTGTTGTGGGATCTGCAGATGGAGCTTAGAGCATTCTGGGGACAGTGAAGTCTCATATCTGCATGATTCGGTCATTGATGATTGCTATTTTGTGTTTGTTTAAACACAAATTATAGATATATACATACACAATGAGTAAATATACTTTGGTATACACACATGTAATCATCCATATGCATGTATACATATGTATATAAATACCATAAGTGAATTATAATACAAACTAACTGGGTAATCATGATGTGTGAAAAATAGTCATTTAAATTGTATAAATGTCCTAATCTGGTAGAGGTTGTTGATGAAGACACTTTGCTTATATGAGGGTAGTGGGAATATGAGAAATAATTTACTCTAATTCAATATAAGCCTAAACTGTTAAAAAAGGTATTTAATCATTTTTTCAATAATACAAGTGAATACAATGTAAAAAATGCTACAGTGATTTAAAGTTAATATATAATTAAGAACTTTGAAATGAACTATATTAATATAGTAAGTATATATACGTATATACTTATATATACATATATATTTATGTATGTATTTATATGTATATATACATACATATATATGTGAGGTATCTATCAGAGGATCCCAGATTTATTTGGACTACTGATCCATTTTCAAAAACATTCACTCAGTGCCCCCAAATATAACTTATTTAAGTAAAGCAAGAAGAATATGGCCCTAGTTAAAACCAAGGTTATTACATCCTTCAGCATCCTCCCAGTGTCCTCCAAGGTGTGATGTTGCCTACTGAGGACACTGGCTTAAAGTAGCTGCTCTTGCTTTATTAGAATTAAGGCACATGCAAAGATACTGGAGTATAATCTAATAAAAATGAACACTTATTGAGGCTGGAGACATTGTACAGCATGTAAGGCCCATGTCTTGCACACTGGTTACCTGGATTTGAATCTTGGCACCACATCTAGCCCCAAAGCCTGCCAAGAATGATCTCTGAACAAAGAGACAATACTTAACTGCAAGCACCACCAGCTTTGGCCAAAAGGCCGCAAAAAAGAACCAACATAAAATAAATATTTATTGAGTTTTATAGTAATTGTTTTTCATAGTACATATTACATAATACAAAAAATACAATTGTATGAAAATTAATTTGCTTTAATTTTAGCCATCAAGGAAACTGGGATTTGCTAGTATTTGATGAGACTTATTTCTGGGACTGTAATTTAGGATTATGCAACAACAACAACAAAAATCTTTTGTTAACCACACCTGCAAAATACCAGTTTGTGTTTTCAAATACTAGTGACCTGTGGACATTTGATACCCAGAAACACACTTATCCCATTTAACAGCCCAAGATAACTTTCATAGAATATGTGTGAATGGAGCTTGGATACAGACATTTGAGAAATGGACAGCTTTTAGAGTATTATAAGACATTAAGAAATATTGACACTTGGGGCCGGGCGGTGGCGCTAAAGGTAAGGTGCCTGCCTTGCCTGCGCTAGCCTTGGACGGACCGCGGTTCGATCTCCCGGTGTCCCATATGGTCCCCCAAGCCAGGAGCAACTTCTGAGCACATAGCCAGGAGTAACCCCTGAGCGTTACCGGGTGTGGCCCAAAAACCAAAAAAAAAAAAAAAAAGAAATATTGACACTTGATATTAAAAACACAGGTTGGATGAGATGTAGACTATGAGAAACCTGTGACATTACTTTGTGTGTGTACTTATGTGTATGTTCTATATTTGTAAATATTAAAGTCTTTCTAGAGATCATGGTATAAATTACTGGTTACCAGGGCTTTAGGTATCATTAAACCGTCTCTTCAGCCACTATACTCTCTTTATAAAGTCCTCTCAGTCTTTATTATTTTCTCACATGTCCAATTTCTCATTCATTGTCTTTCTAATATGCTGTGCAGCCCTGGTATTGCCTTTACCAATTACTCCTTAAACTTTTTTATTTTATATTTATATATTTATATTTTATATTATATTATATTTATATATATTTATATATATTTATATTATATTATATTTATATTTATTTTATTACTCCTTAAACCAAATTCTCTTATAACTTGGGTTATTTTTAAGCCAAAATTTTATTGAGGTATACTTCTATAAAATATGCCTTTAGAGTGTCTGGCTTGGTTTTAGTTCATGTATAAAGTTGTTTATCATTCTGATGAGGTGATAGAACATTTTATCATGCCCCACAGAACTCTCATGAACTTTCGGTCAAAACCTGCCTCTGGGTAACCTCTCTTGTATATTATTTTTTGTCAGTTTTGAATTGCTATACTTGCATCTAGATTAAATTATATAGTAAGAATTGTTTTGTGCTTCACTAGTTTTAATTTTCTAAATGATTTTGAAATCCATCCATATTGTTGCTTGCTGTTGCTTGTACCAGTATTTTAGTTTCATTGTTTATAATCGCACCAATATTTAACTCAGTTATTGTATGATTATTCCATAGTTTATCTATTCATAGTTCATGGTCATTTGAATTTTTTCCAGTTTTCACTTATGAGTAATATTTTTATAAACATTAACATATAACTTTATGTGATAATCTTTTGTTTAAAATTTTTATTGCATCAACAAATATAAGTGAGGTAATATCTGTGTCATGTCTTACTACATGGACAACTGACTGTTTTTCAAAGTATCTATGGTAGGATATTCCTATTAGCTAGATGTGAGAATTCCGGTTTCTACTATCTTTGATGGCTCTCAGAACTGTAAGTTAATTTAATTTTAGCAATTCTGGCAAGTGAGTGGTGATATCTTAATGTAATATCTTAATAACATCCTAAATCTTTTTATTTTTTATTTTTATTTTTTATAACTATTTAAGCACCTTGATTACAGACATAATGTAGTTGAGTTTCAGTCATAAGCAGAACATCCCCCTTCATCCGTGCAACATTCCCACCATCAATTCCCCCCTCCCTCCTCTCACCCTTGCCTGTATTCAAGACAGGCATTTTATTTCTCTCAGGCATTAACATGATTAACATGTTAGTTGTTAGTGTAGTTATTTCCCTATCTGCACTCACCGCTTTTTTGTGATGAGCTTCATATTGTGAGCCAGTACCTCTGACCCTCATCTCTATTGTCTTTGGGCATTATTACAATAATGACTTTAATTTTTCTTAAAACCCATATATGAGTGAGACTATTCTGTGTCTTCACTCAGAATAATAGATTCTACGTACATCCATATTGAGGAAAATTTTATGACTTTATCTTTCCTGATGGCTGCTTAATAGTCCATTGTGTATATGGACCACAGTTTCTTTGGCCATTCATCTGTTCAAGGGCATCTGGGTCATTTCCAGATTCTGACTATTGTAAATAGTGCTGCAATGAATATAGGTGTGAGGAAGGAATTTTTGTATTGTGGTTTTTGTGTATAGCTGGATCATATGGGAGTTCGATTTTTAGTTTTATTATAATTTACTTTTAAGGTTTTTTTTTTTAATGAGCCAGTGCTTAGGTATTGTTGGCTCTCCACTCAGGAGTCATTCTTGGAAGTCTACCAGAACCATATACTATATTGGGATTCGAACCTGATTTGGCTGTTTAAAAGGAATGTATCTAATATGCTAATCTAAAAATATTAATTTTACTTTTCATTTCTGTAATAATAGTGGACTACTTTCATCAAATTTTCTGCTTATATGTATTATTTTGTTTCCATTTAAAGAAGATACTGAGTCTTTTTTTATCGAGTTTTTTTGCAAATATTTTCTCTTTTCAGCTTGTATATCTTTGTTATTTGTATATTTTAAAGAGAAAATATTTTAAAATGGGACAACAGACTTCTCTTATGTTTAATTGTGTAGGATTTATAGTTAAAGCTCATATATATAACTTTGATCTATTTTATGTTATATTTTAATTATTGTATATGTCTAAGGTAAAGGTTGAAATTCCTTGGTATCTATTCAAATAGTCAACATCTCTGAGAAAATTGTATTTCCAAATAATTACATTGGTAAGTCTGTTAAAAAAAACTTAGTTGTTTAATAACTGAGTCATTCTTAAATCTATCCTGCTTTTATAATACTTTTGAATCCTGTTCCAATACAAACAACATTGTATTAGTTATAATAGCTTATTAAAAGACTTAAAGTCAGAGTTTTGAGTCCTTACACTTGATCTCATAACATTTTTTTAAATTTTGAATTTTTTTGATCCGTGCCCCTCTAAGTTTTAGAATCAGCTTGATGGATTTACAAGAAATGCTTGCCATTTTTTGACTGAGATTGCATTTAATTGATCACTTAGGGTAGAATTGCTATTACACGATAGGATTTTAGGCATAGAGCCAACATTGTGATCTCAATTAAGCCTTAGAAGTTCAGATGCATTACTATTTTTTTATATAAGATAGTTTCCATAATTTTCTATGAATGTTTACTTACAGGGGTTAGAGTAATAGTACAGTGATTGCTTTGAAGTGCCCCACCTATTTCTTTCTCTGGCACTGTTTATGGTCATTCCAGCGAGAGTGACCCATGAGCAGGAATTAGGAATAAGCCATGAGCATAGCCAGGTGTACATCACTCCAAAAAATAAACAGGGAAAAAGAAAAGGATTTTTGATGATATATTAATTAATTATATACTCATGTGATTAATTTCTAGATTTAATTTATGGTCACATTTTATGTCCCCCCTTTTTTAAAATGGACTAATATCAAGCCCCAGGAAAACAAAGTCATGCATATTATGACAACTTGGGTGGAACCTAATGGTACTGGGCTTAAAGTAATAAGCTAGAAGACAAAGGACAAATACAAGATGATTTCACTCATTTGTGTTACACAGGAATAAAAGATCAAGTATATGGTTTGTTATAAATTGATACTGTACATACTCTTGATATATTTCCCCCATATGCCATTGTGTATATGCCACAGCTACTTTATTCATTAATGTTCTTGTATCTTTGGTCATTTTCATACTCTACTAAGAGTTGAATGTATTGAATTAATCTTTTAGTCTTGGAGGTGGATAGCTAGAAGAGAGATAGCTGGGCTAATGAAAGATCATTCTTACTTTTTATTTATAATGCATTTAAGATATTCAGGTAACTAAAATAAGGCCTTTGGAGATTAGTGTGTGTGCAAGTAAAACCAGTGTAAGTCAGGGTTCAGATCAAGCAGGGATTTATGTACTAATGAGGACTATTTAACTTAGCTATAAACTAATTGTCAGAAACAGTTCTGCCTTAATTTATGTAGGATAAGTATTTGACCTTTATATAAGAGTTTTGCTTCTCATTCAGATTTAGAATAAATGTCAGAGTTCAGTTTGAAGAGTGAGGCTGATTTTCTTAGTAAGTGAAATAGCAGGATAATTATTCCAGACAATGAAAGCACAGGGATGTGAAAGAAACAGGCCACTTTTTGATTGGCATAAAATAGGGCATAATTGGACAATAGTATATTTGTTTGTAGTTGCAGTGGTATTGGTATATGTGTGGAATAAAGAAATGAAACTGTTCAGGTGGGAGTTCTAAAAATATGCAAAGGTAGAGGATTCTAAAATGTGCAAAGGTATTTGTAATCAATTGAAACACTAATATTGAACATTTTTTAAACTTCATTGATTGTTAGATTGATTGATTGGTTGTTAGGCCATACCCAGAGGTGCTCAGGGGTTACTCCTGGCTCTGCACTCAGAAATTGCCCCTGGCAGGATGGGGGACCATATGGGATGCCAGGAATTGATTCAGGTTCCTCCTGGGTCAGCCATATGCAAGGCAAATGCCCTACTGCTGTGCTATCTCTCTGGCCCCTAATATTAAACTTTTTATCCTTATATCTACTTACACATAGATATTGTCTTTTAAGACAAATTGGATATAAAATTAGATATATTGTTCTTGCTAAAAATCATTTCTGAATTTCTATTTCTTTCAAAATATGCCTAAATACCAGTCGCTTTTGAGGTAATTTATTATCTCCCTCCATATTTCCAGTCAATTTATATTTGCTTATTACTTCCAAGAATAAGATTATCTACCTGGCTGATTCCTACCAGGTAGCTCCTATCATTTGGGTTATTTTTTAAGTCAAGGAACACATATAAAATTTTATCTTTAGTTTATTTCTTCCAGTGTGCCTGTCTTTAATTCACTTCCACCATGGTTTTCTGAACACTGGTTATACAAGATCTCACCCTAATTCTGTTGCATTTTTTTTTTTACTATGTCTTACCAGGATCATAAAACTTCTTCTGCAGAAAATCATTACTTCCTACCAGGTGTTTTGTTTAGTTGCTGAGAATGCTCTAAAGTAGAATAAACACATTGATTAATTGATACTAAAATCAATAACATTGAAAATTCTATTTGAGTCAAGCTAATAAAAACAGTTCAAAAACTACATAAAAATGTATTAGACTATCTAAAACATTTTTCACAATGCTGTTTAATATTTATAGATAAATTATGAGTACCTGAAAACATTACAGTAATAGAATGCATATATAGTTTTACAGATTTTCTTTCCAATTTTAAAAAAAATTAACATATATTTTACCTTTGGGCAAACAGATGTGGACTTTGAGTGCTATATTTGCAAAATATCACCAAATTGAAGTAAAGAAACATAATGAGGTTAGAGCCAGACAATTATGCATTCCTTGCTTTCAAACACCCCATGTTCGAAAATAATGCAAAATCCCAGCTGAACTATTTGCTCAAGTTCTCTAAGTTAGGGGCTGGAGTGGTAGCACTGAGGTTGGGCATCTGCATTGTATGCCTCTGACCCAGGACAGACACAAGTTTGATCCCTGGCATCCCATATGGTCCCCCAAGCCAGAAGTGATTTCTGATCATAGAACCAGGAGTAGACCCTCAGTGCTGCTGAATGTGCCCCCCTCAAAGAAAACAAAGAATAAGTTCTCTTAAGTTATTTGATACTTTAAATAAATTTGGGGAATATATAATAATTTAGGCATACACCACTTTTTGTTTTTAAGAATAACTGTAGCATCTATAATGGAGTGCATTTGGTCAAAGTATTAAATTATTAATATTTAATAAACTTTATTTAAATTTTAGAAAAAATGCAAATAATATGTCTTGCGTTTTGGACATTGTGGCTGTTTTGATCTTGTTCTCCATACTCTGTAGCAGTATAATGGGAGTAAGATCAATTTTATCATTACCTTGGGAGTATATAATTCAGTAATATTCACAATTCTTTGTTCCGTTATTTTTAATGTATAGTCATTCTTGTAAAGGATTAAGTCTTGTCAGCAACAAAGTTTCATTATTTTGTGCAATAGTAACAAGTAAAATTTAGCCTCAAAGTTTTTATCGTATGTGACATGAAATGGTCACATACAGGGCCCGGAGAGATAACACAGCAGTGTTTGCCTTGCAAGCAGCCGATTCAGGACCTAAGGTGGTTTATTCGAATCCCGGTGTCCCATATGGTCCCCCGTGCCTGCCAGGAGCTATTTCTGAGCAGATGGCCAGGAGTAACCCTTAGCACCACCGGGTGTGGCCCCAACCCCCCCCCCCAAATGGTCACATACAGACTAGAGTACAGTTATAGACTAACTTTCTTCTGAAGCTTAATGCAGTGAGACTTAGGTTAATATTGGAGATTGTAGTTATCTATGAATATGGCCTTTCTTATAATATAGTCCTCAGGAAACTTAACTGAGGGCTAATATTTATTCTTGCAGTTTATTTAATCTCCAAAGTCAGGAGTCAAACTAGACTTGACTATAAACTTAGCTAGTCTTAATAGAGTAGAGAATCTGTACTTGCCTAAATATATGACTTCTCCATGGCAAATAGCTCTTGCCAATGGATATAGGTCAAGAGCAAAGACATGAGATATTGTAATGATCCTTGTTAAACATACTCCTTTTCCTCAAGTGCTGAATTGAAACTGGAGTGTATTCAAGGTTCCTTTCCTATAAGTTTACTTTATAACACAAAGGCAAAAAATATTTTATCAAAACTGGCTGATACAGTATTTTATGCTATAGTTATGATCTCAAAGTTTCTACCAATAATGCCAATTGTTTCTAGGGGAAATGTTAGATCTCTGGAGAGACTCTAATTACAATATATATCACTCTTATGTATGCTTTATGTTATTGAAGAGACATCATATTTAATGTATTGTTTATTCCTTAATTCTGAGCTCACCTCTATAACTAATACCCAAATAAAATATAGAGTATATATTCATGCCGCAAGTGACATCATAGTCCTCCTTTTTTAAGGCACAGTAGAGACAACAATTCAGAACTATGTTTTCCACAATTTAGCACAGTAAAAACACCACCACAAAGTACAGAGGTGCTTTGTGTGAAAAGCAAAACAAAACAAAACAAAAAACAGAATAAGTAGAATAAGTAGAGCATAAACAGGACAATTTTTTATTTTTGCAGGTTTTTTTTTAACACACCAACTATATTCAGTTTTTACTCCTAATTCTATTTTCAGAGACTGTTGGTGGAACTCTGAGGTGTCATATGTGGTGAAGGGAATTGCATGTATCAAGTTGGATGCATGCAAGTCTGTGTGCTAACTCTACAGCTTCCAAAAACACTTTTTTTAATAGCAAGATTGCCAAAGAAGGTCTATTGGCTGACTTAAAGGATTTTACACTTTGTACATATCTATAAATCACTGAAAATAGCACAAATACTATACTTAGAGTAGCAAATATAATTTCATGAGTTGGTGAAAATTAAATAATATAGAATCCATGAATGATGAGAATAATATGAATACATATGCTTCTCAGATGTTTGACATGATAATTTTATTTCTTAATTATATTTCTATTTATTAATTTATTCTTAGGTGGAATTCTTAAATTATAGAGTATGAGTTAATTTTTAGAATTTATGGGGTTTATTTTTAACTTTATCTGGATGTTCCAACCTGACATATCAAATATATTCCTGCACCTAAGTTCTTGCTGCATGAATTATTTTGTACAGTTCAAAGTTTGTGAAGGGTCCCTTTCTCCTGCATCCATGGTGACACTGGTTGTTCTTGTTCTTTATGATGTATGCCAATCTCTGTAGCATGAGTTGATAACTCATTATTGTTTGATTTGCATCTCCATGGTGACTAATGATGTGGAACAGTTTTTTCATGTACCTTTTGGATATCTTGAGGAAGTTTCTTCTATCTTCCCCCATTTTTTATGGGGTTGGATATATTTTTAAGATCTACCAGTGCCTTTTATGAGAGTTGGATAAATAATTTTTCTAATCTTTGGGGCATCTTTGTATCTTGGTCATCATTTCCTTTGAGGTGCAGAACCCTCTTATTTTAATGTAGCTATACTTGTTTGCTTGTGTGTGTGTGTGTGTGTGTGTGTGTGTGTGTGTGTGTGTGTGTGTGTGTAAAAACATGGACCAGAAAATAAGAATTTGAGTTTTCTTTTTTGTTTGTTTGTTTTTTGTTTTTGTGGGCCACACCCGTTTGATGCTCAGGGGTTACTCCTGGCTAAGCTCAGAAATTGCCCCTGGCTTGGGGGGACAGTATGGGACTGGGGGATTGAACCACAGTCCTGATCCTTGGCTAGCGCTTGCAAGGCAGACACCTTACCTCTAGCGCCACCTCGCCGGCCCCATGAGCTTTTGTTTGACCCTGCAATTTTCATTTGAGAAAACTAGAAATTGAGCTTTCATTCAACTTGAAAAGTTCTGCTCCTAGGAATATACTTTAGGAACTCCAAAACTTAATGCAGAAAAGATATCTGCACTCCTAAACTCATTACAGTACTATTTACAATAGCTAGAATCTGGAAATAACCCAAGTGCCCAAGAACAGATGAGTGAATAAAGAAACTATGGTGCATCTGGACAATGAAACACCGTGTGGCTTTTAGGAAAAATCAAGTAATAAAATTTGCATATACATGGATAGGATTAGAAAGTATCATGTTAATTGAAATGAGTCAGAGGGAAGACAGAGAAAGATCACACTCAATGTGGGATATAAAAATCACCATAGTATAACAATAGAAACAAGGGAGGACTAATTCATGGTAGGAAGCTCACCTAAAGGACTATGGGAAGTGCAGTTAGGACAGAGAAGTGACTGTGGTGACACTGATGGCTTGAACAAGAATTGGATGCTGAAAGTAGGCAAAGTTATATGCTTATTCTCTTTCAGTAACAGTATTGCAAACCACAGTTCCAAAAGGGAAAAAAGGGAAAAGAAAAAAAAAAGATATCTGTCATAAAGACAGGCGGGGGTGGGAGGACTGGGAATATTTGTGATAAGAAATGCACACTGCTGAAGGAATGGGTATTACAATATATAATTGAAATTCAACAATCAACAACTTTGTTTTATTTGTTGTTTTTGTTTGGCCACATTCATCAGGGGTTACTCTTGCCTCTGCCCTCAGAAATCATTCCTGGAAGTTTGGGGGAACTATATGGGATACCAGGGATCAAAATGGTCATGTGCAAGGCAAACGCCCTACCACTGTGCTAACTCACAGGCCTCCATCAACAACTTTGTAACACAGAATGGTATTTTTTTTAAAATAAAACGTTTGATAAAAGAGTTAAAATTATAAGAATTTTCATCCAGAAGTTCCGAATGAATGAAAGACCTATATGAAACAAAATCAAATAGTTTTAACAGTAGCATTTAAGGAAGAATAAATTGTACCAACATTTTAATGTAAATTTGCTTAAAGAATCTATTTCTTTTAATAATTAATCTTAAATCATCTTTTACAACAAACTATTCCAATCATATTATAAAAATGGTGGCTTAGATGTAAATTAACATGTTTGTTATTATTTTATGCACATTTATATACTGTTTTGCTCAGTTTGTTGATATTAGTCTTAATTTTGACCCTTACAATGTTTACTAGTAATGCAGTTATTATATATTTGTATTGACATCTGCCATATAAATATTTATTTTCTATTTTAATAGTCCTTTTATACTTTTAATGCTGCCCAGTATATTATTTAGTTAATCATGCATTTATCATATATAATCATATTTAGTTAATCATGCATTCTTGATTGTATCAAGTCTATGATAAATTATATTTTCTGTTTCAATCTGCTAAATTGATTGTAAGCAGTTTAACATCATATAACTTTATCTGCTTTTTTGTTTTACTGCCACTTAATTCACGTATATTTTCATATGATTTAAACAATATTCCTCTTATTTTATAGTCAGTAATAATTTTAGCTCAAATATATATATATATATATATGTACACACATTTTATGCTCTTTTCTAGATCACATGACTTCAGTATTTCTTTCTAGCTCATATCTACTGTTGTTGAGGAAGTTAGGAAAAGAATAAGAAATGTTTTCCAAATAGCTAAATTTAGAAGATCTTATAATCTTTACTTCCTTAATATGTTATTGGAATTTATTTAATGGACCCCTAGCCAGAGTTATTTCAAGGATGCTGCCTTGAGTAAATAAAGAATCTTTGATAATTTCTGGACTATATGCCTTGCTGAAACCTATTAAAGCATTAACTTAAAATTAAGCTTCTGAAATGCAGAAGCAGAGATGATCCGTTTGTCTGACAAAGCCTTCTTGTGTCTAAATTCCTTTGATTATTAATCTTACAACCTAACTGCCCCCCCCCATGCAATTTGCTTCTTTCTTCCCTCCTTGTCTTCCTCATGAGGGGCCACTTTGAATGAAGTTTAATTTCACCAAGTAACTTTCCCAGAAGAGTAGGAAACAATTTATCTCTTGGCTTTCATTTATTTGAAAATTCTTTTTTTTTTAATGACACCCTATTTTTTTTTTACAAAGTTGTCATAATAGGGTTATTTCTGACATTTAATATTCCAACACCAATCTCACCACTAAGTATAATATTCTCTCCACTTTTGAGATTCGTTTCCCAACCTTTCCTGAAGCCTTCCCCTTGGCAGATATGGATAATTTACTTGCTTGGTACAACTAAATGGTAAATGAATTATTAAAAAAAAAACATCATGAAGAGGCTTGAGCAATAGAATAGCAGTAGGACCTAGCACGATACCAACCTGGGACCAACCAGGGAATCCTATTTCTGGCGTCCCATACTGTCTCCCCTCCGCTGCCAGGAGTGATTTCTGAGTCCAGTTCCCCACAGTCAAAAGTAAACCTCTGAGCTCTGCCGGGTGTGGCCAAACCCCTTTCCCCCTCCGAAGAAAACAAGCCCCCCCAAACAAAAACAAAAACAAAAAACAAAAAATCTGTGAATATTGTTGTGTTGAAATGAAGTCAATATGTCATTTTCTGAAGGTCTCTTAAGTTGTGTAATGCTAATTGAGAGGTCTTTTGTTGGTTTTGTTTGTTGAGTTTATGTGACTTCTATGACAATTTCACATCTAATTTGGCATATCCTACAGGAAAGTCAGAATTAAAGTTATGGGAGCGTATCACTCAGCTGCAAAGGGGTTCTAATTGGTCCAAGACGTTGAGAAACTGTGGAGCAGGGCTGATGAGTTCATATGGCTTCAGAAGTTTGGTTTGTGGAGGCTTTCCAAAGGGCCACAGTGAGTTCAATTATGATACCAGTATGACCAAGAGTTTTTCTAGATAGTTCAGCCTCTTCCAAGAGTTAGATGAAACTATGGCAACTATGGCATTGGCCTTTTTTGTTTTGTTTTGTTTTGTTTTGTTTTGGGTCACACCCAGCAGCACTCAGGGTTTACTCCTTGCTCTCAGAAATGGTTACTCTGAAGCATGTGAAACATCTTTATCTTTATTACTGGAGAACATTTTTAGCTGACATAAAAACAGTAAATTTTAATTATTTTAAGCATATTAAAATTTATTTTGTTTGTTTGTCTTAGAGTCATACCTGGTGGTATTCAGGGGTCATTCCTAACATAGATCAGGGATTATAGAACCCAGGTGGCAGCTTGGAAGGGAAGTGCTCTACACATTGTACTATCACTCAGGCCCTAACAATGCTAAAGATTTTACTCTACTGCTTCCAGACTGCTGTATCCAGAAACTGCTGTTTCTCTATTCTTATCCTGCTCTTCTTTTTTCCTTTCTACATTAGTAATAGTCTGGTTCATTCTCTTTAAAATAGAGTTGATGATTTCATTTGTTTTATTTTTCTAGTGGAATATCCTCTTCTTTAATTCTGACTGCTGCTATATTCCATTCATTGTTAGTTAATTAATTTGATTTCCCCCTATAATGTATATAATATTTTATTTCTTGGTACAAAATTTTTATCTTAATGAGATAAAATATATTTGTAACTTTTGGCCTTTTATTAGCTTTGGAAAGATTTTATTCATTTTTCTCAATTATTCTTTCTACCTTTTACTCATTGTCTCTTAGCCACAATAATGTGGACATTAGACAAACAACCAATGATTCTTATACTGTGGAAATAATCTCTTTGATTTTCATATTTTTGTTTCTACGAATCTTAATCTGGATGTTTCCTTCTAATCTGTCTTTATAAGTCCAAATCCTATGTTCTGTGACTAATAGGTTATTAATCTTGCCCACTAATTTTATTTTGCTATTACTATATTTCTGTTTTTAAAATTTATGCTTGATTCTTTGTAAATTCCCACTCTATGGTGAGATAGTTTCACATGATTTCACTTGTTTTGGGGAATATATTAAAAGTTTTTATTGAAATCCATATCTGAAACTTGCAACATCTGGATTACTTAAATAACAATTTCTGGCAGAGTCCACTGTGACCAGGCCAAGCATGATGGAAGCAGCTGTCTGTGGCAAATTCTCCATGACTAACACAAAGACCTGTGATGTCTTAGACCTGGCTTTCACATGGACCTGACTTCCTCCTAAAAAACCACAAAACGGTGTCTCAGGCATGTCGGTCTGCTTTTCACTGCCTGGAAATACCTTGGATCCTTGTCCTACTTCCTTAATGCCGTCCTCTCTTTCTTCATAATTTAACTTTTCTGATTAATTTCTGTAGACCTAAATAAGTGGGTCTAGTCATGTAGGCCATGGCTACTAGGATACCTTGAGTCCTCACGATAAACCCACTATTTGACTATCAGTTGTTCAGTTTATTGAATACTGATCTGTACCTTATATAAATAAGGCTGCTGATTATGAGTCAGAAGTTTGCTCATCAAATTGATTCCAAGTGTTGAATTAAATAAATAACGATGGGGCTGGATGGCGGTGGATAGCGATGGATTTCTCTCTTTGCCATCCCAGGCCACGTGGCTCTGCAACCCCCATCCAGCAGACGGCTCCCAGGCCCAGGTGAAATGCAAAATCAAACTCACTCACAGGCATCAGGAACCATCAGCTTTATTCATGCCCTATTCACCGCATGTGTGTGGCCTATTTCATAACCTTTCAAGCACAGCCATACTTCGCTAGCCCTGCGTCTTAACCCTTTCAGCCATCTTCCCTTTGGCCTCCATCTTGGTCAAAGACCAAAAGAGGCAAAGAACCTAAAGCCAGCGAGCGCAGCAGGGCAGAGTCTAATCCCCTGGCTCAAGGGTTTATCTACCTTTTCCAAGACCCCTCCCAGGAATGGGCGGATCTTGCAGGTAAGGTTACAGCTAATATTCAGTTCCCAAGACCCCTCCCAGAAATGGGTGGGTCTCAGGTAGATACACCTAGATCCAGGGTCTCAGATAGGTACACTACACCAAGCACCAGAATTCCCAAGCAGGTCAGTTTCAATGTTTTTCTTTTCTTTAAACTTTATTTATTTATTGATTGATTAATTGATTGGTCTTTGGGTCACACCCGGTGGTGCTCAGGAGTCACTCATGGCTCTGCACTCAGAAATTTCCCCTGGAAGCCTGGGGGACCATAGGGATGCTGGGAAACACACTGAGTCTCTCCCAGGTAGGTTGCATGCAAAGCAAATGCCCTACCGCTGTGCTATCTCTCTGGCCCCTCAGTTTCAATTTTCATGTTTTTATCTTTTCTGGATTTTAAATTATTAAGCCCATTTACCTGGAATTTTAATTTTATATATTTGTATGTTTTAGATTTATATATTTTATTTATATAAATTTTATATTTATCAGCCAAACATTTAAATTAAATAGGATAAAGAAACTAGATGATTATATATTTTTCTTCTTTTCTTTCTCTCTCTCTTTTAAGGAGAAGGATTATGGTAGTTTCTTTTCTGGAGAGAAAATGCATAGGAGAAGATCATAACATAGTCCTAGCTAGAGGATTAAATGATGGCTTCAATCTTTCCTAGGGCTGCTTTTTGTTTGTGTGTTTTGCCTTATTCCCAGAGTATAGCTTTCTGGATTTTTAGTATTATCAATAGAAATCATGGGATGTTTTCTACGTTTTGGCTTATAACTCCCAGACTTCCAGTATTTTACTGCCCTAGTATTGTGAGGCTATAGAAGTCTCTACTCAGATTTTATGGTTAAGTTTTTATTTTCAGTTTGGCTTTTTGGCCTCTTGCCTTATGCAATATATGAATCACCAGGTGCCTGAGTGAAACAGATAAAAAATGATAAAGTATATACTACTTATATAAGCCACTTTGACTCTTGACTAACTTTTTTGGGTTACATTCAATTATTGTTTTCATTTTATAAAATTTATGTAAGTTTTACATTATTTTCTTTATTTTTGAATTAGGAATCAATTTTCTGAAATAATCAGAAGCAGTTGTTGAAAAATGCATTTCATATCTTCCAGATAAATAAAAATACAATATATAAAATTAATGAAAAATTGTGTTCCATTTGGATAATAGCCATTTCCCACCCCAACCATTTGAAGGAAATTGGGGAGATTTGGCTGACTTTGAGGGTTCAGTGCTAAGGGCTGGGCTTGGAAATGCTGTTGCTCAAGCCACCTGTGATGGTAGCCATTGTGAATATAAATAATGTGAAGTGTAGGTGACATTTGACAGTGTTAAGTCAGTTTGGAGGTGACAGATGATGCCTGGAATTATACTCCAGACATTTGTGCTATCATCTCAACTGAAAGTAAGACTTTTAATTTAAGAAAAACATATTGCTTAGAGGATCTAATTCTTAGATTCTAATTTTAATTGTTATTTTAAATATTGCCAGTTTGGTGTAGGACAGAAGTTTAAAGAATAATTAGCACTCTTATACTGTTTTCACAGGAGAGTAATTGAAACTCTGGAGAAGATAAAACAATATTAAAAGGAGAATAGAACTTACATAATTGACACGAAAAATTATACACAGAGTAATTTGTGATTGCAGGATAAAACTGTTTAATTAGAATATAAAAAGTTAAGAAATATCTGAGTATTTTTGTATTTACATACATTTTAAAATAAAAGGAAATTCTAGTATAAATTATTAGTGTAGATGAAATTCTGTAGAGGAGAATAAATATGTTGTAAAGGCATTTTTATTGTATAGGCTATGTGTATATATATATACACATAGCCTATACAATAAAAAAAAATATATATATATATATATTCTCCTGTGGTATTTTCCTTAACTCTCCTCACTCTTACTAAGTCTTAACATTTGTATGGTCTGGTTATTTCAGGTAAATTTCAAGATACATTACCATAGAATTGTTCAGAATATTATTTTTAAGTTTAATATACCTGTATTAGTGTCACTCAGTTCTTATTACATAGTGAAAAATTAATTTAGATCCTTTGAAGAAAGTTAGTGGCTGTTAAATATAGTAAAGATTATATCATCCCCAAATTTGCATATTGTAACACCAGTTGGTAGTATATGGAGGTGGGCCTTTGGGGAAGTAATTAAGTCCTAAATGTAGAGCCCTCATAATGGATCATGCATGCCTTATAAAAGAAATACCAGAAATTTCGTTCACCTTCTCACCTCGTGAAGATTAAACAGCTCCCTATGAAGGCAGTAAATGAGCCTCAGAGACAAAGAATTTTCTGGTACCATATTCTTAGATTTTCTAGACTTCATACCAAGAGAAATAAGTATCAGTATTTAGTTATAGAAACCCGAAATGTCTAAAGCAATTATTTTCTCAAATAATTTTTATTTAACTGCATATTTTACTTATATTTATGAATTTACTGAAAGCATACTTTGTGTGAGTCACAGTGTAGATAACCATGAAAAAATACATAAAATGCTTATCCTAATATGGATCATAAGATTTATATCTTTATTCAAAATGGAAGTCAATCATTAAGCTACAAAATTAAATACGCATCTAATGTATTTCTGAGTATACATAAAGTCTAATCATGATGAATTAGAATTCTCCAACACTCTGTAATGAGCAAGCATGTTTTGTTAATATGGCCAATTACCTTGAGAGAAGATTTGGGCTTCACCGTCTAAAATGTATATTATAACACTGAAAGTGATCTTGCATTTTGACAATTTGTTGAAACATATATAATCATTTTTACCTTTAGTATTTTCATTCTAGGAAAATATATTAATCATGAATAATATTCTATGTAAATTGGGCCATTTGGTACTTATACAGCACATAAATCTGTCTCTTAAGAATCAAGGATTTAACTATTCATTTTGTAGTGCATATAGCATTATTGCAAACTATGTTAATAGTAAACTTACAGCAGTAAGGCCTTTGCCTTACATGCGGGCAACATGGGATGAACCCCATATCAAATCCCGTTATCCCATATGGTTCCATGAGCCTGCCAGGAGTGACTTCTGAGAGCAGAGCCAGGAGTAACCCCTGAGTGCTGCGGAGTGTGACCCATAAACAAAAACAAACAAACAAACAAACAAGAAGTAAAACTTACATTGAGAAATTTCATAATGTTTAAATTATAATATCAGATTTCCAATATAAATATGTTAATTATTTATGATGATAAAAGAAAAGTATGTACTAAATATTGCTGAATAAAAAGAAAATGATGATTATTTAAATAAAGTGCTAACATCATTTCATTATTTTTGTTTTATTTGGGGGGGCATATTCAACAGTATTCAGGGCTTATTCCTGGATTTGTTCTCAGAAATTACTCCTGGCAGGTGCAGGGGACATATAAGATACCAGGGATTGGACCTGGGTTGGTTGTATGCAAAGCAAATGTCCTACACACTGTGGTATTTTTTTAGACCAGCTAACATCATTTCTTATATAATGTGGTAAATAATTGGGTATCATGGAGGAAGCTCATATATGACAGAAAAGAGGAGTCAGTGAGAAAAGTGGAAAAGAAATATAGTTAAAGCTAATGACCTCAAATAATTGATACTTTTTTTAAAAAATAAATTACTTTATTTAACAATCATGTACCACATTGTTGTTCAGAATATGTTTATTTCAAGATAATTCACATCATCAACTTCCCCCATATTTCTACCTATTCCAAAGCCTAATCTTTGGCAGGCATGACATATTTTATTTTGTTTACAGGTAAATGGGAATAAAAATTATTTTTAATTAATTTTAAAATTATAAAATAGTATAGCAATCAGAAACTAATAATTGATTTTTTTTGTTATGAACATTAGATGGCTTTGAAGCCATGTTGAAGTCTAAATTAGTGTGTTTCTACTGGGAGAAAAATATTGAAAAATAATGGAGTTGTTAAATTTCAAGCACTGTGACTGATATTTCAGCTTTTGTGGGGGCATGGTTTTGGATACCAGGACTTTCAGAAGTAAAGAAGGTCCACACTCACTCCAAAAATCTCCTGATAAAATTACTCCAAATATAGGCATACTGGGAATTTTGAACCAATAGGCATTTCAGCAGAACTCAGCAGTGTTTGAGTGGTGAAGCAGATTTTGAATGGTGAGTACCAGCTGGCACGGCTGATGCAAGTTGTAGACTTGGTTTATCCTTTCCTTCCCAGATTACTCTTTTCAATTGCACAGCCAGTGTAGTCATGTTTTTTCATGGCTTGATATATATCTCTTCCAAGAATAGGGTGAGTCAATGGAGCTTCTGGAATGCAGACATGGTAACTCGAATTGAATGTTTTTATAATACAGGATATATTTCCTAAGGTCTTCAAGAGGGAAATAGCTTTCTTTTAAAATATATTACAGGTGTGAATTTTCTCCTAAATAACCGCT
Source organism: Suncus etruscus (assembly GCF_024139225.1). Taxonomy (NCBI): domain Eukaryota; kingdom Metazoa; phylum Chordata; class Mammalia; order Eulipotyphla; family Soricidae; genus Suncus; species Suncus etruscus. Next base: position 11,322,461 of record NC_064857.1, on the reverse strand, counting down.
TAAAAGCATATTTTTGCTTATGCTTTAATTTTTAATAATTAGAAGTTATGAAGGCATCAATATTATTTACACATATTTTGTGAAGATTTAAACTCTAGATCCTGTCTTTAAAATGATGGCATCCTTATGATTATCAAAGCAAAAGAGAATCTTTGACTGAAGAGTGTGTTTTTTGGTTTTTGGTTTTGGGGTCACACCCAGCAGTGCTCAGAGCTCAAAAATTGCCCCTGGCAGGCACAGGGGACCACGTGGGATGCCAGGATTTGAACCACTGTCCTTCCGCATGAAAGGCAAACGCCTTACCTCCATGCTATCTCTCTGACCCCTGAAAAGTGTGTTTTATTGTCATCCTCTTGTATCACCCACCTTATTTCTCTTTCCTTTTTTTTTATTATTGGTAAGAATAGAGAATCTTTATTTACTAGACGTCTACTTTAACTTCAGCATTGTATAACTCAATGAATAAAAATATTGGCTTGAAAAGAAAGCCTTCTCAAATAAATTTAATCTTCAGTTATATCTCAAGATTTTCATTTTAAAATAAAATATGGATTTTGTGGGGCAGTTTTAAAATATTCCAAAATATTAACAACTAATCAAAAGTGAGTTTTGAGAAAATTTTAAAACAGTATTAGTGCTATTTATACAAGAATAAAATTACATTATTGTATCAACAGCCATCTATGAAAAATTCATAAACCATTTTTATTTCTTAAATTTCTTTATTTTAGGTTTATTAGTATAATAGTATTTAAAAGAGTAATGTTATGATTTTAAAAGATTTTAACTTTTAGATATTTATTTCTTCATAAACCAAGTTTGTAGTGAGTCAAAATAAAATAATCACAAAAATGAGGACCTTGACTGTACCAAAATAATTTAAATATATTTTATAGATCACACTTATGGATGTTATGCATTTTATAAAAATTTTCAATAGAAATATCAATTTCCATAGTAAAATAAGCTTAGATTTACATTTTTGTAGTGAATGATGTCATTATTTTTTTATTTAACACATGTTCTAACTTCAGAATTCTCATATAGCAGACAAAAAAAAACCCTTTAATTTAAAAAAACGTTTGATGCTACTATTTTTTTTAAAGCAGCTTGCTAAATGATTCAGGGCTGCTGGAATTAATAGAGGTAACCATGGAAACTGTCTCCCATTTGTTGGTACTTGAATGAGATTTAAAATATCCATCTAAAACACAAATACTTTGACAGCTGTAGGAATATTTACATTTCCTCAAATTTTCTTTTAATGGAACTACTTAGAAAGAGGAAGCACAAGTATTGAAACAGAAGTTTCAGATCTTCTCAGAATTGTTATGAATTTGTATTGGCTTATCTTCCTATATAAATCTTTTTTAGAGAAAAATAGTAAATGCACTGAGAAACTTATAAAATTGCAGACACCATTTCCAGGTGTCCAAAATAACCTAACATTTTAATCTTCACATACTGAAAATGTTCTTCATTCTTTATTCTCTCTTCCAAATCTACCCAAGGTCTTTTGCTTATCTCCGTTTATTCTTTCTTATTCTTCCTACATAGCATCAAAAATATTAAAAATGTGGAATGTGAAAATATCATTACACTTTTTTGCTCCAAGAATTATTTAATGTTTCTAGATGTTTATTGAATGTTTCTATAATATAGCTACTATTAGTAATTTTAATAAAATTCATGTTTGGCATATATTTGAAGTGGGATATGCAGTAATGAAGAAGAAATTCAAGATACAACAAAAGGTAAACAATTCCAGGAAAAACCATTTTCTTTTTAAGGCAGGAAAGTCTTATACTTTTTTAATCTGGAGGAAAACAAAATTTTTTAAAGCATTCTGCACCAAATTCCTAGATGTTTCACAGTAGGTTTGTATGGGAGCTTCTAATTTTATCTATCTATCTATCTATCTATCTATCTATCTATCTATCTATCTATCTATCTATCTATCTATCTATCTATCTATCTATTTTTGGACCACACTAAGCAGTTCTCAGGGGTACTCTTGGCTTGCGTTCAGGAATGACTCCTGGCAATGGTGAGGGAACCGCATGGAATCCTGGTGATAGAACCCAGGTTAGCTGTTTGTAAGGCAAAAGACTTCTCTATTGTGCTATCAGTCTGAACCCAAGATGCATCTAACTTTTAATGCATCTAAGGCTATGTGAATATGCCTTGCCTTTATACTAATCAAAAGACGAGATGATATGATTCTAGTATTACTGTGCATGTGAATTGTTTTTTGATATTTTTATTGTGACAAATGTGAAGTCTTTCACAATTATATGTAAGATACATATTGACAATAAATTAGGGCCATTCCCACAACCACTGTTGTCCTCCCTCCACCCCTATTCCCAGTATACATCCCATACCTCCCCCCAGTTACCCCCTGGACTGCTATTATAACAGGTCCCCTCTGTGTATAGCTGGTTGTAGATCGAGTATCGATTCTGTTGTCGTTGACTTTAGGTTTGTTATTATCACACTATAGGTCTGATCATTTTTTATTGTGGACGAAGTAAATTACAAATATATCACAGTAATATTTAAGGTACATAGTGACAATAAATTAAGAGCATTCCCACCACCAGTGATGTCTTTTCTCCACCCTAACTGTACGTTTTTTAAACTTTTTTAACTGAAACCCAACTATAAACATGTTATAATCATGGTGGGTTTTTGTTTTGTTTTGTTTTGTTTTGGGGCCACACCTGGTGATGCTCAGGGGTTACTCCTGGCTATGCGCTCAGAAGTCGCTCCTGGCTTGGGGGACCATATGGGACGCTGGGGGATCGAACCTTGGTGTGTCCTAGGCTAGCGCTGGCAAGGCAGACACCTTACCTCTAGCGCCACCGCGCCTGCCCCATAATCATGGTGTTTAAATGAAGACACTATTATAAGAAAATAAATTAAAAATAGAACTTCTATCCATTTTCTTCTTTTTTCTTCTTTTTCTTCTTCCTCTTTCTGAAGGTCTTATCATTTTTTATTTCCACTCAATTTTCATGTGACTGGTTGCTCCTAGTATCATCCATTTTTTTCCCTTCAATTTATGAGGCAGAACAAGATGATTCAAGTTCTGTGGTTCTGTTGGAAAAAGAAAAAAAAAAAGCTGGGAGGAGTCTGTCTAGAGGCTATAAATATCAATTTAATAAAAATTTAAATATTAATTTAATAAATTTAAATATCAATTGAATAAAAACAAAAACAAAACAAAATAAAACAAGCAATGACAAAAACACAACAGCAACAACAAAACAACAACAACAACAACATTTACTCTTGTGGGAGATGCCACAAAGTGGGATTGCAGGTCACAGGGAAACTCTATACTTACATTTTTTAAAGAAATGTCCACACAGTTTTTCAGAGATTGAATCAATAGATATTCCCACTATTGTCTTTTCCCCCACATCCATGCCAGAAGTGAATGTTTTTGTTCTTTTTGATGTGTGCCAATTTCACTGGTGGTTTGAGTTGATAATTCATTCTTGTTTTGATTTGAATTTCCATGATCAGTGATAAAAAACATTCTATCATATCCTATAGGAAATTTAGATGTCTTCTGATGAAAGTGTTTGTTCATCTCTTCCCCCCATATATATTAATCCTGTGTCAGATGAATAGTCAGGAAATATTTTATCGCGTTAGTGGGATGTCATTTTATGCTAGGTCTGTTTCTTTTACAATATTGAAGCTTCTCAATTTTCTACATTCCTATTTGTTTATTTCTTCTTCTGTTTGCTTGACACTGAAGATGTCTCTAGGTTGAATTTAATGAAAGGTTCTGTTTATGTTTTCCTCGATACATTTTTACTATGTTTATTTCTGATTTATATCAGATTTATGTCTGATAGCAAGGCTTTTAATCTAATCTGAATTAACTTTTATATAAGATGTGAAATAGGGATGATTCATTTTTTAAATTGATGATATAATTTTTAGCAAATGATACAAGGCATTTATGTGTATTTTCATTTAATTCACCTTACTCCATTGTCTAAAATTAAAAAGCAGTACATATATTTAAGGAATTGTCCTTGGATTTCCAATTCTATTACTTTGTTCTGAGAGTCTGTATTTATCATACCAACACATTGTTCTTATTACTACAGCTTTGTAGTATAATGTAAAGTGGAAAAAAAAAAACCTGAGACCATGGTATTTTATTGTGTATTTTTACAGCCTTTAAACTTCTATTTCTCAGTATCTCCCCCAAAGTTGTAGAAACAGGAATCCTCTGAGACAGTTTCAAATAATTAAAAACTATCATGATTCCAAAAACAGTCATAAATGAATAATTATGAAAATTATAGCCTATATCTGTGATGAATGTTGATGCAAAGTTCTCAACAAAATATTAACAAATTAAATGTAACAGTCTATCAAAATAAGCATCGACCATGAGTAGGTTTTATCCAGGGACAGTATCTCTGGGATATATCCTTACAACTAAGTTTAATATATACAAAGCAATCAACAACTTATATAAATACAAAGAAGTATATATATATACTTATAGTTAACTTATAGTTAATATAATATCAATAGATGCAAAGAAAGCATGTTACAATTTTCAATATTTATTGTAAAAAAATCTTAAGTTGGAACTAGAAGTGACTTTCCTTAATATATTTAAAGCTATAGGACACTGATCTACTACTAACATCTCTTATGCTTAAAACCTTTTCTCTAATATCAGGTACAAGATAAAGTTGCCAATTCTCATTACAGTTTTTAAACATAGCATTGAAAATTGTTACCATAGCAGTTAGATAAGATTATTAAAAGTCAAACACCCTATTTACATCAGACATATTATATTGAGAAAACTCTAATAATAGTAATTATTTGGGGGTTGTTTGGGTGAGTTGCACTTGTTAGTGCTCAGGTGTTACTCCTGTCTCTGTGCTCAGAAATCGCTCCCGGTAGGTTCAGGGGACCATATTGGATGCCGGATCACATCCGGGTATTCCACATGAAACGCAAATGTCTTACCGCTGTGCTATCACTTCCAGCCCCTCTAATAATTATTTATAAAGTGCCCCTAAATTAAACAATTTAAAGTGATAGAAGCATGCAGAAATCCATGACATTTCATTCTATAAATAATAAAGTAGAAAAATAAAAGCTTAAAGAACAATCTCATTCAGAATTTTGCCTCAGAAAAAAATAGCATGAGAATCAATTTACCAAAAAGTGCTCAAAGAATTAGATAAAGAAATCTATGTCATGATTAAGTAAATACAAGAAGACACAGGGAAATTGAAATATTCCTTTTTCATGGCTTAGAAGGATTAATGACAAAAATGACAACCCTACCTATACATTACACAGATTTAACATAGTCCCTAAATATCGCCATGCCATTGTTTAGAGAGACATCACCCACATTTCTCTTTGGATGCAAATAAAATTTCAAAAAGCCAGATCATAATAATGAATTGCTGATGAAACTTCAAACGGCTGTTTGCAGCAAGAACCATATCAGTGAAGAGAATGTTCTACACACCTCCCAAGCTTGCCTAAACTTCCTGTTTGAAGAGACAAGCAGGACACACTGAGATAAGAAGTGACTAAATAGGATTAGTGTCTTTAATCGGGGATAATCAGTCATTTCAAGTGGAAAAACTCATTTGGATTTGGCTGACTATGACTGCCTAAAGAGCAAATTTCAGAATACGTAATAATGCAAGCAGTCACAATTTCAAGATGTTCTTTGATCCCCATGAATGGCTAATTTATTTTTTCCTTCTGAGCTTTTCTAATCATCAAGATTTAATCCTCCTAATCGCAAACCCCACTGACCTCCCAAGATGATTTTTATAATAATTTTACTCATGTTGAATGTATTAACTATTTTAAAACAGAGCTTCTTTCACATTTGGAAAGCAAATTCACTAGGCCTGAATATATTATGCTTCGTCTGTCCTAAGACTAAGGTGTACAACATAAGAAAACATTCCAAACAGCTTAATTTATTTTTGTTGTGGATGTACTGAACAAAGGTCTCTCACATAATAGAACATTTTTATAAGAAAATATGTTTTTAAAGTAAAATAAAAAAATAAAATAAAGTAAAATATACAAATATATTTCCATCACAAAGTATATTTATTTAGAATATTTTTTAAGCTCAGATATTTGAATACCAAGTTTACTTTATGATATATATATATATATATATATAGCTTTTATTTTTGTAGTACTGGGGGATTAAGCCCTATGTCCCATACATAGAAAGCAAGTGCTCTACCACTAAGCGACATTCCAGGTCCTGAAAATATCACTTGTAAAGAACTTTTTTTCCTTCCTGAAATACACTACAATCTGTAGTTAGGATTTATTCTTTATATCCTCTTCTTTTGTTTCTTAAATCTGCTTGTTGCAGCTCATTGTCTTTTATTGACTTAGTAAAATAGGCATAGTATTTATTTTTTAAACTTGATTGATTGATTGATTGATTGATTTGTTTTTGAGCCACATCCAGTTGCCCTAAGAGGTTTCTCCTGGCTCTGCATTCAGAAATCATCCCTGGCATGCTGTGGGACCATCTGGGATGCCAGGAACAAAACCGATTCCCTCCCAGGTCAGGGGCATGTAAGTCAAATGCCCTACCGCTGTGCTATCTCTCCAGCTCCATAGGCATGGTATTTAAACTTTTTTTTCTGTTCCACTCAGCCCTTGTCAGCAGCAGCAATTACACTTATGATAGATCTTAGCATTATCTTCTACAAGAAATAACTTTCAAGATTGTCCACTTTTTCATTGTTTCATTTTGGTTATTTTTCTTATGATTAGTTCTGTTACACTATGTTTATTCTGACACTTTCATTTATTCAGTTTTAAACTTGGAGTGAGATTTTGATTTTTTCAATTTTAAACCTTCACTTTGCATTTTATGGAATTTTTCACTTCTCTGCAGAAGTTGTAGCTCTTTTCTTTTATCTTCTTGAATGAAAGTAAGCGTCATTTATTTTATAGCTCTTACCTAAGAATTCTACCGATGCTGTTTGGAATTTACATTTAGTGACTAGTTCTGCTGTTTTGTTTTGCTTAGAATGTTTTTTTTCTTCGATGTGTCATGAATTTTTAATATGCCTGTTACTATACTTGAAAAATTATAGGCATGTTTTGAACCCTAGTGATAATATTTTTTCTGCACGAAGTATTTGCATTGCTTTGAATTTTAAATTGAAGAATACTAACAATTTAGACTGATTTAATGAATTAAACTTAACTCCATATTAACTGTAGTACATCAGTGGAAACACTGCTTCTACTGAACACTTTGAAAATAAAGGGACTGGAGGGAGAACACAGAATGTAAAGAAATTGCCTTACATACGTGGAACCCTCTTGAATTCCTGACACCCCACTGGATCCCTAGATCAGTGGTAGAGTGAATCTTGAACATAGAGTCAGTTTAAGCCTGTAACACACTGTGTGTTGGTCAGATGAACAGATAAAATACAGCCTTTGTGGTTGTTACAGATTTGCTCTGTATTTATTCAACACTTAGGTTTGGAATCCCTTTTGTCAGTATTGATGTGTGCATATAGGGACTAAACCCAAGGCCTCATGCATGTAACACAGGTACTTTATCATGAAATTTTCTGTTTCAAAACATTCCATTTTAAAACTTTAAAAATATTCATATTTGTAAAGTGAAAGGCAATGTCAAATATTGAGTTTACATTTTAAATGATTTTCTAATAGTCTTAAGTAATCTTAATAACTACTAGTTATTAAGGAATTACTCATTCTTATGATGGTGTTTTTACATAGCCCTTGAGATAAAACATTTCCAGATGCCCCTAGAATACCTTTATTGTAACAAGTAAAACACCCTCCTTTGATTCTTGAAAATTTATTTATTCATGTTTTATTAAATGTTTCTCTATACATTTTTTTGGCCATACTCCGTGATGCTCAGGGGTTATTTCTGGCTATGCACTCAGAAATCTCTCCTAGCTTGGGGGACCATATGGGATGCCGGGGGATTGAACCATGGTCCATCCTAGGTCAGCTGCATGCAAGGCAAATGCCCTACTACACTACTGCAGTGGCCCCTCTCTATGCATTTTAGTATTTGAAAATAATTTAATAAGATTAATTAAGGAATTTTAAGTAAAATCATTTTGCCTCTAATTATAAATATTTAAATCTTTTCGACTTTTAAATGTGGACATTTCTTTTACTTAAGTCAGAACACTTTTATTATTCATAAATAAAGATTATTGAATAACTCCATTTGTTTTTACTCAGCTCTTAATTTCTAAACATTTTTTCCTATTCTTCCTCCTTACAAATGAGTTCCATTAATATCTCATTTTTCCTGTTATTTTAATGCTTTAGAAAACCCAAAGTGTTTTTACCCAAGACTTACCTAAGAATAGCTTCTTATTTTCATATTAATACCAAACAAAGTATTTAAATAACCCCTCACTAGGAAATTAGCCTGATTTTATAATAATTACAATACTTTAAAGTAATTATAAAATACTTAGCAATTATTACTGTTCTAAAAATGCACAAATGATTACTATAACTTTAGCAAATTAGACTTTGAAGATACACAAAACAGTGTGAGGTGTGGACAAGTAATCAACTGTCCCTTCACTGTTTAATTGCTTTTATAATTACATCTGTTTTTTTTTAACTCCTACAGAGATTGACTTGTTTATTCATACAGAGTCAGAAGCCCTTGTAGAGATTTATGTTCTTGTACTCATCTCATTCTGACCATTTTAATTTAATTTACAAGTTTTGTGCATATGTGGCACTTAAAACTTTTTATTATTTGAACATAATAAAGTCATTTGCTCTTTAGTTATCTACTCTGACAATGATAGGATATGTCCTAATTTGTAGAGTTTTTATGGGACAAATGTTTTAGAGCTACAGAGGTAATACCCAAAGGGTCCCTCAAGTCTTGTTTTGAGAAGAAATACATTTACATTTTTTAGTCTAATTTAGTTTTCAGGCACACAAACACTTTCAGATGAGTTTTATATTAAGGAACATAAAACAAGACTCCTGGTGACTTTCAAATACTTAACTCATAATCTTTGACTAGGCCAGGTTTTGAGCCTGAGATTTTGCTAGTAGACTATAAATACATGTATTTTGTTTTGTTTTAGGGCCATATTGGCTTTGTTCATGGTTTACTTCAGCCCTGTTCTCAGAAGATTATATATTATGGCGGGTATTTAATTAGATGGTTACATGTAACTTTACATTAAACACCTTGACACAGCTCTCCCTCTCTCCCCACACACTTCTAGTTCTAAGATCTCAGTTTGTGTGATATTTTTGATCAACTAATTTTAAATAATTTCTAGAACCAATATATATAGAAATAAATCAATAAATCCATCTAAAATTTCTGAATTAAAAATAATTTCTCAGAACGTGTTTTAAGTTTTATATTTGCCATGTAAGTAGACATTAGTATATAGAAAGAAACTACAAAAAAAGTTATTATCTTCATACATTTTCAGTTATCTATCTCAGCTCACTAAATTTCTACTAACTCCCAAAGACTCTCAAGGCAGCTGGACAAAGATCTAGAAAATAGAAATACCTTTAAAGAGTGTAAAGTTTCAGATCTCTTGAACTTATCTCACACTTCGACACAGAAAGAATAGTCAGCACCTATTGGGGTTCCCATAAACATTACATGCTCAGAAAATTTTTAGAAAAACCACATATTACATACAAAGAAAAGGTTTTAGTAAAAAAGGAATTGGTCTATTTTTAAATTAAAAATCACTTTATTTAAATACCATGGTTACGAGGTTGTTTATGATAAGGAGGTATTTTTCCCCACAAATGCAAAGTTGTTCATGATTGAGTTTCAATCATACAATATACAATAATACAATATACAACACCCTTCACCAGTGTACATTTTCCACCTCCAATGTCCTCGGTTTCCCTCCTTCTCCCTGCCCTACTCTGGGGCAGCCTTTCTCTCTCTCTCTCTCTCTCTCTCTCTCTCTCTCTCTCTCTCTCTCTCTGCTTCCTCCTTTCTCTCCTCTTTCTCCCTTTTTCTTCCCTCTTTCTCTTCTCTCTCTCTCCTTTCTCTCCTCTACACTCTCCCCTTTTTCTCCTCTTTCTCCTCTCCTCTCTTCTTTCTCCTTTCTCTCCTCTATTCTCTTCCCTTTTTCTCTCCTCTCTCTTTCTCCTCACCTCTCTCTCTTCTTTCTTGCCTCTCTCTCTCCTCTCCCCCCTCTTTTTCTCCACTCTCTCTCTGTCTATCTCTCTGTTTCTCCCCCCTTCCCCTTCCACTTTTTTGCACTGTGGTTTGCAGTATGTTACTGAAAGGGTATCATGCCTATCAACACCTATTTTTTTTGTTTTTGTTTTTATTTTGGGGCCACACCCAGTGACGTTCAGAGGTTACTCTTGGCTATGCGCTCAGAAATCGTTCCTGGCTTGGGGGACCATATGGGACTGTCCTTCCTGGATCAGTCGCATGCAAGGCAAATGCCCTGCCGCTGCTCCACCGCTCCAGCCCCAACACCTAGTTCTTGTCCAGAGTGATCAGTTCCAGCTATCATGGTCTTAGTGATGTCTTCTCTACCCTAACTGCACAACCCTAATTTTGTGGCAAGCTTCTAGACTGATCCTCTTGGCCCTTACCACTATTTTCTCTGGATATTATTACCATACGGTCTTTCTTCTTGAAAGCTGTATCTGATGTTAAGATAAAGTTTTTTTTTAAAGATAAACAGCTCTGTTTTGTAAACTTAGTTTATATCTTTTGTATTATCTAAATGTTTTTTAATGATGTTTTACTTATACCAATTTCTTGCTGTAGGTCCTTCTGCTGGTATTGTTAAGAAGAAATAATATTGGATAATTACAATCAGGGGAGCCTGTGTCAAGCAGTAACAAATCTAATAAATAGAGGGAAAAATCTTGGAATTGAAAAATTAATTTGGCATTTTAGGCAGATATCCAGTTCACACTGGAATTTACTTGAGTTTGTATTCTGTACTCAAACATTCCAACTTCCTCAGTTTATCACTTCACTCGTTCACTAATAGCAGTGATGTATTCTCAACTGCTACTCTTAAGGGAACTCCCATTTGGGTCTGTCACTTCTCATTTGGATTGGCAATTCAAGCTTCAATTGACATTCCCAGGCTTTCTGCAAATGATTTCATTACTTATTCTCTTTTAAGGGATGTCAGAAAGATGAACCAATGATTGGATGATATCCACACTTCTAGACGTGGAGATATGGTGTGTATGTCTTCTGTCTATAGTTATGAGAATTCTAGAACACCATTTTAGGGTCCTTCCCTGTTACACTCTTTTTCAATGATTAAGTCATCTTATTTTCTTCTCTTTCTACATAAAAATTACATGTCTAATTGGTCTCTTATTTTTTCACATGTTGAGATTTGAGAGGGGAAGCAAACTATCCCTGGTTTTGTGAAATGAATAAATACATATACCAGTTCCAGTGTAAATATATGTGTTCACTAAATATTTATTGATATTACTTATCAGGACTCCTTGAAGTGCTCAGCATCATATTCTGAAATGAGTGTCTATAGAAACTATGACTTTGAAGGGATATAGTAGTTTCTATGTGTTTTGAAATTGTGACAGGAAAACATTAGACTATTGCTATATTAATATATATTCTATGATATATTTTATATATTTATAATTATATCATACACAATTATATAATATAATTATAATATGCACTAAATAAAATATTTTATATATAATGTGTGTAATACATTTGTATATGATAAATATATAAATACATATTAAATAATTTAAGTAATGGTATTCCATTCCTTGAAGATATGGAAGATTATTTTCTACCATAAAGTACATAACTATAGTTGTATTAGATCAGAAGGACCAATGGAAACAATGATCTCTGTAACTTTTTATTAATTTAAACAGCAATTTTTAAGCATTTACTAAGTATTAAATGCCACAATAAATGAATACTTTATATTGTTCATTGATCAGTCTTTGTGTTTTTTCTCTTTACTTTTCCCTCTCTCTCTCTCTCTTTCTCTCTCTCTCTTTTGTTTTGTTCTTTGGGCCACACTCAGTGCTTATAGGTAACTTCTGGCAATGCCTCATCAAACTATTTGGGGTGTCTGAGATTGAACTGTGTTTTGCTGCATTCAAGGCAAGAACCTTTCTTGCTGTACTTGCTCTGGCCCCTATGTCTGTCTTTCTTTTCAAAAATCAAGTTATGTATTTCCAAATGCAACTTTAGGGGGCTGATATAATAGCACAGTGGGTAGAGCATTTGTATTGTAGTCAAACCAGGTTTGATCGCACACATCCCATTTTTTTTACCCCCAAGCACTGCCAAGAATGATCTCTAAGTGCAGAGCAAGGAATAACCCCTGAGCATCTCTGAGTGTGTCCTTCCTAAACAAAACAAACAAACAAAATACAACTGTAAGATTGAGAAGCAGATTAGTATTTCTCTTTGCTTCAAAGACATTTTTAAATGTTTCACCTTTGACTGTGCTACTACTAACTCTTATGAATATGTAACTAATGTTAAAGGTTAATGTACTATTAATTATAGACTGTTGTATCTCAACTTGTTCCTCTTGATATGAAATGCAACCTTAAAAAGCTCTTGTAGGGACTCTAGAAATTTTAGTTGCTTTAAGACTGAACAAGGACAATGGTCTTCTATTCAGTATCTGTGAAGTATAGCAAGCTTTGAATATATGATATGAAAAGATATAATGTAATATGAAAAGAAAATGTCTGACTTTTAAAAATCATTGATAAATTTAAATTATGTCCTATATTTTGCCTAAATAGCCTCAACTACTTTATTTAGTAGATCTGATTTTCAAAACTTTGTGCTAAATAATTCCACTTACAGTACTTGAGATGTTTCAAATCAGAAGTAAAGCTATTTTATGTTAATACTAGCTTAATTAAAATCATTAACTTTCTTGGAAGAATAAATCTCACGTTTGATGTATTTGTTTAGTAAAATCTCCATCCATCCTCGCATCATTGTGTATTAAATAAAAATAGTATTTAAAGATAAAGGGGGTCAAATACCACAATTCCTGTCAGGAAATCAGGTCCTCCATGAGTCCCCTCATTCTGTGATCTGTGCCAAGAATCACAAGGGAAGACTTCCTTGAATCCTCTCCAGGGCAGGCAGTGGCTAAATTGTGTCCTCTTAGACAAGAATTGTGGTCCTAAACTGCCCGTGACAGTCAGAGAGATTGTATAGTTGGTAGGGTGCTTCCCTTGTATAAATATGACCATGAAGTAGTACTTAATACCACATATTGTTCTTGAACTTCTCCAGTGATGATACCTAAGCACAGAGCCAAGAATAAGCCCTAAGAATTATCAGGTGTGGCCTAAAATTCAATAAAATAAAAGTCTAAAAGTAAAATGTACTTGTAAGCAAAGTCAAATATAATAGTAATATAAAAATAAATCAGCTACTTATAAATATCCTTTGAATATCTCTCTAGATACATTCCTTTAATAGGCACAACCGTTATAGAATATTTTCGTATGTAGCGGCAAGTTCCCCCATCCTTGGGACCTATTTAGTATGAAATTCTAGTAGACAAGTCTTTGTTTAGAGGTCATGTAAAATAAAGGTTATGAGGATTGTTGTCCCTGATACCTTGGCCACCACATACACCAGGAATACCTTGTAGCATTGTTCTTTTTACATAGGTCTATTAAAATAGGGAAAGATTACATATGCAAACAAGTTCTTATCTAATAGAGATAGAAGAGCAACATATTATATTGTGGTGGGACCTTACATCCTGAACACTTGGCATAGTGACTTGGCTTAGATTTCAGTTGATCAAGCATTGACCATTCACCCCTGAATGATGGCTATCATATACAGAAAAAAAAGGATTTTCTACAAAGCCCCACTACCACCATGGCACTGACTTATTCCAAAGACAGTTCTTATGACACTGACAATCTGGGAAAAGCAAAATTCTGCTTTCAGGGCAAAATTCTCTGCGATGCTACCTAATGATGGGATGAAACCAGAAGACACTACAACCCCTCCCACCCCCCCCACCCCCCGAGCTTCGACTTAGGACCTGGACAGAAATCAGGATCTATAACTACAGAAACCTGACAGCCACAACTGTGATGGTGAAGAACTGCTACTGGGACCACAGAGAAGAACTTAGGGGTTTGACAACCCTTAAATTTTTTTGGAAAAAAAAACCCAACTATTTCCAGTCACATTGTCAAAATATGTAAAATATCAAAATTATTATTTCCAACTGTGTATTTAATAAACTCAAATATCTAATAAGAAGATAGAAGACAAAAATATGACAAGAATCAAAAACGTAGTGCCATGGGTAGGGTGTTTGCCTCTCATATGGTTGAGCCAAATTTGATTCCTCATATTCCATTTAGTTCTCTGAGACCTGCCCGTAGTTTTATTGAGTACAGTGACAGGAATATTAAAATAAAAATAAATTTTTCTCTCCTACTTATATTACTGTTCGTTTTTTATCCCTATATCCAATTGCTATTTTTTAGATATTATTCTCTTCTTTTCAAGGCATTTTTTCTAGGCCAAAATTGACTTGAATAAGTCCATATACCATCATCTCAGAGATTTCCACCCTTAGATGTTAGAGTCTAGATTTAACTGTCAGTTCTGAAATTGGGTGAATTCTGCCATCACTAGTAAGCATCTATAAATTTTATCATCTGTCTAAAATTCTGACTTCAAATTTGCCTTCTGCGCTCAATATTCCCTCTCACAGTATGATAAAAGCTTTTTATCCATAATAGATGTATATATAGTAACCTGGGAGTCAAACTTATATGCCCTTTTTTCCTCCATCATTTATGTTGAATCCTTTGAGTTTACAGTCTTTTATGTTTCTTCTTTCTAAATATTTTGGGCAGGTACCAAAAGTTATGTCTATGAATAAAAATGACCCTTTTTTCTTGAATTGTATTTTACATTTATTCATATCTTCATGGTGAGCTCTCGGCAGTTTCTTTGCTGTAAATAACTTGTTTCTAGAGCTGATTTTTACAGAAAATTTATTGAAATTTTTAGGGGAATTAGGGATGGGTATAATTATTAATTTTCTAATCACTTATGAGCAGCAAGTGGCAGATGGGACTAGAAAATGTAAATAATATGGCATTGTATATGGTTAGTTGTTGATAAAATTAAGTTAAATGGCTCTATGGCTGGGAGAAGTAAGGTAATGGGAGTTAGGGCTTACTGCACAAAATAGAAAGCTTTGGGAAATATATTTGTCAGAGTGTTCTAAAGAAATAGAACCAAAGAAAATATACATAAAGACACCTGCTTTAAGAAATTCAAGCTAATGTGTTTGTTGGGAAGAGAAGGACAAAATAAAGCAAGTTCAGCAAGTTAGAGACCCTGGGGATTCTCAGTGCTACAGATTTTAACCATCTTTTTCTTAAGTCTTTTAACTCAATAGATAACAATTCATTTTATAAAAAGTAATCAATTTATTTAATATCCCTGTTTTAAAATGTTATTCATCTTTAAAAATAACCAGAATAGCAGTCAATGTTACCAAAATTAGAAATAATTATCCTTTGCCTGGGAAACAGAAGGAGAAGGAGGCAGGGGCAGGAACTGGAGGCAATATTTGTGGGTGTGATTGGTGGGTGGTGGTGTACTCCGCTTATTGGCTTTAAGAGGGTAGATTTTTAGATGGGCATTTCTTTCTTTCTTCACAATTTTGTGTCAAAATGGAACAGCAGGCTAAATAAGTTTGTAAATATTCTACAGAGTTCTTTGTCATTGTCTATATAGTCAGTTGACACATATAGTTAACCATAAGATAAAAAGAAATATTTTTGGCCACAGCTGATGATGCTCAGGGTTTACTCCTGGCTATGCACTCAGAAATTGCTCCTGGCTTGGGGGACTATATGGGATGCCAGGGGACCGAAACACCATTCGTCTTAAGCTAGCGTGCAGAAGCCTTACTGCTTGTGCCACCGCTCCGGTGCCTGAAAAAGGAATTTTTGACAAGAATTTTAAAGGACACTGAGAAACAATGTTGAAAGTTCTCAAAGCATTCTTTTCTTAATACAAAAATGGGGGAAAGAAATAAACAGATTTCTTCAAAGAAGAAAAAAAGATGGCCAAAGGCACATGAAAAAAATGTTCCACATCACTGGTGGTCAGGGAATGCAAAGCAAAACAACAATGATGTATCACCTCACACCGCAGAGACTGGCACACAGCACAAAGAACAAAAACAACCTGTGCTGGTGCAGATGCCAGGAGAAAGGAACTCTCATTGCTGGTGGCAATGCCGACAGGTCCAGCAGGTCTTTCAAGGTCAGTTTAATTCAGTGTTTTGCCCATATATCTTTAGAGGTATTTTATAAATTTATAACTAAGCCTTTAGTGTACTTTTGAGTAAACTTTTTATCAAAATGTGATTTGGTAATATATTACATTCTTTTGCTTATTGTTTTCTAGTTGGACCTATATTTGACAATTAGGAGCTACATTTGTCTTCTTGGGGAGTAATTAAAACATTTTTCCCTTCAATTTAGGTTTAGCTTCCTCTGTTTTAATAAAGGTGAGTTAGCAGCTTTTATTTTAACTTCTGATGTTTAAACTTAGATATAGATCATATAGTCTGTAGCAAAATTGCCTACCTATAAGGCAATACAAAAGTGTCTTTTAAACAAACTTTCAATTACTTTCTTATGGATGAATGAATGTGTAAATACATATTTGCTTTTATATTTGAAACAGCTTTTTTCTTTGTGTTATTGAATAGATCCTCAAAGAATATTATTTAATAGGAGCTAGCTAATTGCTGTTTTCTATCCCCAGAAACATTATACTTAGAGGTAGTCTTTGCTAAGTAAATTTAAATACCATTGTGTTGGATCTCCCCTGTGATGATGTTGTTATGCCACCTGGTAGATGGACCCCCCCCCCATAGAGCAATTGTTCTAGGGGACCTTATAGAGCCACTATTTGGGGGATTCTTGTTGAGAAAGCTTTGGAATTATCTTACAAAGATGTAGAAGAGGGCACAAAGAGTGGAGCCATCTACGCATAATCACAGACCACACTCAGGCTTATTTGAGGCCTCCCCTCCTCCCTACTGAGAGCTCTGGTTGAGAGAGATAAAGTTATTTTTATGACTTGTTATTCTTGTGACCCAGTGTGTTACTCCTAAAAACATTCCTAGTCCCCATCCATTTATAGTTAACTTCTCCATGGTGCCTTATGTTTCTAGGTACCCATCTTTTGTGTCCAGAGCCCTTCTACCTTGCATGTATCCCAGTTCTTCTTGTCCTATATAAGCTTTGTCAGAATGGAATAAAATCTCTCTGGTCATCACCCTTTAACCCATTCTTTCCTAGTCAGCAGGAGGATGGAAGTTGATACCCATTGGCTTACAGAACCACAATAATAATCTACTTCATGGGAAATAAAGCCAAGGCTACATTAGTTATTCATATTTTCATATAATGGTAGATTAAACAACAGTTCACTTTCTCACTATCCTGAAAACAAGTTAAAGTCAAGGTTTTGGTCAAATCAGTTTATAATGTGAACTCTTCCTGACTTCAGATGACTAAACTCTTGATATGTACTCACATAGCAAAAAGAATCAAAGACAAATCAGAAATAGAGTCATAAATACAGTGGGTTTTTTTGGTGTTGCATAACATAAAGACACTGATACAATTCGGCCAGGGTTCAAAACCCTTGAATCTCATTTAATGTTAATTGTTAGCATTGGAAATAAGGCTGTGATGTCTTTTATTATATATTTCTTATATATTTTTCATTGTTATATTATATTTATATATATATATATATCTCGTTGTGTTTTTACAAAGTTATTTATAGTTGAGTTAAGACATACATTGGTTCAGGGTCAGTCCCATATCCAATGCCTACCTCCCTCCACCAATGTTACTAGACTGCTTCTCAGCCTGCTAGCATAAAAGGTCCATTTTAGGTTTTTATTGTTCAAGTTTGTCCCATGATTACATTGTTGTTGACTCTGGCTTGGTTTAGATATTTAGTGCTGTCTTAACTCCACCAATTCACCCGAGACCACTTGGCCTCTGTATCCCTTCTTTTCATATTTTGTTTCTCCTCATCCATTCATTCACTTTCCCTCTCCTCACTATACTCTGGGGCCTAGAGTTTTCTCAACAACTTCCATTTAAGCCACTACATTTCTTCATGAAGTTATTATAAATACCACATATAAGTGATATTCTAAATTTATCCTCCTCTGACATTTCATTTAACATATCTTCCAGTTCCATCCATGTTGCAGCACATGTGCCACATTTTCATGATCCACTCATGTGTTGTTGAACATCTAAGTTGATTCCAAGTCTTAGATTTTGTACTGAGTGTTGCCTGTATAGTGGTGTGCATACATCTTTCTGTGTCAGTGTTTTTCTGCCCTAGGGATATATATCCCAAAGAGGTATTGATGGGACATATGGCAGATGGATTCTTAATTTTCTAAGAACACTCCATACTTTTTTCCAAAGGGGTTGGACCAGGACACATTCCCACCAGCAGTGGATGAGAGTTCCTTTATTACGCCATCCCCAGCAACACACATTATTCACTGTATTTTTATATCTGTCATCCTCACTGTAAAATGATGTCTCATTGTTGTTTTGATTTGGATTTATCTAATAATAATATATGACGTGCATTTATTTCATATGCCTGTTGGCTATCTATTGATCTTCCTCAGAGAAGAATCTGTTTTTAAGTTTTGTGGGATCAACCTTTGTGAGTACTTTGTATATCCTAGATATTAACCCTTTATCTGATGTGTTTAGTGCAAATATTTTCTCTTAATCAGTCTTTTAATTTTATTTCGTGTTTGTTTTACAATACAAAAACCTTTTTTAGTTTGATGTAGTCCCTTTATTCAGCTTTCATTCTATAGTCTTTGTAATTAGCATTCTATTATTAAAGATCTAAGTTTTTTGTTGTTGTTGCTTTGTATTTTTGTTTGTTTTGGGGCCAAGTCCAGTGGCACTCAGGGATTACTCCTGGCTCTGCACTCAGATACATTACTGGTAGACTCAGGGACCATATGAGATGCCATGAATCTATCCTGGGTTGGCCACATGCAGAGCAAACACCCTAACTGCTGTGCTATCACCCTAGCACCTAGGTCTAAGTCTTGAAGTGTTCTGCCTATGTTTTCTTCAATAAAATATATAGATTTGGGTCAAATCCCAAGGTCTTTGATTTACTTTGAATTAATGTTTTAACATGTGGTATATGAATCTGTCTTTAATTGCTTACAAATGACCATCCAAGTATCCCAATATCATTTTTTGAAGTGACTGTCTTTATTCATGTGCTTGGCTCCATTGTCAAAGATTAATTGACCATATAATTGGAGTTTTGTAACTGGATATTCTATTCTGACCCATTGGCCTGAACATATTCCTTTATTCCCATATCATTCTGTTTTGATCACTATGTCTTCATAGTAGAGATTCAAATTAGGTAATGAAATTTCTCTAAGTTTCTTGTATTTTGCTCTAAGGTTTTGGTTACCTGCTGTCTTTTATGGTTCCACACAAACTTTATAATTGATTTTTCTAAACCCTTGAAGAGTGCTTTCTAAATAAGACTAGGGATCACATCGAATCTTTCTAGTAGTTTAGGTAAGATGATCATTTTAATAACATTGACTTTTCCCATTTGTGAGTGTGGGATATATTTTCATTTTATTATGTATTCTTCAATTTCTTCCTTAAGTGTTTTGAAGTTTTAGTAGTATATGTCTCTCTCCTCTTTTGTCAGGTTGATTTCTAGGTGTTTGATGGCTTGACACATTTTAAATAGAATAAATTCTTTGATCACTTTTTCCTCTGAATCATTGTAAGAGAATGCAACTTTTTTTGTATATTGACTTTGTAGCCATCACTTTACTGTATTGATTTATTGTTTCTAGAATCTTTTTCTGTGGACATTTTAGTCTTTATCATCATGTCATTTGCAAATAGAGACAATTTGAATTCTTTTATCTCTTTCTCTTGCCTGATTTTTATTGTTATGACTTCTCATATTGTGTTGAATAAGAGCGGAGACAATAGACAATGGACTTGACTTCAGTGAATGATTTTAGTTTTTCACGAGTAAGAATCATGTTGGCTCTGGGATTTTTGTAGATATTTCTTACTATCTGGAGGAAGGTATTTTGCTGAAGGTTTAAACATGAATGAGTGTTGGATCTTGTCAAAAGCTTACTCTGTATCAATTGATAAGTTAATATGATTCTTCTTTTGTTTTTGTTTTTTTTGGCCACATCAAAAAACACTCAAGGGTTACTCTTGGCTATGTGCTCAGAAGTCACTCCTGGCTCGGGGAACATATCTCAGTCCATTCTAGGTCAGCTGCGTGCAAGGCAAATGCTCTACCTGCAGCACCACCGCTCCAGCCACTGATCATATGCATTTTATCTTACCATTTTACTGATGTGTCGTGTATGATGTTGATTTATTTGCTTTTTAACCATCTTTCTATCCCTGGAATAAAATCCACTTGGTCATGATGTATATAATTGTTTTTATGTGCTGTTGAATTCAGTTTGCTAAAATTTTGTTTAGGATTTTTGTATTAATATTCATCAGTGAGATTGGTCTCTAGTTTTGTTTCTTGCTAGTATCTCTCAGCTTTGAGAATCAGAGTAGTGTTAGCTTCATATACACTATTAGGGAGGAGTCACATCTCTTTGATATTTTGGAAAAGTTTAAAGATCTCTGGTACTAATTCTTCTCTGAATTCTTGATAAAACTCACCCATAAATTCATCTAGTCCTGGACTTTTAGGAGAGACTCTTAATTATTCTTTCAATTTTCTTGCTTGTCATTGTTTAGGCTCTCTACTTCCTCCTTATGGAGCTTTGGGGAATTATAATGTTTCCAGAAATATGTTCATTTCTTATAGGTTCTCTAGCTTAACAGAGTACAATTGTTCATAGTAAGTTCTCATGCTGTCTTGGATTTTTGAGGGTTCTTTTGTAATTTCTTCCCTTTAATTTTTAATCCAGTTTATTTAAATTATTTTTCTTATTTTTCTTCCTGAGTCTTGCCAATGGTAAGCTTATCTTTTTTATTCTTTCAAAAAAATCAGCTCCTGGTTTTATTGTTTCTTTGTATTGTTTGCTTTGCTTCCATATCATTGATAAATTCTCTGTTTTTTAATTTTTTTTCATCTGCTTGTGTTTAAGTTTCTTTGTTGTTGATTTTCCTGATATTTAAGGTGTGCCTTCAGGTTGCTGAGTTTATCTTTTTCTTCTTTTCTTATATAGGCCTATATTGCTATGCCTTTTCTCCCTAATTACTCATTTTGCTATGTTCCATAATGTTGTTTTTTTTTCCTTCATTTGATTAGTCTCAAGTAATCTCTTTATTTTTTCTTTGAGTTCCTTGATTTTATCCAACATATGGTTCAGCTTCCTTATGTTACAGTTTGTGAATTTTTGCAAGTTAGATTTATGATCCATTCTAAAGAATGTTTCATGTCCACTTGAGAAGATTATATATTCAGCTTTTTTAGCATAAATGGCCCTGCATAAATTCTAGTCCCAGCTTATTATTTCTTATTTTAGGTTCTTATGTCTTTCCAATGTTATGCCTAATAGATATATCCAGTGGGGAGAGTGGCATGTTGTAATCCCCACTACTATAACATTACTCTCCATATGTTTCTCTAGGTTTCTGAGCAAATACCTTATATATTTTGCTGACTTACATTTTCTGTGTATATGTTGATCAGAATTAATACTACTTAGTCTGTTGCTTCCCTGAGCAATAAGTAGTGTCCATCTTGTCTCTAATTACTTTCTTGAGGTTAAATACAATTTGATCTAAGTATGGCTATCTTGACTTTACTTTTTGCAGTGGCTCATTCTTTTGCTCTGAATCTGTGTCTATCCTGAGATTTTTAAGTGTGTTTTCTGCATGCAGAAAATGATGTTGTTTTGTTTCCTGATCCAACCCTCTACTCTGTGCCTTTTGATGGGAGATTTTAGTCTATTGATATTTAGGGAGACTATTGACAGAAAGCGCTACAATGCCATTATATCATGTAGATTGTTGCTGTAACAATTAATTATTTGGTTTATATAAGTGACCTTTGAGTAGTTCATTTACAGTTTGGTTATCATGAATGTTGCACATTTATTTAGTCTGAGCATATTTCTATCCCACCCTCGCACATAAATGAAAAGTTTGCTGCATAGTGGGCCCTAAGTTGAAAATTTCTTTTATTCAGTTATTTAAATATGTCATTCCACTCTTTTCTTTGTTACGATATTATTTCTTTATTAAAGCACATGTTTACAAAATTGTTCTTGGTTGAGTTTCAGTAATAGAATGTACACCAGTGCAAGTTCCTGCCACCAATGTCCCTAGTTTCCTTTCTACCCACCCTCTCCTGCCTGCCTCTGACATTCACTCTTTCCTTCTGTGGATCATTTTACATGGAAGGTCTGGTTTTATTCCTATGTTCTTTCCTTTATAATTAAGGGTTTTCTTCTCCCTTACTGCTTTAAGAAGTTCATCTCTATCTCTCTCCCTCTCATTGTTTTTTGTTTTTTGTTTTGTTTATTGTTTTTTGTTTTTATACATTTTGGATTACTATATGTATTGTTCTGTTAGGGTCCATTTTGTTTGACACTCTTTTTGCCTCTTGGATTTATAAAGCTGCTTCTTTTCAGAGATTGGGAAGTTCTCTGCTATTATCTATCCCACTACTTGTTCTTCCCCTTTTCCCTTTCCTCCCTTCTGGTATTCTTATCATTCAGAGATTTCCATTAACTTTGTTCTTTAAATACCATACTTTTTTCTTCCATAATGTTTTATCTCCATTCTTTATGGACTTATCAGTGTTTGCTTGTAATTTGTCTTCAAGATAGTCTATTGTGTTCTTCTTTGTGATTCTGCTACTATGACTTACTAATGTGTTCCTAAATTCTTGTAATTCCAATTGTATGGATTCTTTCATCTTCTGAAAGAGTTAAGTTGGTTGAAATGTTCATCTATTGATTGTTTAGTTTTGTTGGCAAGATCTTTCTTGATTCTATTGCTAAAGCACTAAGTTTTAATTTTAGGTCCTCATCTACCAGGCACAGGCATTTTGTTAGACATGAAGATTTGCCTAGATTTTTCTGGGCATATCCTCCATCGCACTTATTTTCTGTAGTTTTATCATGTTCTTTGTACTTTGTGGATTGGAATGAGTTAGTTTCAAGTTCCCCCTTAGGAAAGTGATCTATTGAATTGATTGCACAAACCATAGCTTCAAATATATCTATTTATTTTGTGATTATAATACAGATTACTAAACATGCAAGGTTATCTGAACATGAAAAAAAATTGCCAACTAATTACTTAGGTTTGTTGACTGAGATTTAAGGCTGTGTATTGTCTAAGACAAGGAATTGCTAGGGCTCATATGCCTAGAAATATCAAATATATAAATTGTTTTGGGATGAGAGGATAGACAGACTTGATGTCAGGACTGGTGACAAGCTGGGCCTAGAGGTTTAGAGAAGGGATCAGTACATGGCTATGGAAGCCTGAAGAATTCAAGATCTGATCCAAGACTAAAGGACCTCCCTCAAATGACACACCTGAAATATGAGGGTAGACAACCACCATCTATGAATTTATGGAAGACAGTGTAGGAGTGATATTCAAATATTTTTACCTTGAAAAGGTAAAATTATTGTTATTAAATATCTATTTATAAATAGTTTTATTTGAAAATCATGACAAAGTATGAGGAATCTGAGAGAGAACTCAGAAAAGCTGCAAATATGCAAAAGAATACTTTTGTGCCTTAAGATGAGGAGAGGATAACAAAATAGCAAGGAGGGCCTGGAGTGATAGCACAATGTTTTAGGGCTTTAATCTTGCACAAGGTAGTTCGATCTCTGGCATCCCACATTTTTCCCCGAGCCTGCAAGGAATGATTTCTGAGTACGGAGGTAGGAGGTCTTCAGGTGTGCCCACAAAACAAAGAAACAAAAATAATATTCTTCTAGTTAGTCCATCAAATTAGATTTTGACTTCTGGAACATAGAATAAAACTTGAAATTAGGTGGTAGAAAAATCTGGATGACCAATTTTGATGTACATAAATATGTTCATATATGTATATTATATTCTTCCCCTCTGTAGTTTTTACTTATAAAGATTTTTTTTGTAATAATAATGTTGAAAAGCCAATTTAAAAGAGGAACTTTTAAATGCCAAATGTAGAGCCTGAAGCACTAACAGAATTGGAAATAAATGCAAAGTAAAGAGGAAGATCAGTGTACAACAAACTTGCAGCTATAATTTTCTTAATTACAACGCTTTTTCATTTTAGATGTTGCTTTACAGACTAATTCCTGAACATCAAAGACTAACTTTCACTGAGAAAAAAAAGTAGGGGTTTTGTTGAATTTTGGAGATTATTTTTTGGATTCTCTCTTCGGGGAATGATATTTATATATATGAACTTCATTTTATGTTTCTGTTTTAGCTCTGGTTTGCATATTGCATCATTTATTTTTCTTTCAGTTATGTGCTCTGATTATTTAAGATATTCATTATTTGAGTTCATTAAGTGAACTCAGAGTTTAGTCTCTAGATAAAGTATTTTCAAAAGAAGTAAACAAGGTTAACAGTGCCTCTACCTTGTCTGAGATTATGTACTCCCCTATTAGTAATTCATACCCAAGAGTGACTGACTCCAAAGACTGTCTGATTTTTATATAACACTTATCTGTGTATATAGGAAAACAATATATTATACTTGAAAGGCACAATAATCTTTAAAAAACTATTAGAAATAATTATAGTCTCCACAGTTAGGTAGAGAGTAGGTTTTCGCTTTCATATATGTCTTGTAGGGAAGTAGCATTTCAATTATAATTTTGATTTTTTAATTAGTTTACAAATAGCTTTTTCCCCTCTGAACAATAAAACTATAATGCCCATTTCCATACATTTGATTAGATTAACTGGCATTTGATTTTGCCTTGCCTTAAACTTTCTACTGTTTGCCTCAGGTGCTAGCTTTTTATTTTCCTACAGTGAACAGCAACTAATGAAATTTGCACTCTTGACACTAACAAGTAAATTAACTTCATAGTCTGTCAAATTCTCCTGGCATCATAGTAATTCTGACTGTGTTGTGACATGCAGGCCTTGTAAGATATCTAAGTGGTTTGAAGATGGATGACACATAAATCTTTACACATAAATGTGTAAAGATGAATATAGCATTGTCATATGATAATTTCCTTTTGCTATAAAAATCTATGAAAGAAAAATTCTCAGGAGTGGTCAATAACTTATATTGAAAAAAGATATAATATGTTAAGTTGTTACATATGCATTTTGTATATCAAGTACAAACTTTTCATAACAAGAATATAGCATTAGATAGATTCAATACTGGCTTTTCCATATTATGGTTTTGGAACCATTAGTAAGTCTTAGTTTACTCATGTCTCATGTATAAACATGTATACATGTTTCTGGTTTTATTTTAATTACTATTAATATAATAATAATTGAACCAAATGTCTTGGATAAAATAGTCCACAAAAAAAGGAATGATCTTGCTATGAACAACTAACATTTTTAAGTTTTAGCTTAATAATAAATAAGACATACTGTGAAATATTATCTTAGTAGTAAATTTTATGGGAATAAGTAAAAATTAATCAAACTACAGGTAAGGTTATTTGGAAACAAGCAAGAGAAGAATTTTTTGAAGATAAGACGATACACGAGAATACACATTAAGCTGGTGAGGAGAAATTATTATAAAAGTCATTAATCTTTTGGGGGAGTTAGGAATCAAAGCCAGGGCAAGAATTTAACTGTAGATTTATATCCATGACCCCTATAAAAATTAAGAAAAACTTTTTTATTTTCAAAATAAGAAAATTCAAATAAAATTTTATTTATTTTATTCTCTAATTTGTTGTTTTAATGAAAATCTCTGAAATTTTATTAGCTTAGCTATCTATCACTAAATATTTCATTGTTATAAGTCTTACCTCCAAAGTTCTGATACTATCCTGCCATCAAAAGATGCAGGGAAGACTTGAGATTTAGCAAATAATTCAGTTACGTGTAAATTGTATTAAGAAATGAACTCTAAAAATAAAATATAAATAAATAAAAAAAAAAGAAATGAACTCTGTTGAAGAAAAAAAATCTATAGATAATGCCAAGATCTGCAGTACATCTCAATGAGATCAAATGATAAGTTCAACGGCAGTTACTGAGTGAAACAGATAAAATACATGATTGTTAGTGCATAATCCTGATGTGTTTGAAGTTATTATTTGGGAAATGAAGCAGTTATTAATGATAATAAGAATAATGTGTTAGTGGGAATAAAGACAATTTGAAATGAGGATATCAAATATATAAGCATGCTGAGCTATTAATGATTTGTTTCTAGGAATTAGATAAACCCAGAAGGATGCCATGGTTTAGATATTAAGAATAGTGGGGGTATGAAGTCATATTTTGGATACTGATGTAGAAGCATAATGAATTTCTTGACAAAACCTCTCAAGTATATATATATATATATATATATATATATATATATATATATATATATATTGTAGTCACTGTCCAGTAAAAGTATTTTTACAGGGGAGTAGAGGGATACTATAGTAATTTTATTTGAGTATTAATTAGGACACCAGATTTGCATTTTAGCTTGAGTTTCTGTGTTATCTAAGTTATCTAAGAAAAATGTTCTACTGTTTTTATCTACATATTAGTGTAGCTTTTCATTCATCTTATTAAAATTAATATTTCTTTTCACAAATGAAGAATAAAATTATCTAAAGGCTTCATATAGGAATATAAATTATTAAAGAAAATATGCTTTATAAGTAATCCTGTAATTTTATGACAATAACCAATTAGAAGATCCTGGTTTAAGTATTTTTGTTTTATGAAACTTTAGTTTTAATATTAAATTTAGATTTAAATTTTTATGTTACGATACATAGCAATGAGTAAAGTGTTATTTTATCTTAATTTTATTTATTTATTTTTGGAAGTAGGACACATTGAATTGGGAAAACAAAGGGATGGAGATAGAGAAGGATATGTGCCTAAAAGGATATGGTTTTTCAGAATGGAAAGACAAGCTCAGTGCCCACACATTTAGGTGTTAATTGGCTTGTTCTACCCAGGGAGAAAGCATTGAACTTTTTGAACTCTGTTTTTAGATTCTCACTGTATCTTTGTGCATCCTAGACTCTCTCTTCATAAGAATTTGTCCTTGGTCGTGGCCTGACTCTGCATCTCAGTGCTTCTCTAGCTATTGAGATGAAGGTTTTATAGTCTCCAAAACCTTTGTGCTTTGTGTTTTTATAGTCTCCAGGCTTTGTGCCTCGTTTAGAATTCAGACAATATTGTTCAGACAATCTCAACACACATTATACCCCTTTATCTCTTTCTCTGTATCATTACTCCTTAGATAGATCACTCCCTTAAATCTTTAAGAAGTACCTAGGTGAAGTTCTATCTTCTGGAATTTCTTCATGTTCAAGAAAGGGTGCAGCCTCTGTCTATGTAAGAGTGAGAAAAACCCTATCAGAAAAGGAACAAAGAAAATAAACTCCCTCCAAGATGGCCAAAGGCACATGAAAAAATGTTCCACGTCATTATCATAAAGGAGATGCAAATAAAAATTTTGCATGATCACATCACTTGCGTGATAACTTCGTGTTATCACTCCAGAGAGATGGGCAGACATCAAGAATAATAAGAACTTCCAGGGCTGCTGTGGATTTGATGAGAAAAGGACTCTCATTCATTACTGATGGGAATGGTGACTGTTCTAACCTTTTGGGATAAAAAATATGGACTTTTCTCAAATAACTAGAAATTGAACTTCCATTTGACCCAGCAACCCTTCTCCTGGGAATCCCTAGGAGCCTAAATAAAATGCCGGGAAAGGCATCTGTTCTCCTCTGTTTATTGCAGCAATATTCACAATAGCCAGAATATAAAAACAAACCAAATACCCCAAAACATATGAGTGGTTAAAGATATGGCAGTACATCTTGACAATGAAATACTATGCAGCTATTAGAAAAAATGATGTCATGATTTATTTTTTGTAAATGGATAAGCCTGTAATGAGAAATTCAGAGTAATCAAGCTTCTGACAAAAATGAGCTCAGAATTTTTTCGTTTGACTTATGTAGCTCTACCAAACTTTTGAAGATCTTAATAATCTATTTTCCTTAAATTAGTGTCAAAGAACTAAAGAGGAAGAAATACTTCTAAGCATAATTTATTAGGTCAACCTCTATTCATTTACATTACTCAACAGATTCTACTAACTGCTATTCTATGAATTTGACGTTATTAGTTTTTGTACGTGTGATATGTCACAGTATTTGTTTCTTTATGTGTTTCAGTTTCATTTAGAAAATGGTCAGATTTTTAGGTTTTTGCACATGGCAGAAATTTCTTATTTTAAATTTGGATTATCCATTTTGAATACACAACACAATTTAAATTTATTTATAATTGATGAACATACATAGTTTTCATACTTTGATTATTTTGAGTAATATAGTACATAAGAGATATATATTTATATATACTGAGCCTATTTTATGTATATGAAAAGTATCTTCCTATATAAATATTCAGTCAAAGAATTGTTGGTTAACATAATAGTCTTTTAAAAAGAACTTCATGTTGTTTCCATAAGGACAATGCTAATATAAATTTCCAAAAACAATGTTTAATGGCCCCTCTGCCCACAGGTAAATTGTTAAAAAGCCAATTAACAAATTCGGTCAAATCAAACATTATCATAAAGCAAAATAGGATAATAAATTGCAAATAATAAAGAAAAAATACTGGGACTAGAAAACTGTGAACAATGATCAAAATTAAAAAAAAACTTACATGGGGCTTAGCATATAGAGTAAAAATAATTTTAATGCCTTTTATGTTAATCATTTTACTGGTTCTTTGAAGTTCTACTACCAGCTTTGTACTTTCAAGATTTGGTAAATTACATAAAACATATCAAGCAAAGTTAAATATTCCATTTTCACTTTCTGATACCATTATAATATAGACATTTTAGAAAGTGAATTAAAACTTATTGGTAGATGATGATACCATCATATTTATTCTGAAATAATGCTTTAAGTTATATGTAAGGAATTCTGGCAGAGTAAGAATCTGGAGTTTTTCATGTCATGGTAAGGTTTTAACTATGGGTAAGATATATACAGAAAGAAATATTACATCTTACCAAGGAAGAAACTCAGTAGAGGGTTTGAAATTTTTACCTAATTTACAATTTTGTGTAAGTCTAATCTTATAATCTTGGTTTAGAAGGTTTCACATTAATAACTTCCAATATCCTTCCCCACACTAAACTGTTCTTTATTTTAATTTTTAAAATAAAAGCTAGATACAACAAATAATGATATTAACATTTTGATGATAGTGCTTGATTTGATAACGTTTCATAGTATTTCTCCATGTTGATTAGTTTTGAAAATAATAACTTTGAAGTATAGGCTCAAATAATTTTTTACTTGATTGCCTAGCAATTTACTTTTTCAGTTTGTTGATAGCTTGGACAGAAAAGTAAATTGGATAGAAAAAAGATAATTGGACAGAAAAGATAAAGTTACCATGACATGAAATACTAAAAGGGGACATGCAAAAACACTTTACTAGTCTCTTAGGAAAGAAAGTCGTTTATCTGTAATTGCTTTACTCTCTGAAGAAATTATATCTGACTTCTAATTTCACATGGGTTGTCTGCATATGGTGTCACCCACTACTTTGTCAATCAAAATAAGCCGCTGTAGAGTTCCTTTACCTTGTATGTATTTGTTAATCTAGTACTATTAACTGAAACTGTAGAGAAAGTCAGAAGAAGGAGGTAAGAACTGATTTGCAAATGAGATCCTAGCATGCTTATTGACAAATTGACATTGTAGACCTATGTATTAGATATTGGAAAAATAAGAGTAAAAGCAATATGTGCACTTGGCTAAGCCATAGAGTCATCAAGCAGGGTTTATAAGATACCTGCCTTACATAGAATATGCAAAAAAAAAAAAAGAAATCCTATAAAAATGTTTGAAAGTTAAAATATACTTTGAAATTAGTGTAAAGACATATTAAGAGACCATAAATAAAAGGAAAAAAGGATAGGGGCCAGAGCAAAAACATAGTGGTAGGATTTCTGCCTTGCACACTTTTGAACCAGGATGAACCTTGGTTCTATCTCCTGCATCCCATATAGTCCCTGAGCCAGGAGCGATTTCTGAGCTCATAGCCAGGAGTGTCAATCGTGTCTGGCCCAAAAATTAAACAGCAAAGAATGGAAATGTATAATGGAATGGATAAATATAAGATAGTTATTAGCACAAGGCTTAAGGATCTTTAGAAAAAGGCAATACTACATGGGCAAGGCATGATGATGAGAAAGATTTGGATGGCTGGTATATAGGACAGCTAATGAATAGAACATAGAATATAATAGAACAGAAGAGAATTGAGAGAATGGGGGGGTTTGACCTGTGGTTTCATATTAAATTAGAATGGGCATCTAATAAGTCTTAGTATATTATTTTTTATATATTTTCTGATTGCACTTAACATTTCATGCTTTTAAAACAAAGGTAAGTTATTTTTTAATTTTTATTTCCAATCTGACAACCAGAATGACACTTTAAAATAATAGTAAAATAGAGTGGAAAAATAATTCAATTAAATGAGTCTGAAATTATAAAAAAAGACAAAAGTAGAAAAGAAGTAAAAGAAGTGAAGAAAGTAAAGTAATGTAAAAGGGTTAAAAATGATTCTTTAGTACAAATTATCTCACATATGGAATATGAAAAGTAATAAAAAGTAATAAATAGTAAATGGCTAAAGTAAACAAATTCAGAACTGTTTCACAGAATTGAGTTTACCATGGAGGAGACAGGCAACAGTGAAAGGAAGCAGATACTTTGTTTTTGGGTGTGATGTTAGAAGGTTAGGACCAGATGCTTGGATCTATCATTTACATAAAGAATAAAGTTATGGGAGTTGGTGAAAATGAGGAAAGTACACTAAAAGACAAAAGAAAAAGTACAGATGTTGATTAGAAAACTTAGAGAGCTATTGGGGCCAGCGAGGTGGCACTAGAGGTAAGGTGTCTGCCTTGTAAGTGCTAGCCAAGGAAGGACCTTGTACTATATAAACTAT
Organism: Suncus etruscus; assembly: GCF_024139225.1. Lineage (NCBI taxonomy): Eukaryota > Metazoa > Chordata > Mammalia > Eulipotyphla > Soricidae > Suncus > Suncus etruscus. The sequence goes on along the minus strand of NC_064857.1, from coordinate 11,291,147 downwards.
ATGATGCATTCAATCCTGTTGGGATTTTTATCAGACAATAAATAGTAAGATGAGAGAGATAGTGTTAGAGCTATTGACTTGTCTGTAGCTGACCTGCATTCAAATCCTGGCATTTAATATGGTCCTCCAAGCACCGTGAGGAGTAACTCCTGAGTGCAGATCCTAGAATAACTTCTGAATATTGCTGAGCTTGACCTAAAAACCTTCCCCCCTCCCACATATAAAATACTCCAGAAGAGTATGCTTATTTTCTATGAATGTTTGGGAAGAAAAGCTATCCAAGATATAGATTTTGTCAAAAGTCATTGATTTTTAAACTATAAAATATCAAGCTAAATGACCTCATAAACACTTAGTATAAAAGGAATTACTAAGAAATTAAAAACTAAAATAATCTTCTGCATGTATGAATTATATATATTTAAATATATAATAAATATAATAAAATAAATAATAAATATAGTATAATTATATTAATAAATACATATTTAAATATATATTGGGTTTTTTTGGTTCTCACACAGTGATACTCAGGGGTTGTTGCTGGCTATGCACTCAGAAGTTGCTCTTGGCTCAGGGGACCATATGGGACACCAGGGATCAAACCCTGGTCTGTTATGGGTCAGCTGCATGCAAGGCAAATGTCCTATCACTGTGCTACAAGTCCACCCTGCATGTATGAATTTTAATAAGAAAACAGCTATTATACTCAATGGTGTATCTTAAATAATCCCTCCCCTCAAATAGTGAATAATTTATATATAATAACTGTATATGTAACTAGTTCTTTAATTTAAAATAAAATAACAATATTAGTTCTTTTCTAAGTCATTTGATTATTTTTGTCTTTGAATAATGTACTCGATAATATTTTATGTATATAAGTGTACATATAATGATAAATATAAAATTAATAGAAAAATAATAGTATAATATGGTTCTATACAATGGAAAACATGAAGGAAAAAAATCTCAATGCCAGGGAACAATTTGATGTCAGTTGGAAGTAGATTATGTGGCAAATATAAAAGTTATAATGTGACAATTAGACAAAATTAAGAGATATGTTGTTACTCTACAATATGATCCAAACTGCTACTTACAGTTCTGGAAAATTGGCTACACATACAGACACATTTGATTTTAATTTGTATTCAGCAGGATATAGCAGAATGTGTTTGCTTCTGGCTGACCTAAAAAGAATATTGACACTCCTCTTGCTTTTGAAGTGCCTTCATTTAGGTCACTTTGCCTGGTGATGTGAATGTACTCATAGGAACACTATTAGAAACACTGCTATGGTAGGGTATAGAGGTCTCAAAATCCTCAGAGTTTGATTCTAATTGAAATCTGAATAATTAGTAAATTTTCCCCTTTGGCATATTTTGTTATTTTCCCTTTTTGTGGAAATAAGTCTTTTTGATGTTTTGTATATTTTGGGTGGTTCCTCCAGTTAGTGATAAGAATACCTGAGGGCCCTCTCAATGATACTTGGTCAACAGAGAAAGGTTCAATACAAAGATAATATGATGTGCTACTGTTGAGATGCAGCAATGAAGGGCCACACCAGAAGTTCGCAAGGAGTTCCCAGGGACAGAACTAGTGATGCTCAAGACCTACATGGCTAAATCCATTAATACTTGGAACCCATGTGATGTTCTGTGATAAGATCAGTATTGCTTGCATTCAAGACTCGTATCTTAGTTGCCCTATTGTGTCAATATCTTTATTAGATTTTGAAAGGCATTCTACATTTTAGAGAGTATATACCTACCAGTAGGTTTTCAAAAAAATGTACACATATATATATATATATCCATCTAACGATTTTTGCATCCAATCTTCTATTCATCTAAATTTCCATCCATCCACCCATTGATCCATCTATCCATAACTTATGCTTACACTCTATCCATCCTCCATCCATCCATCCATCCACATAACCATATATCCATCCATATACATATATTCATCCATCTATCCATCTATACATCATTATATCCATATATGCGTCCATCTATCCATCCTTCCATCCATCCATAAATCAATACATAATTCCATCCATATGTACCTTCATCTATCCTTCCAAATATCCACCCATCCATCCATCTACCTCCCCACCCCCCACCTACCTACCTACCCACCCACCATCTATCAGCATTGACTGCAACCCTCTGCCTAAAGCCCCAGACATGTGTGCTATCATGTTACCAACAAAAGAGTGAGAGCCGGGCACTCATTCTCATCTAGGCCCTGCACTGCCACCTCTTTGTCTGATCTCTGACAAGCCTGTATTTCTTTAGGTGTATGTTGATCATATCGAATATTGGATGAAACAGATGTCTTGAGAAGACGCAACTGCTGACACCTTAGAAAATGTCATAGTTGGTCTATGTGGCCTTACATTTGAAATACTGACAATAAGCATCAGCTCTGAAGAATTGCTACATTTACCAAAAAGGCTTGTTGGCGACACAGAGAATAGAAACTAGAGTAGCTGCCAGGTCATTGTCGTTTCTTTTTTTTTTTTTCCAACATAATTTTTATTTTGATCATAGTGGCTTACATATTGTTGACAATAATATTTTAGGTACATATTTACATAAAATCAGGGGGGATTCCCATCACCGGTTTGTCTTCCCTACTCCTCCGTTTTTGTCCTACCTCCCATATCCTCTTCCCTCACCCCCAGGGCTGCTAGAATATGTGGTCCCCTCTGTACCTATCCTATTACTTCGTAGTCTTACACCTGTTTGGTCCTGATGCTTCCTTTATTTCCCCCTCTAATTGGGGGGCAGGACTAGCTAGTTCAAGTTATGTGGTTTTGTTTGAAGAGGAGAAAAATAATAAACTGGGGTAAAAGTCTAATATGCTGGAAATAAGCAGAATTCTTCTAGAGGCTCTCGTCATCGGTTTGAGAGACGAAAGAGAAAAATAAGGTGAAGCAGTCCACCCCTACGAAATGGAGTGTCAAATATCTATTAAGAGTTCCAACAATAACGCTAAGCACCACAAAAACAGAGCAAAACAAACAACCAACCAACCAAAAAAACCGCCGTGGTCTTGAGATAGGCACCATGGCAGAGCCCATGAAGAGGGAAAAGAAGGGGTCAGAGAGATCACACGGAGGCAAGGCATCTGCCTTTCATGCAGGAGGTCATCGGCTCGAATCTCGGCGCACCACATGGTCCCTCATGCCCACCAGGAGCAATCTGTGATCCCGGAGCCAGGCATAATCCCTGAGCACTGCCGGGTGCCACCCAGAAATCTGAAAAAAAAAAAAAGAGAGAAAAAAAGATAAGTGGGGGCAATAACTTCAATAACCACACCAAAACAAAGAAATCGACCAAAAATAGATAGGTAAATAAAAATACTAATAGTAGTACATGAAGATAAATAGTAATATATGAAAAATAAACAATGTTGTTTTTTTCCCTCCTGCCCAGGCACAGTAAATATTAGGGTCATTCGAAAAGGGATTCACATGGCCTAAGAGATATGGGGTTTCTCCGCCTTTGGAGTATATTGTCATGGGATCAACTATAGACTCTGTTCATGATCCTTTATTCTCCCGGTGGTGCATTTGTGGTGTTTGGGAGGCTTCTGCTCCATCGTGGGTGATACAGTGAGACCTCTGTATCTAGAGATCTCGTTTCTAAGATCCTCAGATGGAGGAGGTAGTGGAAGCTGAGGTGACACTGCAAGGACATGTCATGGCAGAGTGCTGGGTAAGGGCAGTCCTGGCTTGGGTTCTGACTTGGAGCAACTTACTTTTGCTGCATCCAGTGAGAAGTAGAGATGACACCTGTGGGGGAAAAGGAGTCTGTTCTGGATTATTTTTGATAGCAGAGGAGAAGGAGGAGGACATTTTAAAGGAGGAGGAGGTAGGAGGAGGAGAGAGAGGAGGAGGAGGGATGGCTGAGGAGGAGGAAGAGGAATGAATGATGAGGAGGAGGAATGGATGAGAAGGAGTAGGAGGAATGAATGATGAGGAGGAATAGAGGAGGAGGAGAAGGAAAAGCGGATGATGGATACCTCTCTCAGAAAGGATGGGTTGGAAGCCCCAAAGAGGAACTGATTTCGTCAAACTCAAAAGCATTTGGGAACAACGGCTGGGAGGGAGAGATAAGGAAAGGAGCATTCTAGAAATATTTTAAATATGTGTAATGTGCAACCAAGGTTATAAAAAATGAAAATAGGTTTTTGAAGATAAAACAAAAAATAAAGAAATGGTTATTGTACTTTTGAGACTCTTGTTGATTGTTCCCCAACTTCTGAAATAGTCAAGCTCTTAAGGTATTTAAGTGTTTTCAAAGTTAAGTTTATACTTTATAAAAATATTAGAAAATATATTTCATAGAAAATTATCTGGATATTAAAATGACTAAATTCAATCAGAATATATTTGTCTATCTCATTTGTATTATCAACTTCATTATAAAATAATCAATGTCATCTGAAAAATAACTACTATAAATGTATAGTTATCAATGACTTTATATATATTATACCATATAATTAAGGCACATTTAATAAAATTGATTAAAAACAATATTTTTTTCTAAAATGTCATCAATTGAAAATTTATAAACCATTTTAAAACTGACTGTAAATTGTTGTGAGGAGCAAATAATCTCTTAAGTAATATTCAGTGGCTGTTAAGGCAGGTCACAGCAATTTTCAGTGAACTAGGCTGGTGCTTCACCCAACTGTGCTGAGAAGTCTCTAGGCTGTACTGAACAATTCTTAGAGAGGATTATGAAGTGCTGAAATATAAACATGAAAGTCAGCATTTTTTATAATTTCAACTTCTAACTTAAAAAAATGTATTTTATTTAGGCACAGTATTTTCAAACTATTCATATTTGTTTTAGGCATTAAATGTTACAACAATCATTTCACCACCAGACCTCCGTAGTTTCAGTTTCTTTCATCCATTGTCCTCAGTTTTTCTCACACTCACCAACCTGTCTCCTTTATAGGAACATTTCTAATTTTGGTTATTGCAATATGTATGGCATACTTTTACTTTTATTGGTTCTCAACTTAAAATATGTAGCTAATCAATTCCTCTTCACTGTCATTGTGTCCTAGGCCCCTGTTCCTCAAACTCTAGCTAAGTTTTGTAATCATCCACTCTTCCTCACAGCAACAGTTCTACAATTACAGATGTCTTAGTAATTTCACTTTGATATCAACCTAAAATCAAAATAAACAAAATATATTTCTTATTCAGCTTACTCAAATACTTTAATATATGTAAGTTATTTTTATTCAAATTCTCAGGATGGGTGTCTATGACTCATTCTAATGTCTATTCCATACTAATATATCATGCAATCACATGTGATTTTTTCTTTGTACTATCATTTTTTATTTATGAATATTTCTTTATAGTTTCTTCACTGCTACCTAAGATGCATTATTAAAATTCTTGCTCAGTTTAAAATTTTATGAAGATAGCTTTGTAGAAGTGAAATTTTATTCAAATGTGTATGTATGCTTTTAAACAAAACGTGGTTTCTAGTCGATCTAAGATCACAATATTGAAAGAGCTCTGATTTTTCTTGTTATTTACCTTCTTGTTTTAAACTTTTTTTTTTTGGTTTTTGGTGCTGCAGGTGTCTTGCATCTCAGCATCTCTAGTGGGGAAAAATCCTTCATGAGAGAAAAATGGGTAACACGAGCAGCCAAATATAAAATATAATATAATGAAACCACACACAAGTATGTGGGTTCAACACATCTTCTGGCAGGAGTGCAACAAGTTTAATTTTTAAGCAGGGGATTTTATAAGGGGCAAAGCCAGTCATAGGTATAGAGAAGAATGTTTACAATCAGAAAACAAAGTTCAACAGTGATAATGCTTAAGCTATGGGTGTGAGACGTAAGAATTCTGAGTTACAACGGAGAAGGTTACAACGCAAGCAGCTCTTTAAATGCTAATTTAAAATTCAAAATAAGAGATTATTAGGAAGTAGAAAAAAAATCTAGGAACATGGTCTTCTATTGTTTTAGAGGTCAAATAAAGGAAGGAGCCAAATCCCCTAAAGTGTGGCTCCCATTTTCTGAGAAGAGTCAATAGCCCAGGATCTGCATTCTGGCTATGCCCTTGATGATCAGAAATTGAAGCTGCAAGGTCATATTTGAAAAAGAGAAAAAATATTGTCTTTACTATTGGTGCTCAATATTATCCAGAAAAGGGATTCTCTAGTAATCTTTGGTGCTGGAATTTCTGAACCAAAGTATTTGGCTCATAGAGGCCATATTTTGCCTGAGATATTACGAAGGAAAGATAGCCAAATAATGACAAAAATATGGACTTATCTCTTTGGGAGTTGCGGGTGTCCTGTAAGCCCCCCCCCCCCGAAGGGGCCCGGCCAGCGGAGAGTGGACGAGAGGCTCACGAACAACTGCACCTTTATTTTGCAGAGCTCAGATCACACAACCACACCTTGAAAAAATCTAAGAGAGGTTAATAACAAGGCCCAAGACAGAATTTCCGTTCAAAGGCAATTTAATGTGATCCTGCATCCTCTTATATAGACAGGGTAAGAGGGGCAGGCAAAAGGCAATGTCAATCATGCTTAATTAGCAGTTTCCATGGAAACACCTTGCAACCTTGGGTAGGGGCTGCCTAACTACATTCCAAAACTCTTAACAGATTTATGGTGGGGCTAGTTCTCAGAAAATAACTTTATAAAAACAATGTTGCACAAAAACAATAATGAATGCCTTGTTAACTTGAGAATGTGGGCCAGGGGAGTATAGCTTCATTCCTGGTACCAGGCCATGTTCTCTCCTCTGGGCTACAAGGTTATTTATTACTTTTAGTGGCTGCATTCTTTCTTGCTAGCCCAGGGCCTTGTAGCAAAACAGCACATAGACATCTTGCAGGTGCAAGATTAGAAAATGGCAGAGAGGTTTTTGCAAAAGTAGCCACTGTCAGGCCACGGTAACCAACAGGGAGTTCCTCAACTATCCACGCAGGGGTAGAGGCGTCCACAGCAGGCCTTCTGAGGAACCCTGTGGGGGTTATTTCAGCTCTCCACACCAGGGTAATCTGGGGATACATCTGTTGTGCCTCCTGAGTTCCCCTAAGTTTACTCATGCCATGGCATTTGGGCCCACACTTGGTGACGCTCGGGGGTTACTCCTGGCTATGCACTGAGAAATCACTCCTTGCTTGGGGGACCATATGGGATGTCAGAGAATAAAACCCTAGTCTGTCCTAGGCTAGCATGGCAAGGCAGACACCTTACAGCTTGCGCCACCACTCTGGCCCCTTAAACAATTATTTTTTTATAAAATTTTTCTATCTCATGATAGAACTCTCATGCTGCTTTCTAATTCATTTCACTTTTTTTTTTTAACTTCGAAGTTGTCTTTGTTTCTATTACTTGCATTCAATAAATGAGACTAGGACTGACCCAAGTGTCAAATCTGATTACCATATTTGAAAGTAACTCTTCTATTCACACATATATTAATAATAGAGAACATTTTTTGGTTTATTAAGAAATATCTTTCTTTGATTGTTAGCATCTTTCTATTATATCTAATGTCATCTCTGTTATTTTTATTCTCTGGATACTGAAATAACTTCCTTTCTAGGTTCTTGGCATCTATTATTTTTGTTTTACCAGCCTGAATAACTGCTGGAATATTTTTCAAGAACAATCATTGTATTTAATTGGCTCTGCAATTAAATTTATTTCTTTACTTACAACTGCTTCTCCAGCTAATAGAAGCTGAACTCTGGGCCATAGAGCTAGGGGTTAAGGTGTGTTATCCTAATTTTGTCTCTCATTAATCACTAGAATAATACATCTGATTACTTTTAATTTTAGCTGTTTGATAAATTAAATATGAGAAATAATTTAATTAGAGTACCTGATTCTAGCATATTTACTACTTCATTGGCCACTTGGTTATATTTGTGTATGGGTTTTTTTTCATACTTTGATGCTTTCTATTTTCTGTATTGACTTAATATAGATTAACAATATTATGAAATTTTGGAGTTTCTATATGTGTGCAATTGTTACCATTCTCTCTACTGAAATTTTTTTTAAAAATAATATTTTTATTTAAACACTTTGATTACAAACATAATTGTAGTTGAGTTTCAGTCATAAAAAGAATAGCCCCCTTCAACAGTGCAATAGTCCTTTCAACTTTTCTTTGGGTAGCTCTGATAGATTTTTACTGAGTTTGCAAGTTAGTTAATTTGTTTCTTGACATTTTGTTCTAGGTCTTTACAATTTACAGAGTAAACCATTTAAAATTGTCTTGATTACCACTTTAGCATATAACAACATAATTGCATGGCCTGACATATCATTTAGATTTATCATCTCAATCAATGTTCTGTGGATCATGAAATATCAAAGATGGTATCTAGGGATTCTGTATGGAAAGTATAGACTTAAGTCCTTTGAGAAAACTCTCTTCTCCTAATTACATAGCTCTAAGTGTAAGAAAACAATTAAAATTACATAACTTTAAGAGTAAGAACAATCTTAAGACTATTTCTTAGGAAAATTTTTGTAATAACATTCAACAAAGCCATAATTTTGATTGTCATCTAGCAAACACAAACATACAACATTAATCACAAGGATCAAAATTAGCAGTTCAAAATTGTAACTTTCCTGGCAGCTCTTCATATATGAGTATCTTAAGTTATATTTCTGGGTGCCAAAGCAATAGTACAGAGGGTAGGACATTTTCCTTGAATTTTCCTTCCTGGGTTCTATTTCTTGAATCCTGTATGGTTCCCTGAGCCTTCCAGAAGTGACTTCTGAGCACCGAGGCAGAAGTAGCCTCTAAGCACTGCAATTATGGCCCCCAAACCAAAAAATATTCTATTTCTCCTCTACTTATTTCTTATGATATTTATTTTAACTCATTTGAAAAATACTGAATATTTTTGTCCTGGGGATAGACACACAATATGGGAATTTCTGGGTTGTATTGCAGCTAAATTTTTAGTTTACTGAGAACCCACAATACTGTTTTCAATAGGGGTTAACTGAGTTTTCCATAGGGGTTGGACCAAGCAGCATTCTCACCAGCAGTAGATGAGAGTTCCTTTCTCACCACATCTCCCCATTATAAACTATTCCAATTATATTTGATATATGCCATTCTCACTTTTGTAAGATGATATCTTTATTTGGATTTACCTAACAATAAGTGATGATAAGCATTTTTTTCATGTACTAGTCTTGGATAGACCGTGGTTCTATCCCTCGGCATCCCATATCCCCCAAGCCAGGAGCGATTTCTGAGTGCATAGCAAGGAGTAACTCTTGAGCATCACTGGGTGTGGCCCAAAAAACAAAACAAAACAAAAAAAGTAATCCAGAAGAAGGATAAATACAGAATATACAGAATAAGGATACAGAATGTACAGAATGATATCACTTGTATGTGGTATTTATTACAATAACTGCACGAAGGAGATGTCTCAAACACCCTTGACCTCAGAGTATAGTGAGAAGGAAAGAAATTGAGTGGAAGATGAGAAACACAAATATGAAAGGATGGGTGCCAGGGGTCACATGGTCTTAGGTGCATTGCTGAAGATTATAAAAGGTCACAACTATATATTCTGAACCATTGTCTACAACATTGTAATTAAGAAGCCCATTTCTAATATTTATTTAAGGACTTTATTGGAAGGCAAAATGCTTAATATAATGGACAGGTTAATAAAGAATATTAACACAGGTAATTAATTAGAAAAATATATATTTGCTTACATTATCATGATACATTTCTCATATTCTTTGGACTTCATTCAAGTTTTTTTTGGGGGGGGGCACATCTGTTGATGCTCAGGGGTTACTCCTAACTACGTGTTCAGAAATCGTTTCTGGCTTGGGGGACCATATGGGATTCTAGGGGATTGAACCACAGTCTGTCCTAGGTTAGCACATGCAAGGCAAACACCCTACCATTTGTGCCACTGCTCCTGCCCCTCATTCAAGTTTCTTGACTCACAATTTCTAAAAGTTAAGGAATTTCCTAAATATTGAGTGTGATTTTAAATGAGGTAACTTTTGTTGTGTTAATTATATATTTTTTTCAAAAGCACCCATAGCTAGGGACTAGCATCCATGGACTAAATCACAAATATATGATTAGAGTTAAACCTTTCAGTCTCACTTCTGACCATCAGTAGAAGAGAGATAAAGACATGGATTCATTCACCAATGTTCAATGTATTTATCATGGTTATGAGAGTTAAAACTCTACAGTACTTTCAAAAGGGACTGTAGATTGATAAATGTGGGCATTTGGAAAGAAAGTTCTCTCTGGGATAGAATGGATGAAATATGGACTTTTCCCATTCTTGCCATTATGATGAGCATGGTAGCACTTTTATTTGATTGTTCCTGAGTTCTACTCTTTATAATAAACTGCTAAATTAGCAAAAGTATTTCTTTGAGTTCTGTGAGCTACTCTAGCATCTGTGTTGGAGATGAAGAATGGATCTAGGGTAAAACTTCTGATTTATATCCCATTAGCAAACCTGTTTATTTAACTGCATCTGAGTACAAGGAGAAAGCACTTGAAATCCATAATCTGCAGCATATAGTTTGGACCAATAATAACAACCTGTTTGGATTATGTATGAACGATGTAGGTATGGGGAGGGAGGTAATGTTGTAAGGACTGAAACTTTAATTTGCCATCCATTTACTGGGTAGCTGAGAATTGATTTGAGAAATATTTTGTCAAGTATGACAGTCCACTATGACAAGTATCCTTATACAACTCTTAAATAGATATAAATTACAATATTGGGAACTCAGAATTCAAGAACTTTTGTTTGTATTATTTATTTGTTTGTATCATTTGTTTGTATTATTTATGTCATAATCTTTTAATTTGCAATTTTTGTTTTTAGGCCTATTAGGAGAACAAAGCATGAACACAATATTGTGTGGAAGATGCTGAAAACAATTCCAGATTTAACTGAAAAGATACATTCTGAACATTTGAGGTGCCTCTGTATGAATATTTTTTCTGAAACCTGGATAAAAGGCAGCACAGGTAACAAGTTAATCTCAAAGAGAATTTGGTAAGACCAAAACAAAACATTGATTTTGATTTCTCTACAGTAATACTTGCAGTTTTACTTGGTATGTTACCATAATGTTTGGGCATATTTTACTTGCAAGTTATAAGTAGTGAAATGAATGATATTTTAATTTTTAATACATTTTTGATGCTCATACATAAGCAGTAATCTTTATCATGCAGATTATCCAGTGAACCTATGTAAACATATTACTGGATTCAACTTCTCAAGTTTTGAGTTCTATAAGTCTAGTTCTGTAGGTGAAGTTTCCATGAGAGTTTCATGGAAAACCATGCACTAAAAACCATTTATTGATTGACATAACTTTTAATGGCAGTGCAGTGAATCATTGGTTTTCATAGTCATGATTCCAAGTGCTTAAAAGGACTAATGTACATATAGAACCAGATATTGAAAAATAAATCTAGCATCATAAGTCAGGTTTTTAATTTCAAGAATTTTTACAAGAAAAATAATATGTACATTACATTTTAGTTAATTAACATGACAGTTTGTAGGAATAAATTATTTCATTCCCACTGCCAAATTTCCTTAAGCCAGAAGTACAAGTTGGTTATTTATTTATTTATTTATTTATTTATTTATTTATTTATTTAGGCCACACCATTGTGGTGCTTAGGGGTTAATCCTGGCTCTGTGCTCAAATATTGCTCCTGGCAGGCTGGGGGACCAGATGGGATGTTGGGAATGGAACGTAGATCCATCCTGAGTTCGCCATGTTTAAAGCAAACACCCTACCACTGTGCTATCACTCCAGGCCCTACAGATTTTTTTTAAGTTTATTTTAAACTGAGCTGGAACATTAGCACAACTGGTAGGGTATTGCCCTGTCTGCAGCGGGCCCAAGTTAAATCCCTGGCATCCCATTTGGTGCCCCAAGCCTGACAGGAGTAATTTCTGAGCACAGAGCCAGGAGTAAACCTTGAGAGCACTATTGGGTGTGGCTAGACAAACATGTGTTTATTTAATAATATAATAAATATAAATAAATAAATATTTATTTTATTTTTAATTATGTGTACAATGATGCAAAGAAAGAGGACAAGGTAAAGTTACAGTGGAAGGTCAATCACCCAAAAAAAGAATTCTCAGAAGAAATCCCCCTGCTGACACCTTAATTTTGAACTTACAGTCAAAGAACATTAAGAAAAATAAAACAGAACCCATGTACAATTTACTTTGTCCCTCAAGACCCCAGATTGTAGTACATTATAACATTGCTTAGCGGTACACAACGCAATATAAAGCCATAAAATATATGTAACTCCTTAAACTTGAAGGCATAGTAGTTTTTTACATTTCTATGCACATGCATATTAATTTAAGTTAACCTCAAAAGTTTAAGTGTTTTTTTTTTAAGGTTTAGAGTCAAAAGAGCACAGTAAAAACGGTGTTAGAGTGGCAATTATTGTTTGCATAGGCCCACCAAAGTATGGGGGACATGGAAAGGAAAAGCCTTGGCCTGAATACAAGGAGACCCTACCCCTGAAGTTTCCTGGCATAAGACCAACTCTAGGCTCCAGATATTTATTAAGTATTGTTACCTCTATTGGCATCGGCTAATATTTTCAATAGTTATAAAGTAAATCATTGGCATAATTATACATTAAAACTAACTGGTATTCTGGTGAAAGTCATTTACAGATATTTACATTTTTAAAAATTTCCCACCAGTCATTTATCTTAGAATAAGTTTTATCCAACTTAATGTCAAACAGAGAAAAATTAATATTAAGCTTTTACATATATTTTTTATTGTGCAATGGATTAAACTCAGGGTCTTTCACATATATGTGTTCTACTATTTTTCCATAACCTTTAAGATAGCAATTAAAATTAATTTGCTTTCTCATAAATTTCTATAATTACATTTATTATGAAAAATATAACAATGTAAATGTCCTTCAAATTACATAGCTTATGGTATATTTAGAGAGATAGGTTATTTTTTGGTTGTTTGTTTTGTTTTTGTTTGGGGGTAACAGTTACTCGGCAGCCCTCAGGGGTTACTCCTGGAGACCATATGGGATGCAGGGTTTCGAACCACTATTCTTCTGCATGCAAGGTAAACACCCTAACTCCATGCTCTCTCTCTGGCCCGTTATGGTGCATTTAGTCCATAGACTTTATAGTCAAAAAGGAATAGGTTTGGAGAAATACTTACAGTAGGTAAGGGAACTTTCTTTGAATGTAGTTGACCAAGTTTTGATCTTCAGAATCACAAATATTTCCTTGAGTACTGACAAGCAATATACCTAAGCACAGAACAAGAAATAAGTTCTAAGTCCTACTGAGTGTGATTTCAAACCAAAGAAAACAAAAATAGGACTTCTAACTATATATTTACATATATATATATACAAAACTTATTAAAAATAAGAAGTAATTGTATATAAAAGATAAATAAGATTGTTAGAAAAAGTGTGAGTAACAGAATGTTAGCATACTATATAAATTACCGATTGTGCTCATAATGCATATATTTGAAGTATTTATGAAAATATGAAATCAACAGGTATAAGAAACACATAATTAAATATACAGAGGAGTTGATTTAGACAGGTGCCTCTATTTATTTAGGCATGTATTCTAAAAGTTTCACTTTAGGAGGAAGAAATTGAGAAGCAGTAAGGTGAAATTTTGACTTTCTGCTATATATTTTTGGCAAATTTTTCATACTAATTGTACATTAATTCATGTGTTAGTGTTTGTAATTATGCATGCAGTTTTAAAAGGTTATAGAACTGCAATTAGAAGCAAGCATTTGTTCTGTTTTCTTAATAACTCAGGTGATTAATTATTAGAATATGAACTTACACTCCTTGACAAATATCAACCTTAATTTAATCTTTTATATTAACTAAGGCATTCCAACTCACATTTCCGAGCATAAAAGTTTCAAACTCTTAAAAAAATTAAAGCTTGTGTTTACATCTACCGGTGTCAAAATCTTTCTCTTGAGTTTTTCAGACATCTAAGTCTGACAGCTCAGATCTGCTTCACTATCAAAGCAGTCAACTCATTAAATATCTGACCTTTGTAAATCTCTTTGTTCATCCAACTTAAAAAACAAGCTTAACCAGGTGTCTTTCTTTCTCCCTTTTCTTTATTCATGCCTGCATTTCCCTCCCTCTGCTGTTATTTTAAGTATTCCCCTTAGAAGTCCCTTGTCACCAGACTGCTGACTTGCAATCTGCTGTTGAGATTTTGAATTTCTCTCCTGCAATTCCACGCAGCTGTTTGTACCTTATGGTCTCTTTTTTGGCCACAGGTTCCTTGTAGTTTCATTATTTAAAAAAGCTTCCTAAATAAGTCTCTCATTTGGATTTCTGAAGGAAGGAAAGAAGGAAGGAGAGAAAAAAAGGAAGGGAGAAAGGGAAAGAATGAGGGAGGGGAAAAGGATAAACAGACAAAATATTTTAGGGAAATTATTATTATTTTAAGTAAACAAATAACATGCACATAGATTTATTTCTGTGATAATAATAATAAAACAACTATGTACTAAGATTACTTATATGACCTTATGTCTGTACTATACTAAAGCTAACAGGCAAAATTCCTTATTACTAAAGTAATTACTAACAGTAAGAAATAATCTCATGCTATATATTATAGAGATGTAGATATAATTAATTCATTATATCAAGGTTTCCAGACTATCTCTTATTTTATAATTAGGGCAGTGAGCATTCTATGATGGGAAACCTAGAACTCCTAAGAAATAGGCTTGAGAATTCAATTAAATGGCTACCTAAATTTTTTTCTCAGAAGAGTTTTTTTTTTTAAAAATCATTATTTATATTACTCATTAAAACATTTCAATAGACTAATTGTCATAAGGAAGGTTTTTATCAACTTTCTTGAAGGCACTTCTGTCGGTTCTCAGGGTTTAATTTTGGTTCTGCACAAATGGATCAGTCCTGGCAGGGCTCAAAAAGCCATCAGGGATGCCATTCCTTGAACCCAGGTGGTTGCACGCATGACAAGATCCCAACCTGCTGTACTATCGATTTTTGCCACTAGGCATTTTTTTCACTTTCATAGCAATATAATCTGTACTGTTTTATTATATTTTCTCTAAGTTTTAAAGTACCTTTCTCTTATGTGTTTGATCTCATTTATTTCACTCCCAAAATTGGTGATTATATTATAAAAACACCAAATCATCCCATTTATTAATTTTGCATATTTTTAATGCTAAAATATTCTAATTACAAACATTTAGAAAACATTTCTCAACCTGTACAGCTTTATTTTCTGCTGTCTTAAATTTTACTTACACATTATATTACAAGTGAAATGAAGCTCAGAAAGATAAGTGTAGCTAAATCTCTCAAGCAAAATATCAGAAAAAAATCTAGTATACATTTTTTCATATACAAATGATCATAATCTTTAAAGTATGCTCTTGCAAAAGAAATTAAGAGTATGTATTCCTGCCATCAAGGCCACAGCTCTGATACAGGTATATTCAGCCTTGTAGAATATTCATTGATTGAAAACTGAATAAACTTTTACTGGTAACTGGTGTTTCTATGGTCATGAAGATTGTGTTTGGGGAGTTAGCCCCAGTCACTGTGTGCACTGACCATATACAATTATTTTCTTATTTTTCATATGTTTAATATATTTTCTAAAAGTAATATTTTGGGAAAAATTATGCTTTAGGAAAATGAATGCAGCACAAATGATGATTCTTCAATTTCAGAACAAGGTTGAAGTCTTTTATCTTCCTATTATTTTTCTGATATTGATATTGAAGCTTTTTAAAACCGTGAAATGTTTAACAGGGATCATATTTGGAGCATTGAATTACTTATCAGAAAAATCACTACCCAATCATAATAAACACTTTCTCTTAAAAATTATAACAGATGTACTAATAGGTTACATAATAAAGATGTTCCCCTAATCCTAATTTCCTTTAATTCTGTTCCTGGAATTGTGATATGTACGTATTAAATTAAAGTGTTTGCTTTGTTCTTTTTGAAACTTTTGAATCAATAAGGGTTTCATCTTGATGTAATGTTATGATGGCAAAGTTAGAAGCATAAGCAGGTAGAAAATCTAAACACAAGAAACAGAGGACACTTCTAGAATTAGGTACACCCTGTGGCCAGTTCTGGACTGGGCAGAGATATGTAGGCCATAAATCCTAAAGCTAAGAAAAACATAAGGACCCAAACTAACTTTTTACCTAAATGGGAATGGAAGTAGGGCAACCAAAACAATTTGTAAATTAATAAATGTCAATATAGAATGTGAAATTGACTATATCTATCATAATGATTCCTAATAACAAAGGTCCCCTCTAATTCCCCAGTAGTACCCCTCCTGCCTCAGTGTACCTTAGTGTATTACTACCAAGGAACCCAGAAAGAAACCCTATTCAACTGGTCTACCCTGGTTCCACAAGTGAGCTGTGTTGTCAGGAAAATTCCTATTTAAAGAGATCTGTACCTCTGCTTGGCTTTGCAACTTAAAGTGATTGCCTATATTATCCATTTGATGATAAATAATCATATCTCCTTGTTTTCTAAAGATGTCTTTGGTGTGATTAAGAGACTCCTGCTACAACTAAATTTTTGCAATAAAAAAGGAACACATTAAGGCTGTTTTATATAATTACTTACACTAAGTATCTAAAATGAATAGGTTTTAAAAATTATCTGATGTTGGAAAAATAATAAGTAGAACAAGTATTTTCCCACTTTCTAGTTAATGCTGATTGTCATATTTTAGAAGAAATTGTAGCTTTTGCTAAAAGTGAGTTATTTTTAAATCCAGATTTTTATATACAAAAATTTCATGTACATTATGAAGGGACACTCCTCCCAGATCTCAAGGTTCAGTCTTTGTGAAATTTCCACTAAAGAATTTAAGTAGGAGTATAAAGTAAAATAAGTTACAAAAAAGTCTACATTTGTGAGTTTGGGAATGACAGCAGGGCAAAGGGAATATCTAGAAAGAAAGATTATGGAAGAAGTTGATTGCTGGTTTAAAAGGGGGTAAGGGTGACTTTTTGGGGGGTTTTGGTTTGCTTAGTCCTGCATGTCCATCTGTCTCAGAGAATCCTGGAATGTTGACCCCTTCAGGTTTCTTCTAATAGTTTCTGGGTTTCTCTTAGAAAGAAAAAAAAGTTTTCAGATTCAGAATGTGAAGGAAGACAAGATTGATGAGCTTATTATCCGTCCCATACGTCCTATCTGAAGATGTGTTTTGACTCTGTCTGTCCCAAGTTTTCTGGTAGCATAGTGATGGCTGCAAGTAGATTCACTATCCTTCCAGTGACTCAAGGAAGTGAGAGGAGAATAATCTAACCCTTTTCCAGTATGTCAAAGAAATGTCATAGGCCAGTGAGGTAAATGCTTTAGAGAAGTTTGTCTAGTACTGATTGCCATTTATCACAACATTATAAACACTTATTTAGCAACTGATATTGAGTTATTTTTACTAGTAGCAGTAGTCACCAGAGTCTGTCACTGAAACTTATTTCCCATTATGAAAGATAGCAATATAATAATAGTAAGCTTGCCAATAGCAAATAGTGAAAAATAGTAAAATATCAAGAAATAAGTTTAGATGTAATTATAAACTATTATAAAGTCACTTTGAAAAACAGTTTGGCAGCATTTCAAATGTAATACATAATTCTATCATTGATGCAGTGATTTTGCTCTGAGTTAGTTATACACAAGAGAACTGAAAATAATAACTTATTTAAAACTGGTACATCAGAGTTCTTAATAATAACTTTATTCATAACAATTGTTAAATAGAAACAGCTCACATTTACATCAGTAATTAATGCACATTTATCATTATCAGTGTGTTACAAAAGATCATATTTTATTTAATTGACATGAAATATATAGAATATACACATTTATAGAAATAAGATTAGTGGTTGACAGAATTTTTGGAGTGTAGAATATAAAACATTTCATTTATATGTACATATATACAATTTTAAGAGAAGTAATGAAGATACTCTCTAGAGCCAGATAAATAGTACACAAGCTAAGATGTTTACTAGATGCTTAGACTCTGGTCTGATCCATGGCATTGCATATGGTCCCCAGCTCCAGAGTAACTCATATTGGCAGAGTCAGGATTAAGTAAGCCTGGAGTATTGTGATGGCTTATGGTTCCAAAACAAACAAACAACAACAAAAAAAACTACCCAAAATTTCAAAAAAGAAAGACACTATTCTATCAGATGTTATAGATGCTTGTACATGACTTTTTATATGTAGACAAAGTTTTACATTTTTTTTTTGACATTTTAAATTGCTTTATTTAAAGACCATAATACAGGTTGTTCACAATACAGTCAGGAGTATTTTTTTACAGTTGCAAAGTATGCATGTTTGAATTTCAGTTATACAATGCACAACACCATTCACCAGTGTATGTATTCTGCCACCACTTTCCCTAATTTCCTCCTGCCCTGCTGCATCTGAGTGAGATATTTTCTTTTCTCTCTGTATAAGTATATATACACACACATATATATACACATATATGTGTATGTACATATATTTTTTTTCTTTTCCTTTTTTTTATAATAGCTTATTTTTATTGAAGATCAGAAGTTAATATACGGTTAACATTATTTCTGCACACAACTTTCCAACAGTACCCCCATGGCCTGAGCGCTTCTAACCTTCACAGTAGCCCAAGGGCCCCTTTCATAATAGCTCAATCCAGGGCCTATTTTAGTAACATAGGATTGAAACATAAACCAATCAGATTTGTACAAGTACAACAATTTTAACCAATGGGAGCATAAACACATTTTGATGGCGGGAAGGATAAAGAGGAACCTGGCATGATGGGGGGGGGAAGCAAATTCTTAAACAAATAGCTAAATGATATTTACGCAAATACAATTATTTGTTTAGCCTATTTTCCATTTAGATCTATCTTTTGTGCAAGCAATAAGGATCATAATTTAAAAGTTTTACATTTTTAATATTGAATTAAGTAAAATGTACATGGAATAATCATTATAAATCATAACTAACAATTATAAAATATTTAATGTTTTAGAATCACCCCTGTTTCTTCCTTTGTTTTTATGAATTTACTTATCTTAGACATTCATACAAATTGGAATATATAAATAAATGCTTTATGTACTTATCTGTCTCCTTTCATTTAGCATGCTTTTACATATATCTACATGGAATCTGGTATAAAATGCTTTTATATAGTATTATAAACTAAAATAGAGTTCACTAATATATTCATATATGTAGCTTCTACGAGAAAGCCACAGAACAGAAGTCAGTACCCCACAATAAATCTGTTTAACATTATAATAAAATAAATTTAAGTGACTTTCCTGAGGAAACATATTTGTGAAATTATATTTAAAAAGCTATTTAAAAATGTCTCAGAATATCCAGTCTTCAATATGCCAGTGTGAATTAAATATTTCCTAAACACAAAGCAGCTACTGAGACATAATTTATTCTAGTGTTTTTTCTTTCTCAAGAAGCAGCTCTGTGCAACATACTTGAGAGATATTTTCTTAGAATGAAAAATCTATTCATTATTTTCTTTAACATTGTATAGTAGAGTAACCATGTTTTATGTTGTCTAATATTCTTTCACTGTTAATAAGAAAGACATTTGAAAGACAGAATCGTAAACTCTGCAGATGGGCTTTAATATATATTTTTAGTGTTTGAAGATTTAAATTCAATCTTGTAACTCATCACTCTTGATGAATATACTAGGGATTTGAATCTGAAACCAAACTTTTCATTACCCTTTATTATATTTCTAACAAACAAATATTTTCTGTAGGTATAACTAAGGTTTGTGGAGCCTGAGAGGTAGCACAGTGGTAGGATGTTTGCCTTGCATGCATCCCATATGGCCCCTGAGCCAGGAGCTATATCTGAATGCAGAGCCAGGAGTAACCCCTGAGCATCACCAGGTGTGGCCCCTCAACAACAACATAAACAAACAAACAAAAATAATCCCCTAAGGTTAATCACTTCTATAATATTCAAGAACTCTATTTTTTAAATGAAAAAGTGTATGCTTATCTCTCTACCCTTAGTTTTCCTTTCCTTCATTCATTACTGCTCTTGTTGATACGATGGCATAGCAGGATGCACATGAGCATCTCTGATGATCAAACTTGTAGTTGTGGTACTCATCTGATTTCATATTGCATTGTTGAATATGGTATTCCATGTGTTGTGGTAGGTATTTGAGCACATGCTTGTCAGATTGTACTTCTTTATTTGTTTTGTTTTGTTTGTTTGTTTGTTTGTTTGTTTTTGGGCCACACCTGGTGATGCTCAGGGGTTATTCCTGGCTAGGTGCTCAGAAATTGCTCCTGGTTTGGGGGATCATATGGGACTCTGGCGGATAGAACCACAGATTGTTCTAGGCTAATACGCACAAGGCAGAAGAAGCCTTACTGCTTGTGCCACCACTCCAGCTCCCAGTTTGTCCTTTTTAGTTGTGGTGTTCTCAAGTTCATTCTGGTTAATAGATTAAGATGTGCTAAAAGGTTTTAAGAGCAGAGCCATTGTGGCATCAGAGATTGGACCCAGAAAATTATGCTTATAAGGTAGAAATTCTAAGACACTGAGATTATACTTCACACTCTTGAACAAATGAATACAAAATTATTTTATGCATTTTACTGAGGAACCTTCACTACCATGATATATGTCACATTAAGAAATACACTTAGGTGGTGCTTAAGCTAGGATAACTAGCTTGTATGACTTGGATCATAAAAAACCACATCAGTGGTGTATGATATTTTCAGTGTTAATACATATACGCAAAGTAATGCTATTAACTAGAATGAAAAGATTCTTGACAATTTATTACTATCGTGATGCTGTTGGACTTAATGTATAACCTAAAATTTAATCTTTATCTGCAAATAATACAGTGGAAATTTGTAATATGAAGTGATGTACATTTTTTGAGAGATGGTTGTAGCGATTGGTTTTGTAATCGGAAACTGTTTTTGCTTCATGAACGTTGATACATATTAAAAAGTTCTAGGGTTTGGAGAGACTGAACAGGGTTGAAGTATTTTCTAATCATAAAGTAGACTTTGGTTTGATTTTCAACATCATATAAGGTGCCCTGAGCACAGCCAGGAGTGATCCCCAATCATAGCCTTTTGTGGCCTTCTCACCTCTTATAAAATTTTTGGGCACTAAAAATTCAAAACAGGGGTCAGAACAAAAGCACAGTGGGTAGGGCATTTGTCATGCATATGGCCAAATTAGATTCGATCACCTGCATCCCATATGGTCCCCTTAGTACCCCTAGAAATGACCCCTAGCTGTTGGCCCACACCCTGAGCAACAATGGGTGTGGACTGCAAACAAAATATAATAAAAGGTAATTGAAAGTGTATATTATTCATATTATTTAGAGAAATGAATCAAATAATTTCCCCAAGATTCTAAAAATATAACAAACTAACAACATTAAGGTTTAAAGTGTGCTATTACTTGATATTAGGAATCAGAGTAAATATTTCATGAAGAAACATTTTGAATCAATGCATATACTAACATAAATTTAAGACATAATATATATATGGAAAGAATGTAGAAATATTATTGGTATGTTTTATATGTTTCCAATTTTATTTAGTACACATTGATTAGAACTATTGAATTTTAATGTATATAATATTTTATATTGTTCATTGTAAATAATGAAATATTGATTTTAATGGAAAAATTTATCCTATGTGATTATTGTTAGAAGATGATCCAAATCAAGGGTGAAAAATGTCTTACTTGCAGGCTGCAAGTAAAGCTCCCCAAAATTACTTGATCCGGCACTGCCAACTTCAGACAAGACTCAAATTTCAATACTTCCAGCATTTTACTTTTTTTTTTTTGTTTTGTTTTTGGGCCACATCCGGCAGTGCTCAGGGGTTACTCCTGGCTGTCTGCTCAGAAATAGCTCCTGGCAGGCACGGGGGACCATATGGGACACGGGGATTCGAACCAACCACCTTTGGTCCTGGATCGGCTGCTTGTAAGGCAAACACCGCTGTGCTATCACTCCGGGCCCGTACTTTTTCTTTTATTTATTTATTTTTTTTTTATCAATTTTTGTTACACCCCACTCAGGAAGGGCACACATCAGAAAAGTGTTGCACTCCTGAAAAAGAATTATTTGCCAAAAAGGCCCGCTTAGAGCAGTCAAAATCAGTTGACTCTTTGCGTGGAGTGTTTGGCAATACTTCTAAAGTGGCTGTAACTATCTCTCTATTTTTGACCATTATTAGAAATCAGGCCTTTGTAATTCTTTCTAACAAAGGAGGACAGTACAAATCCCGCCAAAAGTCTCCCACTGACCAGCTCTTGTGATCTTTGCTACTTTGGCGCCAAGATCATGTTTTTCCCAAAAAATTAGCTCATAGTAAAGCAATTTTCAGTTTTCCCCAAAACTCTAAAATATTTCTCTCTCTTCCCACTTCCCTGAAAATTACCTGGTTTCTCCTACTTACCCAAAACAAAGCTAACCCAAAACAAAACTTCTTTTCACCTTCAGTGTGCAAATTTTAGCCATGGTCTTTCATTCTGTTTCCCTAACCATCTCCCACTTTCTTTGATGTCCAAAATTACACCCTGCATTCCAAAGCTCAACCTTTAAAAGTTAACCAGCTCAAAAAATAAATTTGTCTTTGTCTTTCTAGACGCAAGTCCCCATGCATTCTGTGTGGTCTCATTCATTTCATATTTCATAATTCATTATTCCATATTCGCCTATTTGCGCTCCCGCTTGACTTCCAGTGGGAAAATGAACTCACTAAGGTTATGCTTAGGAACTTTTGATCTCATCAGGATAAAACAGTCCGCAGCAAATTTTTATTTAATTTTTTTGTGAATTATAATAACATTAATCTTGAGGGACAAGCCAGGAGTGTCCAGTCCAAGACACATGGTACACATATAAGTAGACAATGGAAAAAATATGTATGCCTCTTGTCTGTCTAAGACAGCCCATTTGCTTCTATTGTGGTAACTCAATGGACGTTGTGCACAAGGGAGGCTGGAAGTTTTCTTCTTGCCAAACAAATCATATACTGTGACAGAACTACAGACTTTGATCCTCCTAACTTTTTCTTTCGTTTGTTAGGCTAGAGTGCATGCAAGGATAGAGACAAACCCAGCTGTAATGGAGGCTATGGCTGACCCTATACTTGATACTATTTTATTATCAGTGATGCTCAGGAGACCCCGTGATAAAAGAGGACCTAAACAAATGAAATCCATATCCATATGACCATGATCACTAACCCTTGCAAAAACTGGAACTCAAATAAAGATGAATGAAATTATTATACTCAGAAAAGATCTCAGGAATTGATGAGGAGATTGTTGGATATCTTTCAAATTCAAGGTGAAGAATAGACAGCCAAAAAAAATTACCATGTTGCTAGTAACACACATTTGATAAAGGCCATTTGAGTACAGCAAATCCCAGTTCAATTCCCAGTTCCAGGAAGATCCCAGAGCATTAACATGAAAGATCCTGAGATGAAATAGAAACGACCCCTGAGACTGCCAGGTATGGGTCTCCAAAACTAAAAGTCAATAGCTACAACATAAGTAATGCTCAAACATAGTCCAAGTGATGACTACAAGAACTGAAAAGCTGATATGGATTGTCTCTGCTTCCCAAAGAAATGAACAAATAATTTTTATGTCTTTTGAACATTAATTTAAAACTTCTTCAAAGGATTACTTTTTTTTCACTTGAATTCAAAGACAAAAATCTGTGTATCTTGTTTGTAGCAAGGTATTAGAAGCAATGAGAAAAGCTTATCTGGAACATCATTATGGCCCCAAACATGCTAAAGTCAATACATTGGAAACCAATTATGGTAAAATCATTATTCTTCAGTAGAGTTTGGAATCACAACCCAAGTTCACCAGACCTCATGCCGACAACTATAATGATTCAATGATTTTATTAATATGACCTATATAGTGAGTGAGATGTTAGCAAAATAACTGAGTTTTTTATGTAGAGGGAGAGTGTGAGAGAGTATATATTGTCTGCTATGGAGTTTTAGTACTAAACTAAAATTGTTTGTGTATTATTTTGTCTCAGAGAATGACCTCTGACAAGATTATTGACAACACAGGATATTGCAAAGACAGTGAAGAATTCTTCTAGAGATTTTATATTTTTTTCCTTCTAATACATGACAAGATATCAGATATGACATATAATGACCAAATTATTGTTGGTTTATTTAGTTTTTGAGGGATCACTCTAGACTAAGTCTTGTGAAAGGAGCTCTGAATCTGGAAGCAATGTGTGTGGCACCCCAAGAGGTGAAGACCTATTTTAGAGACTCTTTTTAATCAAGGAGAAAACGTACACTAATCCTTGAAATTTTAAGTGGACTTTATTTGGCTACACTTGTGCCATGCATAAACTTTGTGGAAAGCAGAGGGTTTAACATATGAGGGTTTGAAAATAGTTCCTGAATGAGTTCAGTGATCTCGTTCGTATCACTGTGTGATGCAGTAGCTTATTTGTGAAAACATGCTAAGTGGGTTTAGAACTGCAGGGTTAAGTTGAGCAATTCATGGAGATAAAGGGAAAACCTGTTAAGGAACTCAGTGATAGCAAGTGACTGAGTGATCTAGGTTTCCTGGTGACAATACAAGTACCTTTCAGGCAGACTTCAGGTCCCCAAACAGCTTCTCGGCTCCCTGCATGAAATCATTAGAAGTTAAATGAGGGGTGTAGAAAGTGCAACTCAAAATAAATAACGTGGTGCATTTTCCAACTCTGGAAGGACATAAATCTTCTACGGTACTTGCATATGCTGGTGAACGTGCAAAACTAATTAAGGCATTTAGTGGAAGATTCAAGCATGTGAAAAGTAAACAAATGGATTTAAACATCCCTGTCTGATTTCTTACAGCATGAAATTGTTCAGCTGTAAAATGACGATGAGCTAAAAGTCAGGTACAACAATTTCCCACTGCTTGGCTTCTATAAACTGCACATAAGCAATAATAAATTTATCTCCTTGAAATGTTGTCTCTATTGAAATATGTATCTATGTTCAGAAACATTTGCTGCTGTGAGCCATTATGTTAAAATAATTGCAGTTTTGAGATTGACCACACAAATATAGAAAAACAGTTGTAGGTAGCAATGCTAGCTCAGATCATTTTAGACACCTCAGATCAGATCACAGACCTCACTCAAGAGAAGTTGTAATAGACGTCACATTTAACCAAGGTGAATTAATTACATATTTCCTCAAACATATGATCATTTCATATGGCCAATGAATAATGTTAACAATAGCCAAAGCCTATGGCAGAAAAAAGGTTGTCATCTCTATTTTAGACAAAAATTTCTCAAGCCCAAATTATTTTTATATTGATTTTCACCAAGAAAGATTATCTGACTTTTCATTAATAACCTTGAGCAAAATAAGTTGGCTACTTGGGATTTTTCTCTCTATCTATTGTCCTATGTGGTGCTCAGGAATCGCTGGGCAACTTCTTGTGATTCTCAGCCAAAAAGACCATTTGGACAGAGGATGTAGTGCACTCTAATCCATTTATTATTTTCCTGGAAACAGAAATCTTCTTTAAAATCAGAAAATAGTGCAGAATACTCCAAGACGTTGTATTTCTTTCTTTTTATTAATAATTTTTGTTTTGATCAAAGTGGATTACAAATAATTCACAGTAGTATTTTAGATACATTAGTGACATTGAATCAGGGACATTCCCGCCACCAGTGTTGTCCTTCCTCCACCCCTGTTCCCAGCATGCATCCCATATCGTACCTCCTTTGCCCCCCAGGCTGCTAGTATAAGTGGTCCCTTCTGTGTCTAACTTGTTGTAGATTGGGTTTTCATTTCTGTTGTAGTTGGCTTTGGATTTGGTGATCAAATCTGATCATTTTTTATTTCTACTCAATGTTCATATGACTGTTTGGTCTTGTTGCCCTCCATTATTTCCTCCTCAATTTGTGAGGCAGAACAAGATGGTTCAAGTTATGCAGTTCTGTTTGAAGGTAAGAAAAAAGAAAAAAAAAGAAAAAGAAAAAAGGGGGAGCAAAAATTCAAATAAGCAAATATTGTAAGGAGTCCTTCTAGAGACTATAAAAATCAGTTTAAGAAAAGAATAGAAAAAAGGAACGAAAAAATAAAAATAATACAAAAAAATTCAAACCGCCCCCCCAAAACGAAAAAAAAACAAAAACAAAACAAAAACCAACCAACCAACCAACCAACAAAAAAACTTGAAAAGCACCACAACAATAAAGACAACCAAACACTAACCATGGTCCCAAAATAAAGAGGAATCAAAGCACTATATGCTTTGAAGCCTGGACAATAGCACAGCGGGTAGGACATTTGCATACCATATGGTCCTCTGAGCCAGCCAGGAGTAATTTTTGAGCACATAATTAGGAGTAAACCCTGAGCACTCAGGATGTGATCCAAAAACCAAAATGTGAATGTATTTCTGTGATTATTTTTTAATTGACTAGAAAAGTATTAAATAATTATTTTTAAAATGCTCAATACTATTTTGGATTAGGAAAAACACATTCTGTGCTGGAATTGCTTCAATGTGTTATTAAAGGTAATATAATCCTTAGTCCTACCAGCAGTTACTATATTATTTTCTTTTTATATAACCTTTAAGTTTTTTAGCCAACCAAAATGTGGATTCCCCACAGAACATCAAGACTGTCTTAAACCTACTTATGTTCTTTTCCTAAAATATGATCTAATCATCAGAGTTTAGGCATAATATTTACAATTTGTTCTGTATGTAATTCTCAGTGGTATAATTTTTCATATAAAATATTTTAGAACAAATTAATCCTTGTTGAATGTTGTCCTAAAATGTAGTTTGGGTCTGATAAAGAATACAGTGAGTAGGGAAATTAATTTGTATGTAGCCAACGTGTGTTCAATCCCCAGCATCCTATATTGCTCCCCATGCCCATCAGGAGTGGGTCTTTGAGTGCTGTTATCTAGATACCCTTTTCTGGTAATCTTTGGATATCCAGAAAACATTGTTTGCTCTGGGAAATTCTCAGTGATGATGTCTTTGACTCATTTCTATATATGGGTTTACTTCTGGCCTTCTCAGACCCGAACAATGCCTATTTGTTCCTGTTGAATTTATTCCAAAGGTCTAATGTAATTTGTACACGTATTTTGAGAGTCTTTTTCATCTTATGTTTGTTTATTTTATTTTATTTTATTTTGGTCACACTTGGCAGTGCTCAGGTGTTACTCCTGGCTCTGCACTCAGAAATTGCTCCTGGCAGGCACAGTGGACCATATGGGATGACAGATTCTAACCACTGTCTGTCCTGGATCAGCTGTGAGCAAGGCATTTGTCATACCACTATGCTATCTCTCCAGCCACTGTTTGTCTATTTTAAAGCTCTTTTAGAATTTCTTTTGTGGAAAAGAGTTGCTATGGAGCTCACCTTCAAGCTCATTAATTCTGTCCTCAGTGTTATGTATGTAAACATTTCCATGAGATTATTATGTTGCTGATCCTGCCCTAATCAATGATTGTGTCCTACCCTAGGGTGTGACCTGGCATTCTGCTCCCACTCTAGGGTGGTACCTGATTAGGAAGTATGAAAGCAAGGGTCTGTGGAAGGCAGGGTTTTTTTTTTTCTGGGACTGATTCTGGGGCTTTTGGCTTCAGCCTTATCCACGGAATAAAGCTGATATCGTCAGAAGCCTGACTACCTGTTAGCTTTCTACCCAGTGCATTCACCTCAGAACTGCTGGCTGAACAGGGTGACAGACGTGTGCTCCAAGCTGGAGGAGAAAGACCTCATCCTCCATCCCTCCATCAGTCAGTCCCATGAAGGGCTGTTATACAACACTCAGTAGCTATTACTCCACTGCTAAGGCTTTCCATCGACTTTTTAATTTTGCTTTTAAGTCTTTAAGTCCTAATGTTTCTCTTTGAAGTGTTCTCATTTTGCTCTCATATCCTTTTGTATTTTGTTGGCTATACATTCCATGGGTTCCTTGAGCTCTTTGAATATCCTTCAAATTTTGAGTCTAAAGTTTAGATCAGAGAGACTATATGGTTGGCTGATGTTATTTATGTCTTAAAAAGACCATCTTCATTCATTAAATGTGATTAGATTCTGTGTTGTTTTCTCATTATAATTTTTATAGCATGGTGGTGTTTATTATGGGTTTTGATGGGGCAGCCTTGACAAAATGAAATGCATAGTCACAGAGTGAAATGGAACATCCCTGCTCTGGTCTGGGCATGCTCACTTCATTTCAATTGAAAGTTGAAAGGAATTACATATTTCATGTTTGTGCATCAAATGTTCACGAGTCTTATTTTACATAAGACTGAAACCATTCTATGTACACTATTTTGTACTTTGTACTGTGAATAACAGAAATCACTAATACTTTAATAAGAAGAAAGGATAAGTATTTGCATGTTTTAGGAATATAAGGACATGAAATGATCCCTGAAATCAGTGTATTAAGTTTCTTTTCATAGGAAGTTAATAACATTTTATAGAAAGTTAATGTCTTTGAAATAATCCGTTTCAAACTTATAAAGTAATGCAATAATTTGGAAAATAGAGAAATCATCTAATTTCAGTAATCTGCATTTTTAAAACTTAAAGGGCCAGAGAGAAATGTTTTAGGGCCAGGGAGAAAACATATATGGTTGGAGTTTATAGTGCCATACAGGAGCCTCATGTTCGGTTCATTGAAATTTCATGAATACCAGCATTGATTGGACTTATCCATGAGCTATAACCTGGGAGTATCCCTTAGTGCTACTAAGTGTGATATGGTCCTCAGCTCCTAAATATAGGTTTATTATAGAATTAATTTAATTTTACTTGCTAAATCTTACAAATCTACCAGTTCTGTATGCACAAAATTGAGCACTAGGAATTGATGGAGCAGATGACACATTGTGTATTGTCCTAACATAGCACAGAAGAAATACTGGGGAAACATTTCTATTTCCAATAAGGGGTTATTTTCCTTCTCCAAATTATCTCCTTCATGAAGTTCTGTATACACCACCATGATGAAACAAAATTAATTTAAAAAAATTGGTATAATAATAGATCTATAAAATGAGAGAAGTGGTGGAGTCGAAGTGGTAGCAAAGTGGTAGGGCATTTGCCTTGTGTGAGGCTGACCTAAAACAATATGGGTTCAATCTGTGGCATTCCATATGGTCTCCCTAGCCAGGAGTTATTTCTGAGCACAAAGCCAGGGGTTACAAGAACCACAGAGTGTGGCCCAAAAACCAAAAATGAGAAAAGTGGTGTTTTGAGAGAAAAATACGAGAATTAATTAGTTACATTAATTAAAAATTAATTAATTATATCCAAAAATTCAAGTTCAGATCTTTTTTTCTAATATTTTAATCTTTTAAGTATACTAATTTTTTCATGTATATTTCCTGGAATTTGTTAATTTCATTAAAAGGCTGATTATTAGAGAACTGTCAGAAAAATGCTCCAAATATCAAGATCAGGGGTGGCAAGATAGTACAGGTATAAGGTGCTTGCTTTGCATACCGAACAACCCTGGTTCAATTACCAGCATCGTATATGATTCTTGAAGCACTAACTGGAATTATTTTTTTGAGCACAGAAGTAGGACTAAACCTGTTGAACAGTTGGGTGTAGACACCAAACAAGAACAATAAATATGTTATTTATTTATTATTTTTACTATATGCATGTCTTTATTGAAGGCCTTGTGACATAAGCTCTACAAATACTATTTTGGGTTTTGTTTTGTTTCAGTATCTGGAAATGATGGTTTTTATGTTATACTGAAAGGCCTGGCTCGACCCCAAGCAGATCCATACAAAAATTTGATGGAAGACATTAAGTCAGCAACCTCTTTTACATCTTCAAATTGCTACAGCTTTATTTACAACGAAGACTTCAAACATACTTCAATTACTGACTCTTTTATACCTACAAGTGAGCCAAAGGTAAGACATGAAGCTTTACTTTTTTTCAAAGCAATGAGGCTCTATTATTGCAGATAATTCATCTTTTTCAGATGTTTATATACAAATGGTTTTGGCCCTGAAATGGTTCAGATGATTAACTTTAAGTAATACTATTACACGATTACACTGAACCTGAAAATTTGAGCAGAGTGAAAGCATAGCAGAAGGGTGTTTGCTTAGCATGCAGCTGATCCAGGACAGATGATGGTTCAAATCCCAGCATCCCATATTGGGCCCCTGAACCTGCCAGGAAAGATTTCTAAGTGCAGAGCCAAGCAAGAGTAACCTCTGAACGCCACTGAGTGTGACACAAAATCTAAACCTTAAAATGGTCTAAAAAATTGTAATGAGTGATATCTTTAACAATGCCACCCACTGATAAAGATAGTATGTTATACTTGATATCTGACCATAATTTGATAAAATTATCATCAGATATCTTCTGATGAAGATCAGAACATATGCTCTCTTGAGTAAAATTATGAATGATTGTTTACAATATTTAAGTCAAGAATGGTACTAACGTAACAAAGGAATTAACTCATAGAAATCTAAATATTTATTTATCATTTGCTTATTTATAATATTTCAAAACTGTCAGTAGGTCAGAAATAAAGATTTGCTTTCTTTCTGTATCTCTTTATAGTTAACAACTCCCTTAAGGGGATATGCTTTGTTTGAGCTTACATTAAAGCTAAGCCAATATTAGATAAAGGCCAAGAAACTCAGAGCACTAAAGAGCCAACTGAGAAAGCAATTCAAACTAGATTATTCAAGACTATAGTTTTAAGTGAGAAAAACAAATCATTTTTAGGTTGAAGAATGAACAGATATAAAAAAAACTAAGAAATAAAAACAAATGTAAAGTGAGATATGTATATACAATTAGATGTTGCTCTCATATGAATGAGTAATATTTCTGAGATGTATTGACAGGACTGGAGAAAGTTACATACATTATATACTTGGTGTTACTTGGAGGTATGTGGGGGTTGGGTTATACTTAGAAGTGCTTAGGGCTTACCGTTGTCCTATACTTGGGGGTTACCTCTGGCTTTGCTCAGGAGACCATTTGTGGTATGAGGATCTAACCAGGGGTGACAGACCCTTAACTCAATACTATCTTTCAGGCCACTATGTTTTCAGAAAGAAAAAAAAATACATTTGGGAAAGAAATAATTCTTAGGCTATTTCTTAATCAAATCTAGTCCATTTACATTTTGAGCAATGAATTAGTTTCTAAAGGAGAAATGCATGAAATATGATAAAACTATCCTATTTGAGTGTTGTAGCATGTCTATGAAAGAGCACAACTCATTTATATTCTACTCGTGTTATAATATAGGTTTTTATGTCAATTTTAGTGAGAGAATTTGTCAAATTCTATATGTTTCAGATACACTATGTTTCGATATATGTATACATTATTAAATGATTGCCACAATAAAGATAATTATCTGCTCTGTTCTCTGTGAGAACTTTGCAGAACACAGCCCTCAATTTCAAGCATTTAATGAAAGATTGTTCATAACAGTACCATGTACTAACTCATCTTGTACAATTAAAATATCTCATTCATTGACTAATACCGTATTACCTCACTTCCGAGTTACTGGTAACCCACAACGTATACATTTAATCATACAATTGCACGGCCTCATTACTGACTTAGTGTGATATTCTCTAGGTTCACCTGTTTTCACAGCTGGCAATATTTCCTGTTGTCTAAGACAATATTATCTGCATGTATGTATATGTATTTAAGTTTCTATACTTTGTTACTATAAATCCTACTGACATGAACAACAATGAACAACCTTATTTTGCCTTATGGACCTCATTTGTTTGCTTTTATTTTGTGTTTATTTTTTGTTTTGGGTCATGTACAGCTGTGTACCTTTAATAGTTCAGATTCTGTGCTCAGGGATCACATCTGGCAGGCTTTTGGGTACAATATTGGGTGCCAGAGATCAAACACAAGACTGATGCCAACAAGGAAATCATCCTACTCACTGGTTTATTTCTCTGGTCTCTGGGTTTTGTTTTTACTGTCTGACCTTTTTTGGTTTTATAGCAGAAAATATTTTGATCACATCAATGTCATCAAAAATTTCCCTGTGTTTTCTTTAGGGGTTCTAAACTCATGTTCACGGTAAGGTTTCTTTTTGTCTTTCTCCGATTCATTGAATCAAGTTGAATTTTTTGTTGTACAGAGATGGACTTTTTGGTTAAAGATTATTTTCTCTTTTTCCATGCAATTATGCATTTGTAATTTATTTAATTTTTTACATATTATTAAAATGGGTAAAACTGTGGATTTCTATATTTGGAGAAAGATTGAATCATGTTCAATTATACCTAGAAATCACTATCAGCAGTGTTCAAGAAACAATATGAGATGCTGGATAAGCAAGATTTACTGAATGCAAGCAAGTGCCTTATCCATTTATTAGCTCTCTAGCTTCAAATTTATGTTTTGTAATGTTCTGCAACTTTAACAAATTTATTGACTATCTCAAATGATTTCTGGTGCAATTTAGTATTCAGTGGATAAGATTACAGCACAATCAACAAATAACACCATATTAATTGTTTCCTTACAATTTTGCCTCTAAAAATTTTTCTTGAACTTTTTTAGTTATGATTTCCAGCATTACTTTGAATAAGGCAGGAGTGTAATCTTTGATTGTTTCTAATCTTAGAAGAAACCCTTTAAGTCATTCACCATTGACTATCTTGTTCACTTTCAAATTTGCATGTTTTTTAGCATGCCTTAGTTTTATACCTTATAATTTGATGTTAAATGTTATGTATTTTAAATACTTTATATTGAAATTATCATTCTTCTTTTATTCTACTAAATTATATTGTATCTAATATGTATACAGTCAATTATTCTTGCTTTTTAAGGATGATTTCTACAGAATAAAGAGCTATCACCTATAGAATTTGATATAAATTTGGCTTAATAATTTGAGATTTTTAATTATATTCTTTATGCCCACTAACATAGAAGGTCTCCACTTATCTGTCTATTATTTAATTATCTTCACCAATGTGTTTTTTATATATATAAAAGTCACCAATATTAGTGCTGGTTGCTATGAGACCACTCCTGGCTTATTCTACTTTGATGTACCACTGTTTCAGGCAGGATGCTTAAGGAAATGGATTTATGGAAATTTCTGGTTCATCTTTGGTATTCTCAAGGACCTCAGGTTGTGCTTAGGGGCCCATATGCAGCTGGGGTTCAATCTTGGGGATTCAAATTTGTTTGACATGAGCTCCATCCTGTTGATCCATATCCTCAACCCCTCTTATCATCATTTTAAATTTTCAGTTAATAATGAATGTATCTTTCTTTAAGTTTATGTTTAAGGTGAATAAGGTATTATTTGGTATACTTTTAAAAATAAAATCCCTTTTTCCTTTGTTATATCATATAATATAGGTATGTGGGGAGGTGGGGTGATTCCAAGCACTGACAGGTATCTCCCAGAGAATCTCAGTCTTCTGGGCTACTGGTTCAAACCAAGGTCTGATGATGCAGTGCTACAAAGTCCATGTTTACCTAGGTTCCAAAGTTGAATTTTGGGACCTTCAACTAACATGAGATGTATGCCTCTTTTTCTCCTCTTCTTTTTTCTGTTGATCTAAAGCAGAGGCTCCTTAACTTATTTTTCTTAATGCCTTGTTTTCAGAAAAGAAAACATTCAATGATCCTTCCATAAATCTGCCTTCTTTTAGCAAATGAACTTAAACTCTCCAAGTTATTTGTGCCAAAGTCTGGCACAAATCTATCTACTACCCATTTGGCATGGGGAGTATGCCTCTCTTTCTGAAAAACATGGCTCTAACACCACATGCACATGACAAAAGCAAAAATAACTATTGTGTATTAGAGTTTAGAAAAAAATATTTGTTTTTACTTCACAGAGTATTAAACATGGTAATTTTATAGGTTTCATTTTTCACAAGTAGGGCCTTAGCTGTCTTTACCTCATCCTGTTTACCATCTCTTGAGCTGGAAAAAATAGATGTTCACAAAGCAAATTTTATGATATTTAAGTTTTTGTATTTCCCTGAGTAAATTCATAGTTACAGCATTTCAAACTTTAATTATTAAAGCTCTGAGAGATTGAAAATCACCTTTATAATAGAAAACCTGCAAATAACTTGGATAACAGAAGTAAACATATTTATCTAATCTTTTTATTATGTAATATGTATTCTACTGTTACTCCATAAATTACGTAATATAATATATAATATAATTTAATATGACTTTCTGAAAACACAAGAAAAGTCTTCATTCTATGTAGAGCCTTATTTATTTTTATGTGAAATCTCATGCTTTTCTTTTTGTTGTTGTTATTGTTGTTTTGGCAACACTGGTGACTGGTGACGCTCAGGGGTTACTCCTGGCAATGTGCTCAAAAATCAATTTTGGCTTGGGGACCATATGGGACATAGAGGGGACCAAACTGTGGTCTGTTCTAGATCAGCCACGTGCAAGGCTAAACACTCTTCCACTGCGCCACCACTCATGTCAAAAACCCTTTGTGTTTTTCTTCATACACATTCCAGTATGGCAAAATATATGATTGATCTAAAATACCTTTTTTCTTCTTGTGAATATTGTTAGTTGCACACACAAACTTGTTTTGACATGATCATTTTATGTGCCAACAAGTAGGGCAAATACTTTTTTTTTATTTTTTTTAGTTTTTGGGTCACACCCGGCGCCGCTCAGGGGTTGCTCCTGGCTCTATGCTCAGAAATTGCCCCTGGCAGGGTAGGGGGACCATATGGGATGCCGGGATTCGAACCACCTTCCTTCAGCATGCAAGGCAAACACCCTACCTCCATGCTATCTCTCCGGCCCCGAGACAAATACTTTAAATGTAACCACTATATATGATCCCTGAGCACAGAGCCATGAGTAAAACCTGAACACTTCCAGGTGTGACTTACTCTATAAAAGCAAAACAATGGTATAGTTAAGTATATAGAAGTTATGTATAACTATATAAAAGTTTGCTTTTATATAAATACATTATATATAAATAAAAATGTAATATAGAAGCATATTATATATAAATCATAGATTTTTATATTATATATCTTATATAATTTCTATCTTATTTATTTTATATTGTGTATTATATAATAACATATATTAGATAGTAGATATTTATATTTAAGTAGTTAAGTATAGATAAAAGAAAACTTTTAGAAATTTAGAACTTATAAATTTATAACGTAATAACTTTTGTAAGTTATAACTATATCTAACATATATTGTATAGTTAAAGTTAAATATAGCTAAAAGAAAACTTTTTAATTCAAATCCAAATGGCAAAGAGAGGTAGCCTCACACCTTTGAGAATACATAAATGAAAGTGCCCAGAGCTAGTGATATTTTTCAAGTGTGGATTACAGGTCTGGGTTTTGAGGTCTCTACCATCAGTTTGTGGCCCTGCATGGTCCTTAAATACTATTTGGTAGAACCCTGAGGGCCACAGAACACGATGAGCCAAATACTATGTTGTTCGTTTCTGAGGACTCATAGTAGCCCCACCACACACTTCTGGCACAGTGCTAGTGGCATGGTGCTTTTAAAAAGTAAATTTAAAGTAATGAAATAAAAAGTTCTAGAACAGTGAGTTCAGGTGTATCTGGGGAAAACAGGGAGATTTTATTATTGTTAGTGAAAAAAAAAAATACTAGTCCAGGTTCTGTGGTAAATAGTATGGAGATTTCTTAAAAATAAATTACCATAAGATCTAGAAATTCTAATCCTAGGTTTCAACTCACAAAACACAAAAGCACTAAGATATAGGTGAACTATATCATTCACTTAGTGTCATTTACTATAGCCAAGCCATGGAAACTTACTCAAAAAACCAGTTGCAGATGAATGTTTAAATATTTATGGTATATGTATATACGTATATATTTTTTGTTTTTGTTTTTGTTTTTGGACCACCTCTAGTAGTGCTCAGAGATTACTACTGGCTCTGAGCCTAGAAATAGCCCCTGGCAGGCTCTGGGGATCGTATGGGATGCCAAGGCTGGAACCCAGGTCTATCCTGAGTCAGCTGTATACAAGGCAAATGCCCTACCACTGTACTACCACTCTGACCCTGAAAAAAATCATTTTCAAAGTAAATAAATTCAAAGAAACTTTTTTAAAAGAAAGCAACACATATAATTAACTTTCTTTGTGATGAACATTTTAATAAATGCTATATACTATGTGTAATGTTGAATTCATTAGAAAACTATATTTAAGAATTATCTATAGAAAGGTAGCACTCATAAACATAAATGCCCATACAGATAAAGACTTTTTACAACAGTACTTAAAAGAACAAGCTGTGTCCAGGATGAACTGTTTTTATAATTTTGGTAACATGGTCCAATTGTCTTAATGTTTATCGTTTTAACACATGCAATAACTGTACCTCACCATTACTATGGTACATAAGTCTCTGTCACTATTCTTCTGTTACTTCTAGTTTGACTCTTTTTATTCCTCCTCACTTGGAAAAATTATATATTTAATCCAAGGTTAAACATTTGTCATTCTTTTTTTCTATATATTTCTTTGTTTAGCTTCTCAATAGGTCGCAGATAAATGAGATTGTCTAGTATTTTCTTTCTCTTATGACATACTTTATTCAACATAATATCCTCCACTTCCATACAAGTTGGAAGTTTTCATCATTTTTATAGCCATATTGGATTAATTTATGTATACATACTAGGACTAGTTTCTTGTTTATAGTTGGGTTCCACGTACTCAATACTGCAATTAGCACTGTCATGAACACAGGCATGCATTTATTTTTTCAAATTAATAATTTTGAGTTCTACGTTAGATGCTAGCAAAAGGAAAGAGATCATATGAAATTCTATCTTAGATATTTAAAGAGTCTCCATACTGGAG
The DNA here is from genome assembly GCF_024139225.1 of Suncus etruscus. Classification (NCBI taxonomy): domain Eukaryota; kingdom Metazoa; phylum Chordata; class Mammalia; order Eulipotyphla; family Soricidae; genus Suncus; species Suncus etruscus. The sequence continues at coordinate 11,254,036 of NC_064857.1, read as the reverse complement.
TCCCCATATTGTTTTCCATAAGGTTGAGCCAAACAACATCCCTACCAAAACTCAAAGAGGGTCTCTTATTTATCTCATTTTCAACACTGGTTGATTCCAGTTTAAGAGGCAGTTCCTGACTAATTTGCACATATTGAGTAAAGGAAATGGGTCCCACATATACTCAGCAAAGATATGAAGCTCACCACAAAGAGTTAAAGAAATAACTACACTAACAACTACCATGACAATGTTAATAAGTGAGAGAAGTAGAATGCCTATATCCAATACAGGCAGGAGGTGGAGGAGGAAGAAAATGGGGGGGGGCATTGGTGGTGGGAATGTTGTACTGGTGAGGGGGTGTTCTTTTTATGAATGAAATCCAAGTATAAACATTTTTTTAATCATAGTGCTTAAATAAAGATATTACTTTTAAAAATGAAGCTAAACTAGAAAGAACTTGACAGAACCCTAAAAGTCAAAGTAGAAATAAAGTTCCAATAGTGTGGGATGTTTAAATAATCACTGATTATAGATATTATCTGGTGATATGTGGTACCTGGTACAGAGTCTGAAAAAATGAGACAGACTACTGACTCTTACTTAATAGCAACTTTATTATTCCTTCTGCTTTTTCAATTTGTCCTATTTTCTATTCTATGTGACCAGATCTATGTGGATATTGGCAAAGGTTGTCAATTAAGAGAGCTGAAAAAGATTAGAAAAACAAATGGAAACCAAACTAAAGATGTTTTTCTAGTATAAGGAGATAGAAGCTGAATATTAGCATAAGAAAACCAAGAATGTTTGCCTGTTAGAAAGAGTCAGAAAAGCCAGATAAAGAGACACAGCCAGTTAAGTTCATAAGAAAATCAAGGTATTTTAAACTTGGTCTAATTGTAATGATAAGGTCCATATGGGCATATGTTGAAAAATGATGAGATTCATCTGGTCATGTGTGTGCCAGGCTCCATGTCACTTTGGGGGAGGTTGTGTCTGAGAGAGTTGCCTTATTTTCCAGAATGTTTTTATGGATGACCATATTGAGCATGATGGGGTTGGGTCATGCTGGACTCCAACAATTGCTATTTTGGGCTCCTTCCCTTTACAATGAAATCCATGCATGGAATTCTTTTTATTTCCTACCTGATTGTAAAATCCCCCCAAGGACTGTTTGTCCATTTCCAACCCCAGGTGAATGAGTCTGAATCAGGGTCGCACATAAAATAATCCAGACCAGACTGAAGGAAATCTTCCTAGTATGTAGTACCCAGTGCCTGCCAGAACTACTGTTTTTATTGAGTATAGAGACCACCCCTAGGTGGGGCTTCTATTCTGAGCCTGTCCCACCCAGGTTTACATATAAGACAATCTTCGTTTTGAGTAAAATCAATTTGTAAACAAATAGATAAAAGAAACCAGGGATAATCTTTGTTTATATCTTATGTCTATTTGAGCATTTTTAAAATGGTTTGACAAGTAAAGGAAGTAGTTAAATAGTTGACAATAAAATTTCACAACTAAGCTAAACTATTTGATCTGAGGAGGAAAGTTGTTTCTACTGTATATTTCTTTCTTTTTAAAAATAAACTTAGTTGAATACTAACTGCAATTAAGTTTTATTAGGTGATACATTCTTTGTTGACTCTATAAGTATTAAGTTTTTCCTTCTCAATAGCAGAAATAATATGATATTAAGTATTTTTTATTCAGGTCTTAGTGATATGTAACTCACATTTATCCTATTAACTATGTATTTTTAACATAATTGGTAAGAATGTCTTCAAAATAATACACGAATACACACACATGTATATTCCCATATATGCACACACATATAAAATATATTTAACACTGTGCTTGAACCAGGGGACCAGTGAACTAAAATATAAAAAGAAAATGCTCATTGTCTTTGCTTGTTACAAGGATAACAATGCAATAACTAATTATACAAGATGACACTGAAATACCACATAACAGATTATAAGAGTTAATTTCTTAACCATGGTTATTACTATTTTTAATGTTTTTATGTTCTATTCCTCATTTTATCATCATCATAGTATTTGGTGTCAATAGCGTGGCAAGCTTCTCTTATGTAATCTATGTAGCACGGAGTTCATCATCCATACTTCCTGTGGTGTATTACTGAACACCAGTCAAATTTATTTTATTGCTCCCTTACATAAAATAATTCAATCCTATCTAGGCACTTGCAAGATATATTTAGAATCCTTTTCATATATTTCAGGGCACTTCATTTAGAAGTTTAAATCCCTGATGCAGCCTTTTGGTTAGTCTTGAAAAACTCCACGTAGTTCATGGAAACTTAATATTGTCTCATTCTTTACCACCGTGTACTATATTCCTTATGCTGGGAATAGAATGTTCCTTAGTGTTTTCTTTATAGTCTCTATGAATTGAGAAACTTGTATTTCTTCCACCCAATATTTTTTTTCACTCTGTGCCATGAGTTATTGAATACTGAATAGATTCTAATATTGACTATATTCTAACTTTGTTCTGCTACTTTTTGTCATATATTTTACTTTTATTTGTTTTGAGCTATTGTTTAGATTCAAGTATAAACTCATTGTATTTTATTCTTAAAATTTCTTTATAAATATAATGATCAATATAGATACAGAGGTCACTTAAAACAAACATATATATATATATACATGAGATTGGGTTATTGAAATTAGGCAAAAGAATGAATAGAAGCAAATAGAAAAAGTAGTCATTTTATGGAGAAATATATATATGCTATATATATATATCGAGATAGAGAGGCCTTTCAATTAATTTTACTTAGACTACAGTTATAGATCACTAATCTAGTTTGACAATATTATATTTAATTGTTAGAAACAACCATAAAAATTCATATTCTTTAAGAATTTAAGAAGGGGACCAAAGAGACAGCATGGTGGTAGGGCATTTGCCTTGCATGCAGAAGGATGGTGGTTCGAATCCTGGCACTCCATATGGTCCCCTGAGTCTGCCTGGAGCTATTTCTGATTGTAGAGAAGAAGAAACCCCTGAGTACTGCTGGGTGTGGCCAAAAAAACAAACAAACAGAAAAAAGAATTTAAGAAGGAATTGTGTGCACTTAATTGCATGTGCTTTAGGAAGCATAATCTGGAAGTTCACGTCATAATCATTCACCTTCTAGTTATGGTTTAACTTATGATTTATTAATCATAAATATGATTTAATACTTTAATGTCTGATTTTATGTACATAGACAGCTAAACTTTATAACTTTTTGACATAGGCTAAATCCCTGGAAAAACTTGACATATTGAGTTCAATATATCAGCCATATTGAGGTAGTTCAAAGTGCCATTGAAAAAGGTCTATAAAAGTGATATGGAGATTCCTCCAAAAACTGGAAATAGAGCTCCCATTCAATCCAGCTATACCACTCCTAGGGACATATCCTAGGAACAAAAGAATACAATACAGAAATCCCTTCCTCACACCCATGTTTATTGCAGCACTATTCACAATAGCCAGACTCTGGAAACAACCAAGATACCCTTCAACAGATGAATGGCTAAAGAAACTGTGGTACATATACACAATGGAATATTATGCAGCTGTCAGGAGAGATGAAGTCATGAAATTTTCCTATACATGGATGTACATGGAGTATATCATGCTGAGTGAAATAAGTCAGAGGGAGAAAGATAGATGCAGAATAGTCTCACTCATCTATGGGTTTTTAAAAAAATGAAAGACATTTTTGCAACAATCCTCAGAGACAAAGAGAGGAGGGCTGGAAGTTTCAGCTCACTTCATGAAGCTCACCACAAAGAGTGGTGAGTGAAGTTAGAGAAATAACTACACTGAGAACTATCATAACCATGTGAACGAATGAGGGAACTGGGAAGGCTGTCTAGAGTACAGGTGGGGGTGGGGAGGTGGAGGGAGATTTGGGACATTGGTGGTGGGAGTGTTGCACTAGTGAAGGGGGGTATTCTTTACATGACTGAAACCTAACCACAATCATGTCTGTAATCAAGATGTTTAAATAAATATATTATTATAAAAAGAAAATGGTCCATAAAATACATAAATTATATAAATAAAAAATTAAAAATGCAATCTATGTCTTCTTAAATTACCAATGACATGTTTCAAATAAGTACAAAAATTCTAAAATTTGTTGGAAAAGAGATACCTGCATTGCTAAAGACATCTCTAAGAAAAAAAGAGTAAAATCAGATTTCCACACGTCTGGACTCTAAATTAATTGACAAGGAATTCTTAACCAAAATATTCTAGTCTGAGAATATAAAACAAATAAATTCCAGGGGAATACAACTGAGAATCTCAAAATAATAGACTTTCTTATGTAAACAGTTTATGTAACTAAACAGTTACTGTGAAGAAAGAAAAGTTTGAAATTATGGGAATGGCAAAGACTGATAACCACACACAAAAGCAAAATGAAGCTAGATCATTGCTTCATATGACATACAAAATAAACTCACTGGATTAAAGACTGGAACATAAAACTTGAAATTATAAGATGCAATAAAGAAAAACAGGCAAAATAATTCATAGTTGTGATTTCTTTTTATTTGAGGTTTAGATTCTAACAACCACAAAAATAAAAACAAAAGTAAAGAAATGTGGCCATGTGAAATTAAAAGGTTTCTATGCTATAAAAGGACCCACTACAATAATAAAATGATATCCTATGACTAGAAGAAAGTTGTAAATCATGCATCTGACAAGGGGACAAAACACAAACACAAAACTTTTGTGACTCAACATCAAATAAACAGTGGTTTAAAAAATAATATCTGACTAGACATATTCCCCAAGAAAATATACAGTTAGCAAACAGACAAAAATCTATTCATTATCACTGATTATGAATAGATTACAAATAAAAACACAATGAAATATCATCTAATATCTGTGAGATTTAGCAATATCAAAATACTGGAAACAATAAGTTATGGCAAGTGTGTAAAGAAAATGGAGTTATCCTTTCCTCTTGGTGGGAATGTTAAATTATTTTAGCCTCTGAAAAACAGTATTGAGTGTTTTTTTAAACTAAAATTGGAAAGACCACATTGCTCACAATAGTCAAGAAAAAAATAACGGTTTTGTTTTGCTTTGGATTTTTTTGTTGGCCCATACCTCACAGTGCTGAGAGTTTACTCCTGGCTCTGTGCTCAGGGACTATTTCTGATGAGCTCAGTGGACCATATGGGGTGCCAGGAATCAAACCCAGGTCATCTATGTGCAAAACAAACACCCTATACTCTGTACTCTTGCTCAGCACCAAAAAAGAACTAAATGACTAATTTTGTTGCATATTCTCAATGGCAAACATGCATCTATTAAAAAGACAAAAAATTTGGACTGGAGCTGTGGTGTGGAGTCATAAGGTGTCTGCTTTTCTGGCGCTAGCCTAGGATGGACCCTGATTCGATTTCACAGCATTCCATGTGGTCCCCCAAGCAAGGAGCAATTTCTGAGTGCATAGCTAAGAGTAACCTTTGAGCTTCACCAGGTATGGCCCCCCCAAATAAAAAAAAATAAAAAAAGACTAAAACTTTGCTTTTTTCTGCAACAGTGATAAATATTTGAATGACAGAAGGTGGAGGGAGGACAATTCGGTGATGGGAATTCCCCTGATTTTATGTTAATATGTACCTAAAATATTATTGTCAATGATATGTAAGCCACTATGATTAAAATAAAAATTATATTTAATAAAAAATAAAAAAGAAAGACATTAAAAAAAAGAAAAAAAGTGCCAATAGATATTACAGGGTTTAAAGCCTGACTTTGCTATAGCCAACCTAGATTCAATTCCTAGCACAGAATGTGATACCCATACGATGGCCTGGAATGACCCCTAAGCACAAAGCCAGGAGTTATCCCTACGCACATTAGGGTATAACCCAACCTTTCCCTCCAAAAAAGTGCCAAATAGATATAAAGATAGAAAGAATATAAATGGAATATAATAGATTCAGAAAGAATATCAATAGACTTGTCAACTAAATATAATACATGTACCATGTTTGGATCACGATTTGAAATGTCAACTTGGAAAGAGACACCTTTTATGTAATAGAGAAGGAAAAATATGGATTTAGTCATAGATAACATTAAATTATATATTTTGGGGCCGGAGTGGTGGCACAGAGTGGTAAAGCATCTGCCTTGCCAGCGCTAGCCTAGGACAGACCTCGGTTCAATTCCTAGGCGTCCCATATGGTCCCCCGAGACAGGAGCGATTTCCGAGCACATAGTCAAAAGTAACCCTACAGTATCACTGGATGTTGCAGGGAAAAAAAAAAAAGAAATGTTATTTTGTTTTGGTTTCATTATTTTCTTACATTTAGATTTTGTTGTATATTACTATAGTTATTAACACTCATGGTTGTTTTATTTCAAACGAGATTAATGTTGATCAGTGAAACAATCGGTCTTCTTAGAATTCATTTTGAATATTCTAGAAATATATGTGGGAAAGTTTCCATAAAATAAGAAATGGCAAAGGAGGGGAGATATGGGATGCATGCTGGGAACAGGGGTGGAGAGAGAACAACATTTGGTGGTGGGAATGCCCCTGATTCAATGTCACTATGTACCTAAAATACTACTGTGAATGAATTGTAATTCACTTTGGTCAAAATAAAAATTATTCATAAAAAATAAAAAAAGAAAAGACAAATTACTAGATTTTTTATGCACACGAACTGTAAGAAACAAGACAATTAGAGAACAAACAAAAGTAAATCAGAAACTGCAAGAGACATCAGAGTTACAGGAGAAGACATTGAGAATTGGGAACAATAGACAGTAATTCAAGAGATGGTGTTGGCATGTGGCCAACTCAGGTTCAATCCCAAATACCACATATAGTTCCCCAAGAATATTGCTAGGGGTGTTCCTGAGCACAGAAGCAGGAGTAGTCACTGAGCACTTTTAGATGTGGCTATAAAAAAAAACCCTGTTATTAGAGCATTGTACTGGTTGAAGCATCATATAATATATAAAACATATACGTTTCTATATATACATCATAGATTTGTGTACACTTGCATATATGTATAGGCACTAGTATTTAATACTTACTATACAGTATAAGTTTTGAATTTTGAAAATATTGGTTATTACATATATATTGAAGTATAAAAATACTAAGTTAAATCAATCAGAAATTGAATATAAAAATAAAGTAGATAGCTAGAATTATGTTTGCTATTAGAATCGGTAGAAATAATGTCTGGGGGAAAATACTTCTTTTACTTCTTTATTTTTTATATAGGTTTCAGAATTTAAAACACTATTAATAAAGCTCCAGCAAGAGGGGTTGGAGTGGTGGCACAAGCGGTAGGGTGTTTGCCTTGTACTTGTTGTCCTAGGACAGGCCGCGGTTCTATCCCCTGGCTTCCCATATGGTCCTCCAAGCCAGGAAGGATTTCTGAGAGCAGAGCCAGGAGTAACCCCTAAGCATCACCAAGTTTGGCCCCAAAAGCAAAAAAAAAATAAAACAAAATAAAGCTCCAGGAATATAATATTGCAACACCACACCCACCAGCAGAGAGTTAGGGTCCTTTTACCCCCTCACCCTCTCTCTACTCTATTCTCTATGTAAACTCACTTTTAAAGGTTGATTCTGAGGGTCTGATGCTATAAACCACCTGCTATTCCCTCACTATGTTTTCTTCATATTCAAAATATGGTATGTTCTCTTGATAAAATTTATAACCTCTTGCTCCATACAAATAATAGCAAATTGCATGATTTCATAGTTCTTAGAGCTGAATATTGTCCCATTGTGTTGCTTGTTTATATTGGCTGTTGTGAATACTGTTACAATGCATACAGGAATGAAAATGTATTTTTGATATAGAATTTGATGTTCTAAAGGGATATCTCATTTTTTCCTTAGCATTTCTCTGATAAGTAATGAAATAACTTTTCATATACCAATTGACTATCTGTATATTGAGGAAGCATTTATTCAGCTATTCTCCTATATTTTGCCTGTCCATAAATGTTCATTTTTATAACTATTTTATGTAAGCATGGTGGTTAGTTTTGTTAAAAATTGTTCATGATTGAGTTTCAGTCATAGAATGTACACCACCCTTCACCAGTGCATATTTTCCACCATCCATGTACCTAGTTTATCTCCACCCTCTATATTCCTATTCTATTTTTTGAGGGTGTTTAGGATATTTTGTTCTTATGTTTTGCTAGTTCTTTGCACATCTTGAATTTCAGTTCTTTGTCAGATGCCTTTTCCTTTGGGGTCTTTTTATTCTAGCCATCAATGCTTTTGCAGCATAGCAACTTCTTAATTTGATTTATTCCCATTTATTTATTTTTTATTTGAGTTGCTTGGCCAATAGAAATTTATTAGAATTCATAGTAATTAAGACAGCATAGTGGGGGGGGCAGAGCAGTAGTAACACAGTGGGTAGGGCTCTTCACTTGTGCAAGACAAATCCGGGTTCTATCTCTGGCATTCTTTATGGTCCCCTGTGTATTATCAGGAGTGAATCCTGAGTGTAGAACCAGTAGTAACTCATGAGCATTGCCAGCTGTGACCAAAACAAAATAAAGCTAGGCAAAATACAGTATGGTACTGGAAGAAATATAAATTTTGAAAAATAATTATTTTTATAATTTAATTATTTTTATTTAACATAATTATTTTCTAAAAGTTGTAAATTGACACAAAGGAACATAAATATTTTATATGTTTGAAGAGTTTGTTAAAGTAACAGAAATTCCCCGATAAGCTTGTCAGTTGCTACTGATGGTGCTCCTATGATGAGAAGGTTCTATAAGGTTTTATTTTTTGAATGTTTACAAAGTGCTATAATTTTTTTTAGTTTTGGATGTTTACAAAGTGTGGTTACAAATATATATATCTGCTTCCGAGTGTGTCATTTATGTCAACCTTTAGTTGACAAAAATGAGTGAAATGACATTTACACTTTGTCATTAAATCAATCAACAAAATCAGAAGCAATTTATTGAGTGATGAATTATTTGTAAAACTTTGTATTGAAAATGATGAAGTAACTTGATACTCATGGAATTTTACTTGCTGCCAAAAGCTGCTACTTGGATTGAATTTATAAACTCTAGTTTATAAAATAGTTCATAGTTCAGTGCTAAAGTTTCTAGAAAGCAAAAACCATGCCTCTGGAGCTAAGTTCTTCAATTTCAAAAATGGCATACTAGTTAAACAAGATTTTTAAAATTAATTTAATAAAACAGCATTTTAATTCCAAGGTAATGTGCTGAATGTCATCAAAGTAAAAATTGCTATTTTTATGCTTGTAGCAAAACTTTTATTCCATTTATATTTGTGATGATGGTGATCTACTCAGATTCCAAATCAACAATTCGAAAACATGCTAAGGGCTTGCTTTACCCGTTGTCACCATTCGAGATTATCCCTTCTAACAAGAAACAATGGAAAGATAGTCCTAAAAAAGTTTAAGAATAAAAATACAATACAATACAGACCAGGGAAAGGGCCTGTGTTGAAGTGTATATGGGGTGCATTTACTGTACCTTCTCTTTCTATACCGTCAGTGTAAAGAACACAGCCTGTTGTAAGAATTGGGAGGTCTTTCCTTTTCCTTTTTTTTTGATTTTTTAAAATATATATATAAGATATATACATACATACATATATACATACCCATGTTTCATTAAATCTGATAGTGCAAATACAATACAGTGTTTTTTGTCCATATACATAAACTGCTTTTACAGTCAGACTTTGTTTGTTTGGTTTTTGGTTTTGGGTTACATCCGGTGGCCTTCAGGGGTTTCTCATAGCTCTGTGTTAATGAACCATGGGTATGTATGTATGTGTGTGTGTGTATATATATATATATATATATATGTGTGTGTGTGTGTGTGTGTGTGTGTGTGTGTGTGTGTGCAACATTCCCATGACCAATATCCCAAGTGTCCTTCCTCCCCACCCCACAGTGGCCTGTACTCTAGACAGGCTTTCTACTTCCCTCATTCAGTCACATTTTGTTATGATAGTTCTCAGTGTAATTATTTCTGTAACTGCACTAAATCGTCCCTGTGGTGAGCTGCATGGCGGGAGCTGGACCCTCCAGTCCTCCTCTATTTTGTCTCAGAGAATCATTACACAAATGTTTTTCATTTTTCTCAAAACCCATAGATGAGGGAGACCATTCTGTGTTGTGAATTGGGGGACAAAAAAATAATTTTGAACATTTTTTAAGTGTAGACATAGACTAATCTTCAAATTTATCAGAGGAGCAACAATGACAATGCAAACTTTAAAGTGAAATTGAAAGGCAGCTACTAAGCGGTAAGATGTTTGCCTTGCACACCACCAATACAGGATGGATGGTGGTTCGAATCCCGGCATCCCCTATAGTCCCTTGTGCCTGCCAGAGGCGATTTCTGAGCACAGAGCTAGGAGAAACCCCTGAAGGCCGCCGGATGTAACCCAAAAACCAAAAACCAAACAAACAAAAGTCTAACTGTAAAAGCAGTTTATGAATATAGACAAAAACATTTTATTGTATTTACACCATCAGATTTAATGAAACATGGGTTCAGTGGAGTAAAAAATCTCATTACAAAGAAATGAAGCAAATTACAACTAATTTAATTATGGATATTTAAGAATAGTGAGTATAAAAGTTAATAAACACATTTTTTTTTTTTGGTTTTTGGGTCACACCCGGCGGTGCTCAGGGGTTATTCCTGGCTCCATGCTCAGAAATTGCTCCCGGCAGGCACGAGGGACCATATGGGACGCCGGGATTTGAACTGATGACCTTCTGCATGAAAGGCAAACGCCTTACCTCCATGCTATCTCTCCAGCCCCAATAAACACATTTTTAAACTAGTTTTATCTTTTATGTTAGGATCATTTTAACATTGTGAAATTTTTTATTTAATATAATTATCTGTTATTTTAATTTTCTGTGTGTAATATTGAATGTAGTTTATTTTAATAATTATAATTTCTATTTTTTTCAAATATATAAGTTTATTTTATTTACTCTTTTGTGTCTCATAACACAGTTGAGAAAGAAAATCTATTTAGTGTTTAGCCAATGTCTATGAAGATATTTTATGTTTTATGTGTGTTTTCTCGGGGTACACTGGTCCCCTCATTCTAAAGAAAATTTAGATTTATTGGTCTATCTAACCATTCTACTTGTTAGTGAACCCTGTAATGGAAAGATGGTTTCTTCAGTTTTTTTTTTTTTTTCATTTTTGGGCTACTGACACCTGATTATATATTTTATTGGTATTTTTGTTTGTCTTTTTTGGTTGGAGCCACACCAGTGATATTCAGAGATTGCTTCTGGCTCTGCACTCAGGAATTCCTCCTGGTGATATATAAGGGGCCATATTGGATGCTGAGTATTGGACCTAGGTCAACCATATGCAATGGATACACCTTTCCTACTGGACTATCTCTGCAGGCCAGTGTATTGACCAAACAAGCCATTGGATTTTACTCGTGTTTATATCAACTAATGTATGTCAAAATTGATTTTATTATGCAATATGAATCATTGCTTAAAGTTGCAGTACTAGGAACCAATGAGGGTGATAACTGAGGGTCTATAGTATATACGAATGATGTATGTAATATTTATTCATATGAACAGGTGAGAATTAAAATATACATAAATAACATGTATATATATATTTTATTATTTAGCATATATCTAATGAGTGCTGTGTAACAAATACTATTCCTGGTTTTTAATATAATTCATAAAATAAAACACAACATATATATTATCATTTCATATATTATGTTCTCCATTCTAATAAAAATAAATTTTTCCTGATATTAGGGAAGGATACTGACTAAAAAGTGTGATTCATTTATTCATATATTTGGGACTTGACATCTATTTCTCAACTTTACAGTATGCATTACTTCTATCACTACAACTTGCATTTTTTTGTTGATGTGCTTAAAACAATTTTAATTTCATATTGGTATTATTTTTACAGCTTGCACAATGGAGTACCTTTGGAACTCTTGAAACTACGCCTGAAGCTCAATCAGACACAAAAACGTATGCAGTGATCACAGAAGAAGACTGTGAAATAATTAAAATCCCTGCACAAAATTATGCAAATTTAAAATTGGTGTGGCTTTATCTTAAATATATTTATATCTGTATATATAAGTCCAATATAGATATAAATTTTAGCAATATTTTTCTACTTTATTTTTTTAATTCATTTACTTAAATATTATGGCTTCTACAGTTGTTTCTGGTACTCAATGTTCTGTACATCTTTCCTGCCACCAGTATAACATTTCTCAACCATTATCCCATGTTTCCCACTTTCCCCTTGGCAGAAAATAAATACTTTATTTTATATGGCTGAAAAATACTTCAGTAAAAGAAAATTTGTGAGAATTGTTACACAATGAGATTGCTAAGTCATTCATGGTTTATTAAGTTATTTGTTGGTAGTTGAACATTCTGTGTTGTTTTACTTTATTAAGATTAGCAGGTTTAATGATACTTTCCCATATAACTTGGTGTGCTACAATTAGGGTATCAGTACTGAGGAATTTAAAGGAACCCCATGATCGGAAGAAACGGGCCTATGAGTCAACATAGTGTGACTGTGGGATGTAGGTGTGGTTGCTGAGGGCTTCTGAAGTAAGATGTGGGAAAAGGCTGCCTACCCCATTTCAAGAATATCTGCAAACTTTCAGCTCAAAACCTGTTGTAACTTGAGAATTTTGTATGTTAGATTCTCTGCAGAGATTGTGAAGCAATGAAGTTGAATCTCGGCAGGGTAGAGGCTGTGGGTTGTTGCATCTGTCAGGGCTTTTGCATGTGGGAATTGACCTGCCCCCTCCTAAGGGCACCCCAAAATTTTCAGTTAAACTGTGGGTGTTCTTATTTATTTATTTATTTATTTATTTATTTATTTATTTATTTTTGGCTTGAATGGGTGTATGAAGCTGGGGCAATGAATTAACATCAGGTTTTCTTTAGATATATAGAGAAATAAATAAATATAGAGAAATAAAAAGTAGAGGCCTGTCATTACCTTTTTTTTTAAAATTACATTGACCTCAAGGCCATACAAATGTGGCTTATTTGATAGTGATAACAGCTTTGTGGGAAAATTTTTAACTATGCATATTTAGAGAACATCATGTCTTAAGTGCATGCATTTTTGAGTGTCAAAAGCATTTCATGTATTAGCATGACCAATCGACAAGATTAATTCCATGTATTAACTGTTTTGTTCTATTTATTTCAGGAAAAATTGCTAGAAGCCAATGATATAATTAAAATTTAAAGCACTTGATTTTTATGTCAGAAACCCTGAGCTAAATCCTTGGGTTTTATCTGACCAAGAAACAAACACATAGAACTAATGAACAAAAATAGTAGGAAATTATTGTCAAGTTCTTTCAGAGTTAGACATGTGAACCCCAAATTACCTGCATTCTTACCAAATTCTTTTTCTAAATTCTATTGTATTAAGATAATTTACTTATTAATTTTAGTTAAATTCTTAATTTGCTACTCTCTTCTTTCCTCTTTGATGGATGGTAGAGTTAAGTTTATATAAATGGTGGCATTGGGAGGCTTCCATGTCATTGATCTTAATGTCAGTTTCTTTCTAAGAAACTCACATTTATATTTTATACAGGGAACTCTTGTTAGCTGTTCTTAAGCTATTTGTGCTTTAGGATGTAGGATTTGTGCTTTAGGAAAGAGGTGAGATGGCAACCACAATTTTAGTTGGGATTTTTGTTAGGGTATCTTCCTACAAAATCTCATTGTCAATGGTACCAATGATGTTTTTAGAATTTTGTTTCCTTACATGAATGGATTTAAGCATAAATGGCTTACAATGTTTTGTATTTATTTTTTACTTTTAAAATAATCTGCATTACTTATGAGATAATATCTGACATAACTTTTAATTAAAACATCTATTTATTTTATTTTACTAAAAGTACAAAATGTACAAAGAGAGATTTAATTTAAACAATAGTTTTAGTATTAAATTTTAAAATGAAATCATAAAATTCTCTCCTTATAAAATCTAGATATCTGTTTTCATTAATCTGATTTATTTTTAATTTACTGACATTATTTTTATTCCTTTCTAACTCCTTTTAATTATCTAATACGGAATATTTGTCTATTGCTTTTATAAGGAAATAACAAAACATGAAACTAATAAAAAGGAAAAACTAATTAGGAAGTGTCCATATTACATGGAATTGCCTGCTGCCACCATAAGCAAGTTAGCGGCATTCATTAAGTGGAAAAAGTTTCCCCCGGGTCACGGTGAGTTTAATGAATTCTGAATGATTTCTTTTATGAAGTTAGAATTTTCTTCAGAAAATTACATTGAGCAATACATAGAGCAAATTACATTGCTCTAATTTCTTATGATTATGATCTATCAATATTTATCAATATTCTTATGATTATGTTTATCAATATTTCTTCATATGACTCTATAATATTTAAGTATTTACCTTTGATTTAAAAATTTAGATTATTCACATTTGTAAATTAAAAATTTTTCCCTATTTTCGTAAAAATTAGGTAAGCAAAGGGCTTATTGACACATCACTCTGTTATTCCCCTCAGCCTTCCATTTCTTGTTCTAGCTTGAGAAAATCAGGTGAAAATCAGGTTAAAATTAAAGAACCATGCAAGGAAAGGTTTAATCATTTGTTTCTAGTTGCATGCCAACTCAAGCAATCAGCTTGCTTACCTGTACCTATTTTATTATATTAGTATGGAATTTATGTATGATGACTAGATGAGGAATAGTTTTAGTGAAGTTATTTGTATTCTAGCATTCAACACAATGATACACAGTGTTTCTGGATTATGTTAACCCAAAGTTGTATATGGAGTTGACTCATTTTTCCTAATGGTTTCTCTACATGAGAGTCCAATAAATAAATAAATAAATAAATAAATAAATAAATAAATAAATAAATAATGACAACCGAAATGAACAAAATGCTTGTTGTATAGAGAACATATATTCTAGCTCTAACCCCAAATATAATATGATTTGAATGGGGATTTAAGAGAAGATAACTTAGTTATGAGTGAATAGATTAATGCCCTTCTCAACGATAAAAGAAAGATGATATCTCTCATAGGTCATGCCATACTATGGCGCTAGAAGACAACAGTTTGTAAACCAGGAGAAAGTGATCCCAACAAATTTTTAATTTGTGGCACCATGAACTTGAACTTCTGACCCTCCTTAACTATGAAACTAAGATATTTGCTGTACAAACACTTCATTTAAGAGATTTGTTCCAAATTGTTATGGTAGTTTTCTCTCTCTCTCTCTCTCTCTCTCTCTCTCTCTCTCTCTCTCTCTCTCTCTCTCTCTCTCTCTCTCTCTCTCTCTCTCTTTTGTAGTTCTCAATGTAATTATTTCTCTAACTGCATTCATCTTTGTGGTGAGCTTCATGTAGTGAACTGGAACTTACAGCCCTCCTCTCTTTTGTCTCTGAAAATTATTGCAATAATGTCTTTCATTTTTCTTAAAACCCGCAGATGAGAAAGACTATTCTGCTTCTATCTCTCTCCCTCTGACTTATTTCACTCAGCATAATAGATTCCATGGGACATTGGTGATGGGAATGTTGCACTGGTGAAGGGAGGTGTTCTTTACATGATTTAAACCCAACCACAATCATGTTTGTAGTCAAGGTATTTAAATAAAGATATTAATTTAAAAAAGAACTATAAAAATCACAATAAAATAGAATTGTTATTGAGATCTAAACATTCTTAACACAAGCACTATAACAGCTCTGGCAGAATCTTAGATTTTCTTCAGTACTCATTTTCCTTAGAAACAGTTTCAAATAACATTATGAAAATTTCAACTTTGCTTCATATTTTTATTAGCCAAAGAGTAGAAAATCTAGTATTTAATTAGAAAAACTTGAATCCAGCTCAAGCCCAGAGTGCTGTCATTTTAATGAGTGATATTTTGCCTAGTGGAGACCTTTAAATGAAGTGGAGACCTATAAATGAAGGTGCTCGGATGAAAAGTCTGAATTTAATGTTCATGATTTAACATTTTAATCATAAATATGTGGCTATGGAATCTGACTATTTCTGCTGTAGTGAAACAATAATATAATAAGAAAAAATGAGATTTAGTGTACAATGTTCTTCCATAGAACAAACTTCACAAACTGAGATTCCCTAAAAAACTTTTTACTTCTAGAGAGACAATAAATGCTTTACTAAATTTTGGCAATTTTTTCAGTGCTTAACATTTTATTATTTTTTAAAATATAGTTTAGCCCTGTAATAAATACATTTCTATTGCTTATAAACACTGAATATGAATCATTCTAAATTTGTGTGAAAAATTTATCATATGTAAATGTCATTTTCCAAAGTATATTATATATAGAAATGCAACAGTAGATTGAGTTGTAAAATATTGAAAATCAAGTGTTTATAAATTCAAAATATTATTTTTATAATGTTTCCAAATATTTGTGATATTTTTGTTTATCATGTATTACTTCAAAAAATAAAGCTTTGATTCATTAGTTTCCAGGATTAATTTAATAAGGCAATATTGTTCGGGTAAAGTTTGGGCTACATCAGGCAGTGAACAGGGCTTACATTTGACAACGTTTCAGTCCCAGTGATTGAATCAGGGTCTACTCAGCATGCAAGAGCCTAACCCGCTTTACTAGCCTTATGGCTCATTTTAGAGTTATTTTGTATTGAATATAGTATTGAATTTTGTCACTCTATCAAGATAATATTTTTTTCAGGTCATTTAAAAGTAAATAAATTATAATAAAACATTCTGAGTGTGAACCAACACAGCATGTATTTGAAATTATTAGTAAAGTTATGGGTTTTTATATTTGATTACTATTTTGATTTGTTTACTAATTTTTCTTATCTTAAAGATCTATTAAAATATTTAAATTAAGCATAAAAATTATGCATGCATAACTTGACACATATTTCTTAGACTAATGATTTCAAATTCCTTTTTCATAAAGCCTTTAAAATGATTTTGAAAATTATTGCTCTTGACATTCTATGATTATGTTGAATAATCTGAAATTACTATTATTTTTCAATTGATTTTAGAACATATAAGTATATAGTCTTATGCTTACACAGTTTAAAAAGTCATTTATCCTCCATGGGGAAGAGTGACAATTTTAATAGATGAACTTCAAAGAGCCTTTAAGCTCTGAAATACTATAATTCTTATAAATAAACATAACTAGGTGAGGAATATGGCCTGTCAAACTAATCACATTTTCTCTTATATGGTGACAAACTTAATATATCAAAAGGTAGCATTAGATATAATAGTTCTTGTTTTTCCTTGAGTTTTACTTTGACTTTTATCAGAAAATATAGCCAGGAGCGATTTCTGAGCGTATAGCCAGGAGTAACCCCTAAGCATCACTGGGTTTGTTCCCCCCACAAAAAAAAGAAAAAATATCGTCAAGTTGTACTTTCTTTCTGGGTTTCAAACTATCCATTGTGTGATTTTTCAAAGAATAGTTAACTGTGTTTTGATCTTATTTTAGACTCATATTGGATCAAGTTCTAAAAAGGTTAATTATTCAAAATCATGTTGGAATTTAGGAATATTTTATGAAAATCTATGAAATAAGCTTATTTCTGGCTACATTTTTCTTGTTCACTTTGCAAATATATTTTGTTTCTTTTTTTGTTTGTCTATTTTTTGGTCACAAAAATGCTGAAGATTTACTCCAATCTCTGCTAGAGAATCACTCCTGGTATGGTTTGGGAGACTTTATGAGGTTTTTCGATCAAACCCACATTTGTCACAAGCAAAACATATAGAAAATGTCAATCAATTTCTCACTAAACAAACATATCTCTAAGTGTATTATCTGTAGAATACTGACAAACTAAGGTGACACAAATGTATAATATTTTGTTGTGTTTTTTGGACAAATTTAGTGATACTTTTTTAATGTTATATTTTGATATATGAAACAGAGTAAAGATATTAAATAATTATAAGTTAATGTTTAAATTAAAAATAATAGCAATAGAATAACAAAAATTCTATTCTTATCAAACCCAAACTAAAATGATCAACACAGAACATGTATTTTGAAACTATATATGGTTTTTCTAGGCTATAAAAACTACCTTTTTACATTAAACTCTTTCATAATAAACTCTTTTCAATAAAGTTTTCATAAGTTCAAACTCAGTCTCATGTAACCCATGTGTACATGAGAAAAATTACGGTATTTTTAATATCATTAATTTCAATGTGTTGTTTCTCAATTCTTCTTGCTGCTTTTTTTTAATTTTGTGAATATTATATATTTTGTTTTGGTTTGGCTTCTGTTTCTTTGATTTTGGGCCACATCTGGTAGCTCATAGGGGTTACTCCTGACTCTGCACTCAGGAATCAGTCTTTGCTGGCTCAGAGGACCATATGGGATGTTGAGAATTGAATCAGGGTGGGCCACATGCAAGGCAAAAGTACTCCCCGCTGTCACTTGGACTCCAAAGTGAATATTGTTAGTGTAATTAACATATTTATTAACTCATTGAACATTCTAGTAGACATCACTGTTTCGAGTAGTTCTAAGTCCTCAATAAAATTTAGCATAAGTGACAAACACTTCACATACTCCCAGGCGCCCAGTGTCATAAAGCCTAAGCATTATCATTATTACATAGCAGTATGGCACATTTGTCACAACTGATGAATATCTGTTAAAATAGTGTCTATTGGGCCGGAGAGATAGCATGGAGGAAAGGCTTTTGCCTTGCATGCAGAAGGACGGTGGTTCGAATCCCGGCATCCCATATGGTCCCCCGAGCCCGCCAGGAGCGTTTTCTGAGTGTAGAGCCAGGAGTAGCCCCTGAGCGCTGCCGGATGTGACCCTAACCCCCCAAAGTGTCTATAAAGAAACAAAACTGAACAAAGGGTGACTCTTTATAATAGATATGGCTTGGGTCAGAACATATAATCTGCTATTATAGTATTATAAAGAAAAGATCATTACACTATAAAATTTCTATGCCAATACCAATATATTTGTCACACTTTCCTGATAGCCATTGATCTTTCTTTTTTATGTGTTTGGGTTTTTTTATATTATTTTAGTGTTACTGAATTAGAATTTTATGAAATAAAGCCTTTTAATACTATATTTTACTTAATAGTTGTGTTTGTCTCATCATGATTTTCATTTTAGCAGTGGAAGCTATTCCACTGTTAGAATATGCAAAAAATGTATATATACACATATACATCCATATACTGTTATTTATTTTAGCTGTCAATAGATTTTACTATTATCTATGTACAAGTCTTGTGGAAATAAATTTTGACTGATTTTGGTAAATATTAAGGAGTACAATTTCTAAATTATATGAAGATAATGTGTTTAATCTTGTGAAAAAATACCAAGTGATCTTCCAAAGTGATTGTATCATTTTCAATTTTCACTCTCAATGGAAGTTTCTATTGCTACATATCCTCACCATTATTTGTTGATGCCATGTATTAATCTTTTTCACTCAATAGATGTATAAGGGTATTTAACTCTTTAAATTTTTATTCCTTTGTCATATGATTGGAGGATCTGTTCATGACTTTATTTGTAATACGTATAACATTTTTGCAGAAGTGTCTGTTCAGATCTTTAGTTCATTTTTTAAAAAAAGTTATTGAGACCATCATGATTTACAAGTCATTCATAGTTATATCTCAGGCATAGAGTGACAGTTGGTGTTGAAAGGTCAATGTCAATCAACTGAGGACTAAGTCAAATTACTTTGACAAATATTCAGGGTGAAAGGCACCCTCACTATAAAATTTATGAGTTCTTATTCCTATTAGTTAAGAACTTCCTATGTGTAAAATTTCCCCATTTTAATATGCTTATGCAAAAAAGGAACAATGCCTCATGATACTACTGGTGTATATGGGGCTAAAAATAACAAGCTAACCAATCTCTATTAACCTGGTTCTAACCTGAATTTAGATTCCAAGAGAGACTTACTTATCTACTATAATTTCCAAGGGATGGGGAAAGCTACGTCTAACATATGGAAATATGCACTAGCAATTACTACTATTAAGAAAATGCATCTACAGATATATACAAAGGAAATATAGACATCCCCCTCAAGTCTTTTGAGCTAGTCGGGGTGAGAGGGGGATAAAATATAGAGCACAGTTTCATCCTATGCCATGCTTTATTGCTTGATTACATATTTTATTGACAGGGCAGTAAATACCTCTGTTTTTTCAAGTTGTTATTGGTAATAGTAATAATCACAGGAAAATGTTGCTTCATAAACATTTTAGTAGTATTCTTGAAATAAAAAATATAAAAAAATATTATAAATTCTCTTGGAATTTTTATAGTGATTGTATTGAATATGTATCCACTGTATTAAGTGGATAGAATTGTTTTAACTATGTTAATTATTTCAATATGTGAGTTGGGAATATTTGCCATGTATTTGTCTTCTTCAATGTTAACTGCAACACATTTTATATACGTCTTATACCACCTTTAAAAAAAAGTGATTTCCAGCTACCTTATCCCTTTTTGTGGATTCAAGTGGGAATTTTCACATTTCTTGTCAATGTTGAATTTGCACATAGATTTTCTTTTTTTCTTTTTTTTTTTTTGGGCCACACCCGGCGGTGCTCAGGGGTTACTCCTGGCTGTCTGCTCAGAAATAACTCCTGGCAGGCATGGGGGACCATGTGGGACACCGGGACTCGAACCAATCACGTTTGGTCCTGGATCGGCTGCTTGCAAGGCAAACACCACTGTGCTATCTCTCCGGGCCCGCACATAGATTTTCTATCTTGACTTTTTAACCTGATATTTTCAATTACAAATTACTGATTATAATATTTATAGTAAATCTTTCAGACTTTCTGTACATATTTTCAAGTGTAAATAGTGGTAGCTTACTTCTTTTCCAACTTAGATTCCTTTTACTCATTTTTATTGCTTAATTGCTATAGTTAAAACTTTACATCCAGTAGTAAAAATGAGTATTCTCATCTTATTCCTGATCCTAAATGAATAAATTTTACTTTTTTTTTGTCCATAGGACATGCTACTTTGTAGGTTGTATATGCCTGTCTTAAATATGTTAGAAACATTTCCATCTACTCAAATTTGTTGATTGTTACTTTCTAATCAAAATGAGTAGTACATCTAGTAACTCCTTCAGCTGTATCACTTGAAAAAATATAGTTTTCCTTTCTTTGTGTTGATGAAGTATATTACATCAATGTATTTGTGTATATTTAACAATATTATCAGTTCTTTATTAACAACATTAAAGGGATTTACTATCCGTAAGGTTGCTCATTAAATAATTTAGATAAAAAATAGATTTGTGACCATTGTTGTTTTTTTATTATAAATTCTTGGTATAATTTCTACTGTTGGTAGTATTTCTGTAGGTTGTTATAATGTGTGTCTATTCTTTTGTTTCTTTTTCACACCCTCTCTTTTGATGTTTTTGTGTGTGTAATGATCATTTTTTTTATTATAATTTTTGCTTTTCTAGTTTTGAGTTTACACATCACTTTGAATTCCCAGTAATAATATACAGCCTAGATTATTTTTAGTTGTAGATATTTTTCACATGTTATACTCTTGATCACTCTTAGGTATGCTTAGGGCATAATGTGCCACCAGGAAGTGAATTTAGGCCTGGCAGCCAACAAAGTAAGATAATTAGTCTCTTTATTATTTCTCCAGGTCCCATTATTCTATCCTTTAAATATTTTATTCTACTTGCTCCCTTCCAGGCAGTAGCATTTCTGTAAAAGTATCTGTTGCCAGTCATACATATATTTTTCAGATTTATTGAAAGTGTTTTTTTTCTCAATCAGCTGTCCTCAATCACATTCAGTGCTTGCGTATGTTAGTAAGCAACACTAAATTATACGATGTGTGGTAAGAAACAGTCTCTTGAAAGAAATGTTGTGTGTGACTTGTACATGTTTAAAGCCATGTAGTTATTTATTTTAATCAGTGTTTAATTAAATCCCCACGAGATATAGTTACAAAGTTGTTCAGGATTGAATTTCAGCTATAGAATCAATAACACCAATCCCTTCACCAGTGCACTTTTCCTGTCACCAGTGTTTCAAGTTGGTTTGCCCTTCTCTTCCTGCCTGCCCTCTGCCTCCACCCCAAGTTGCCTCTGTGGCAAATATTTTTTCTTCTCTTTTTCTCTTCCCCCTTTTCCCTTTTAAACACTGTGATTTGCAATATGGTTACAGAAGTGAGGTCATGCACATCACTTTGCCTCCTTTTTTCACCCAGTTCTTATCCCGAGTGATCAATTCCAACTATTCCTGTCATATTTGTCTCTTCTCTGCCCTAACTGTATTCACTTCCCAATTCATGCGGCTGTTTTCCTACCACGAACCAATCCTCTTTGTCCTCATCTTTATTGTCTAGGTATTATTACCATACTAATCTTTTTTATATTCCACAAATGAGTGTGCTCATTCTATATCTATCTCTCTCCCTCTGACTCATTTCAATCAGCATAATACTCTCCATATCCATCATGTATAAGCAAATTTTATTACTTCATTTTCCCTAACAGCTGCTTGTAGTCGATTGTGTAGATGCACTATCCACAATAACCAGAACTTGGAAACAAACCAAATATCCCTTTATAGTTGAGTTTTTGCTTTTCCTTGATAGATTTAGAATTTTATTTTATCTTTGAGTTGTTGCTATAAAGTCAAGAACTTTGTGGTATGTCTATTCTGGCATATTTTTCTGTGATATATTTTATTTTAC